>NW_020837949.1:71317375-71341904 GCF_003676395.1 Aethalodelphis obliquidens | reverse complement strand
CAAAAAAAAAAAAAAAAAAAAAAAAATGTGGTGTCATAATTGATGGGGTCCACTAGAACACAATCCAGAACTTTGGAAAACAAGGAAAAGATTAACATTTTTTCGAATACTATGGGGGAAAAAATAAAGAATACATTTTCTGAGAATCTTGACACTCAAAATCCTTATATATCAACATTCCTCTGTCCCTTCTTGGTTTGGTTTAGTAATATTATCCTCTTCTTTACGGAGAAGAAACAAAGGTTAAGTGACAGATACAAAGCTCAAGCTAGTAGCAATCCTCAGATCTTCAGACTCTGAATCCAGGCCTGTGTTAGCTGTGTCACTAATAAACCTTTCAAGTTGCCACTGACTCAAATAAAACCTTCACACCATTGTTCCTTTATCTGTTGTACCTACTTGAAATATTACCTTCCTTTATAAAGCAGGCACATATTCCTTACATTACCATTTCTGTACTTTGAGAGATACAATCCACATCTAAAAAGCCTCAATGAGAAAACTTCCCGTGAAGAAAAATGACAAAGTACTTCTAATCATCATATAGAAGAAAAAGTTTAGGTGAAGTTTTTTTACAATTATATAGTCTTATAAATGGCAAGTGGAAGTTTTGGCAGTGGAAACACTAATTGCTTCCTTGAGTTCTTCTATGACAAGCCTATTTTACGGGAAAATACATTTTCTCTGGTTACTACATCAGTAGTTCCACTATAGCTTCAAAGAGATTAAAAAGAGCAACAGTGATAATACCTGACAATTACACAGCACTTCCTGTGTATCACAGACTGTTCTATGTACTTTATATATTAACTCATTGTCCCTACATATTCCCAAAACTATTTCCAGGGGACAAAAATGTAGCCAATATTTATCCCACTGTTACCCTTTAGGTAACAACAATAATCTTTAGGAAATTCTGAAGCAGTCTGTAATAAACAGCTTCCTGACAGAGATACTCACAAGCCCCACCCTCCTAGCAAAACTGCTGCCTAGAAAGCAAGTGAAACAATTTTAATCCCTTCTGCTGCAGCTTGGTGGATTTGGTAACAAGAGGTAGGAAACGTTCCAAGAAACAAAAATTTGCAAGGAATACAAGAAAAAAATTGTCATCCAGGTAACATGCAAGTTAGAACCAAACTTTTCTCTGCCTAAATTGAAAGAGGTCAACAAAGTCCCACTTACCCCAAGTGCAGAAGGCCTTTTTTTTTGAAGAACTGGATTTATTTATTTATTTATGGCTGCACTGCGTCTTCATTGATGCATGCAGGCTTTCTCTAGTTGCGTCGAGCGGGGGCTACTCTTCATTGCGGTGTGCAGGCTTCTCATTGCGGTGGCTTCTCTTGTTGCAGACCACGGACTCTAGGTGCACAGGCTTCAGTAGTTGTGGCACATAGGCTCAGTAGTTGTGGCTCGTAGGCTCTAGAGCACAGGCTCAGTAGTTGTGGCACACGGGCTTAGTTGCTCCGCAGCATGTGGGATCTTCCCGGACCAGGGACCAAACCCGGGTCACCTGCACTGGCAGGCGGATTCTTAACCACTGCGCCACCAGGAAAGTCTCAGAAGGCCTTTTGTTGCAAGTGAATTTTTGCTAAGTGTGATCAAAATCATTCACAATGCAAAAACATCTGTTTCCCAAAAGTTACACATAGAAAATAGGAAGAGAAATAACTGGAGCCAGCAGAAATACAGGCACAACAGCTCGATGCTTCACAGATGGCATTTGAGCCAACTGCAGACATAAATAAAGCACTCTGCAATGAGGATATGGGCTGGGGTTCAAGGAAGTGATCAGGAGGATACAGGTCTGTGAGCTGTGTGGGCCAGTACAGATGGTGGAAGTGAAGACCCAAAACCGGGCTGGTGACTGGAGGAGGGTGTGGGACCACGTGTGCCACAAATATTCCAGTGAGTGCACAGGTAGTCAACACCAGACTGTCTGCTGTTTTGTTTGAATTCAATTCATCTTAAACTAGTCTTTTTGTTCAATTTATAAAATCTACTATCGAGTGTTGCCTTCACGTCTTGTTAGGGAAAAGAATTCCTCAGCCTGTTGTAACCAACCAAAATTGTGGCCACTATCTTGAGACGCCCACACGGATGGGGCAGAGCAGGCAGCAGCCCTTTTGAAAAAATGCTTTCCTTGCATCAGCACACACCCTGCTTGTTTATATCCTAAGCACAGAGCATGAAGAGAGAGAGGGAAGGATTACATATACTAACCCCACAACCCTTTACTGAGTAAGAAGCAGAAATTACTGCACAAAAACCAATGCACAATAGCTTGACCTAATTCTGAAGCAGTTTTAATTTTTAAAGTACTTATAAACTAAATTGGAAATAGCACCCAATCTTAACAGAATTATAACTTAATGCTTTTTTATCCCACAACACTGTGTTGAATCCAGAAACAAAAGGATAGAGGCACAGTTTGTCTTTTGACTAGCTAAATACTGATGATAAGAGAGTAAAATCATTCCAAAATAGTAATGATAAGTCTTTTGTAATTATTAAAGGCTATATCAGAGCACAAAAGCCCCAGCTACTTAATCCTATTAAATATCTACTTCATAATGCTAAATGCAGGTGAAGCACATTACTGCTGCTGGATAAAATAAGATGAAATGTTAAGCTCTTTAGAGAATATAAAACAGTGGAGCCAGATTTTCATACTTACAACTCAGTATGACTATTTCTATAGAATAAGAATCTGGCTTAAGTTGTGTAATCATTTAAGAGGTCCCAAAGTCTCCTTCCTGGCTCTCTTCTCACCTCTCAAATGTCAAAAACACATTTCCTGACACAGCTGAGATGCGTGCCAGCTCCCTGTCAATGAAAAGTAAGAATGAGAACTTTGACACGATGGCCATCAACAACTCTCCTCGGACCGCCACTGTTTGGAACCTGTATCTCTCTCTGGTGATGAACCATCTTCTTGGTCCAGCACCTCTACTCTCAGTTCTACATTATTTTCAAGCAATAGTTTCTTTGTGGGACTTTTCAAGACTCCAAGTAAGCCATGCTATTGGTCTCCACTCTTGGCCAAACTTAGCTTTGGAACACAAAATCATTTCTTAAGATGATCAGGCACCAAAATAATCAAACCCTTAATTGTCTAGCATTCCTGTAATTCTCCAGTGACTAGAAACTTAAAAGAAAATACATACCCAAGACTGTGTAAATGTTAAGCTTAATGGAAGTTTAGAAATACAATGAAAAATAATGGAAAAGTGTATTAGGAAAAAAATAATGTCAGAGATAAGTAGGGCTGTACCATTTTGCCTTGTCATTTTAGTTCGTGAACTCAACATTTATTTACATATGATAACTAGCATATACGTATTCGATAAATACTTGCTGTTAGCCTTTATGATAACGATTGGAGGGGTTGTGTATCTATAAATAAGAGTGAAAACAGAAACAAAGAAAGGGAAAATATATAATATTAACTTAAATAATGAGGGCAGAATAATAGTTATTACCAGGAGATATTCCTAAGAAAAAAAATACATTGTCAATGGAGAACATCATGTACAAGAGAATGCCATGGAGAACAGACTCTGCCTTCTTCTTCTCTGCTTAAGTCTGAATAAATGGGAACACTGCCTGCCATACTGAAGACACTAAAAAATATTTCTTGAATGAATGAATGAATGAATGCAATCACTCATACTATAACTCCTTTGTGGAAAACCACAACACACATGAACTAACCAAGGGCCCTGAGAAATCCTGAGGTAAAACCTACTTACTTTCTTTTTTAACCTAGGATTTTTTAAACTAAAGTTTTTAAAGAGTTTGTAAGTTTAGTCACCAGTTAGTATAAATCCCCACTCAAAAAAGGACAAAAAGCTGGTTTTTTGTGTTTCTTTGCTCATGTTATACACAATATTGTTCAAAAAAATAATGCAGGAAAGCTTACAAAAACACATATTCTCCATCATGAATAGCTGTTTAGAGGTGAAGCTGAGATTAAAAGTCAGAGGCATTCTAACTGCCAAGGACTCTTCTCATGCTTATAAAAAGATGTAGCATGTCCCAATCATATGCAATCTCTGAAAGTGTTACTCCATCTTTTTTTTTTTAATATCAGTTTTGAAAACCCTAATGGAACAGCATCTCACTCTATAAAAAGGAATCAGGGCTTAGACTTGCCTAGAGGTGTAAAGTCGAATTCTGGGCCTAGAAGTAAACACATGAATGGGTAATAATGAAAAATGCCAATTATGAAGCCCATACAGCTTACAAAATACGTCCTGTGTATTACCTCATATTGTCCTCAAAAAGTCCCCTACAAGATAGAAGAAAACTAACATTTGTTCATCTAATAAGCACCTATATTCTAGATGGAATGCTTGAACCTGTACATCCATGGTATCATGTAGTCGCCCAACAATATTTATAAGTCCATATGATATCTTTATTAAAAATATAATCATTGGAGGCCTGGAGAACAGGGTGACCATTTCTGAATCTCCTCCTCACTCTTCCAAAACAATAAAATCAACAAGAATAAGAATAAACCCACACAGGACCTATGGCTTCAGCATTAGATAGACAAGACTCCAAACTCAAATTATCCATAAGTAGAAGAAAGAAAAAAACATTCCAACAGAGCTTCCACCACTTGTCTACTCTTGCAACCAGCCTGTGGATACAAAGAGCAATGGAGGGGGAATTGAAAAGGCTCTCTGAAAGAACACAGGGTATACAGTCTAGGGGAAATACAAGCAAAACACTCCCAGAAAAAGAAAGTGAAGCAATAAATGCAAATGTGAGGTCAACAGGTCTGGACTTGGTAGTTCATAGCCCTGGCAATGGGAAAGGAGGTTGGAAAATGTGGGGGACCAGAAGTGGTGAAACTGTTATATAGTGACATTTCTGATAGTCTTTAGGTGGGAGATAAGGATGATATCGAAGGATGGCGAGTTTGAGCTTTGTTAAACTGAATAACATAATTTGTTTCATGAGACCATCCAAAGAAGGATGTAGTTTCACCTCTGGCCCCAATCAGGAGAAACAGAACATTCTGACTCCGGACTCCTTCCAATGACCAGAGGTGTTAAGCAGAGAGCACTGATGCTCGGGTTAGAAAGTTGACCTATGGTGCTGAACAAACTGAGCAAAGTAAATGCTGGAGTAATAAATGATTCGGGATGTTCTGCAGGATTTACTGAGGGGAGAACAAAAACACTTCCACAGTAATGGTATTAATCAATATTTAGAGATCTTAGAGCAATTATAGTAGTATAAAGAATTTTCTGCAGATAGAAACAGGGTCGATGAAACAAACAAACAAAAAATACAACCAGGCATACAAGAACAGAAGATAAGCAAGGTGGGAACACAGAGGAAAAGATCATAAATACCTGTGAAAGACCCAAACTGAACAATTAATTCTTTTATCCATACTTTCTCTTAGTCGTACCCATTTTAACCAGTTACTGAATAAAATGATGTGAGATCTGCAGCATTTCCTCTGTAACTTGTTATATAATAATATTTAGGTTAACTGAATAGAAATCTGTATCACTTATACTATAATGACAAATGGTCATTCTCACCAATTAAGCATACCACCTTCATCAGTTCTGGATTAAAAAACACTTCCAAGTATTTATGTTCAGATGTCTGGAGTTGTATTAATGTTACCTAATTACTATAATCATATTTTGGAGCCCAAGGTAAGCAAAACCAGTTAATTTACATCCTTTAAAAATATACCTTAGCCACATTTATTTGTTTCCATGTGCTACATGTGACACCTTAACTTGTTAAGAATTTTAACTGAAATGGAGAGCAGGTAGTTTTGCAGAAAAACGAGTAATGATGTGAACAAATTCATTTCCCTGTATTTATTATGTATCCAATTACAGACACCTATATGAAGTTCATGAGATAAAGATATTCCTTTGTTTTCATCCAATAAAGTTTCATGCCAGGGACTGAATGAAGGGTCTCTTTCCAGGAGACTGTTTTTGCCATTGAAAACTCAGTCTTCTTCAGGCATTTGCTGAATGATGCATTAGCAGGAGCTACAAGGATCACATTGTTTCACACCAAATAGCCTCTACACTTTGATTCATATATCACACATGTTCTGTTTCTTACATTTCTGTTTTCACACCCACTACCTAAGTGTAAAGGGATTTGAAGACAAGTACCACAGTTTTCTAACTTTCAGCTGCTTTAGTTGTACTGATGGAGGAGGTTAAGGAACATGTAGAAAACAGAATCAAAATTAAGGAGATCATATTTCTGTTTTACGCCCTGTGATACAGTGAAGTTCACTAAGTAACAATTACTCAAAACATTCATTTTAGATCACTTAGCTTCACTGAAAATGCCTTAAATTGGCTAATACAATTTTAAAAGATTATTTAGTGTAGAGAAGAGAGAGCCAGAGGTGTGAATTCATAGAATGTGAAGAAGGCTATCAATAATAATAAATCGTTGTTATATAAAAGAAATTGACATATAACTCTTCTTATCTTTTGAGAAATTCAAAAAACAAGTGAGTTTAAATGACTCTAAGAAAGTTTGTTTCTTGTAGATACTGAGATATAACAATGAGAATAATTTCATACTTTTCTCAATGGTGTTTAAAAACACATACATTCTATTAATGAGTCCTGGAATTTTCAGTAGTCATATTGCATGGCAATTCCAGGATTCTTAAAAATTAATTAAACAGATATCCTTAGGGAGTCCTGTCTGATAAATTAGTTTACAAAATGTGAACTAATAGTAAGTTCCTAATCCACCAAATAATTACGTTAGTAGTAGATGTTCAACTCCCTAAGGTTGTATTCTAAAATAATAGAATAAATTTTACAATGGAAGGGACCCTACTGACCATTTAACTAAACCTTTACATTTTCTTTTTTATGTTTTTTGTTTTTTTTTTTGGCTGTGTCGGTCTTCGTTGCGGCACATGGGCTCTTTTGTCGTGGCGCACGGGCTTATTTGCCCCGCAGCATGTGGGATCATAGTTCCCGGACCAGGGATCAAACAGTCATCCCCTGCATTGCAAGACCAATTCTTCACCACTGGACCACCAGGGAAGTCCCAACCTTTGCATTTTATAGAGGATGGAAGTGAGGCTAGAAAATATTACAGACTTTTTCAATACCACACAGTGGTACCATCCAATTCTATACATCTCAGGAATCCCGCTTTCCAAGTCAATGTTTTTGCCATTATATCTCATTATCACTTTATCTGAAACTCTGCACATTTATTATATGGACATACTGCTATTCCTCAGATCTACCTTCTAGACAACTTTCCTAACCTCCAGATTGCCTGAAAGGAGACTTAAATACCTGTTCTCCCACCACCGCACAAAGTTTCTGCATAATTTCTTAATGACCACTATGGAGCAGGTTGAGTAAAACAACAAAAGCAGTACCATGTCAAAGTTAACAAAATGAGAATGAGGAGAATCGAACAAACGAATCAAGTGCGTGAAGGAAGAAGTGAGACAGTGATTGTTGCTGACCAGAGAGCACCATGCCTAAAGTATAGGAAGCTATTTTAAATAAATTAAGAGAGAGATACAGAGGTATCCATAAAGGATAAATGTGCATCCTTGTCAACCTCCTTTTATCCTTCTATCCTAATTCACAATTCCTCCTCAGCAACAGTTTGCCATCCACTAAATATTTATCTGCCTACCATGTATAACAGATGTTCTCTGCTCCAGAAGATTCTGTTTTCGTTTCCCCTCCTTAAAAGAAATACCCATGGAATACAGCTTAGCACTATTATCCTTATCTAATTGCATTCTATTTTTCAACTTTATCAAAAGCCTGAAGAACCTCTTAGAAGCACTGTCTAGTAGACCCTAAGACAGTTAAGGTGTCCAATGGAAAAAATGTCTTGAAATCATACTTACTACAATGTAGAAAAACATTTACACACACACACACACACACATCTAGCCAAGCAAAGTAGATGGAGAATAAATATAATATTATTTTGCACGTAATACCACTTAACATATTTAAACATATATTAACATAAAAACAAAAATTCTGGGCTTCCCTGGTGGCGCAGTGGTTGAGAGTCCGCCTGCCGATGCAGGGGACACAGGTTCGTGCCCCAGTCCAGGAAGATCTCACATGCCGCGGAGCAGCTAGGCCCGTGAGTCATGGCCACTGAGCCTGTGCATCCGGAGCTTGTGCTCCGCAACGGGAGAGGTCGCAACAGTGAGAGCCCCGCATACCGCAAATAAATAAATAAATAAATAATTCTAATTTTTCCGAGCAAGGATTTAATTAAGAAAGAAAGTTAGTTTTCAAAAGTCACTAGCAGTATACACCAGGGATTTTGAAGGCTGGAACATATTTCCTTTAAAGAAGTAGGAAGTCTACACAGAAACCTCAGTTTGTCAAAGATCCCACTATTACGATTCATGAAATCCTCAAAGCTTTTACTAAACTTTACAGGTATAGATACCCCTGGTGCTCTGCTCAAGTAATCACTGACCACTAAGCCACTTGAAAAAGGAGGAAGACAATCACTCTTAAAAAGTAAAAGACCTGGTTGCAAAGGGAAGGCAACTGAGAGCTCCAAAAGAAGGGAAAAGACTTGACATTAGCAAGGCTATGTCTAGAAGGCAACTCCATCAGTGTGGACCTGCCTAAGATAATCTGATTCAAATGAGTTACATTGTTGGCACCCTTCTTTGGCCTCTTATATATTATTAAAACAAAATTCTGAAATTGAATTTTAATGTTGTTCAGAAAAACAGAACACAGTGCAGTGGTCTTTGGCACCTCCCCACAAACAAACTCAGGGTCCAGAGCAGCCTCTGCAGTTGCCCAACACAAGAGTCGAACCTAGACATCAGCAACTACCTACAAAGAAAGGGTCTTCAATGTTAGGTCATCTTGGGTAACACATGTCTTTGGAGAGAATGAATATACCAATATCTGTATCTTCTCTTGTGAATAGTGGCTGGGGAGTCTAAGCAAATCTTAAGTTGTCTAGCCTCTTTAGATTTATTTATTTTAATTAAGGAGAGATTTATTGGCTTCTAAGTCATTTGTATTAATTCATATATACCTCTATATATTTATGTTTAACCAAAAAGGCACATAGGTACAAAGAAAATTCATTCCTGTCACTTGAAAAACCTAAAACCATTTGGTTAGGGCCATAAATTTACTTTATATGGGGCTCTATTCAAAATTAACATTTGATGAAGACTTATAAGGAGACATATTTAGTCTGAAAGGTAACTTTGCTGTGGTCTTTCCACATTTCATATGTCACCACCATTTTTCCTTATCATAAAATTCTTTTATTGATTTGGAAAAAAATGGTCCAATTCTCATTGAAAAAAAAAAGCAGTCCAACCTAAAACAATGTAGAGATTCCTTATATTAGAAGCTGTGTGATTCATTAGGTCCAAGTAACTTCCAACAAATACACATACCAGCTGAACATCTGATAGACAACATTACCTAGGCTCTATCAAGGGGCTCCTAATTGATTTTTAAAAGGTATGTTCCCGAACCATCTCACAGGTAATCTCCTGCAAAACAGACACAGAAAATCTTGCTAAATCCTACCTTTAAATCAAATATTTGCATTTGGCACACATGTTATTGTCAATGAATTTTCGGTTCTAAGAAACATAATCTAAATGGAATTCAGACACCTGACGACATATGCTTATGAGGAAACCTGTGTAAATTCAGAGGACTTAACAGCAACGCCTTAGAAACCACCTTAATGTAATCACTGGAATTAATATCCTTTTGCTTTAATAACATATGAGTTTTTAAAAAATCAGACAGTGGAAGACAATTCATATACAAGATGTATTCTAATGTCCCTCAGTTGTGTGTGACAGCCAATCCTCAAGAGAGTTGACAAAATGAGAAGAACTGACAGAATCAAGAAAATATGAGGTCTTATTTCTTTCACTCTGGAATCTAGGATCTTATTTGGTTCCACATCCTCCAAAGGATGGATTTTCCAAAAAAAAAAGGAATTTGTATGTTGTCTCTATATCCAGGCAGAAAATTATGATGTTACCATGTGATTTAATTAGGTTTGCCCTTGATTTGAAGATATCTGGAATAAACTGCATAATACTAAAAACGTATATATGCTTTTGAATTTTCTACTGTATTTTTTAATAACAAGAAACTAACATTTTTATTTTCTTATTCACACGTGAGGAGTTAGCTACAGCTACACAGACCTCACAGTCCCTCATAGCAGCAAACAGAGTTGAGGCACAAGCTGCACCTTTTAAAAAGAACAAGTGCCTCCTTAATCCAAGATTTCAAAAATCTTGCTTAAAAATATGTAATTACAAATAGGACATGTTTATCCTTTCCTCTTGGTCTTTAGTGTGTGACCTCAACAGAGAGGCATTAGTGTGTGACCTCAACAGGAGGAAAATGAATTTTTTAATAAAATAAAATAATCTAGATTCTAGCAGATACATAAGAAACTGGTGGGAGGATTGTAACCTAAAGGCAAGAGGGTAACATTTTATCATTGATGAACTCCCTGAAGCCACATCCAATTTTATATGCCTGCTTCTTCTCTACCCACCCTTATTCTATTATCATAATTTTAATACCTTTAGGGAAAGCATATGGCATAGCTCCAACCATAGCTCAGTAGCCACCTCTCTTTTATTGGGTCTTTTAACCCCATTTTGTATCTCTATCCTGCTTTCTAATCTACTTGTGCTTTCATTCCCTACCTGCTCCCTCTTTACCAGTTTTCATTTATCTTTAAAGTGAATAAAAAGAATTAATCTAGAAAGAATGTGAAAAGTGATACTGATGTAATGTTCATCCCTATTGCAATTTTGAATGTGCTGTTATGGTTTCCTTTATTTTAGCCATTTCACACACAAAGAAATTGTAAGTAACTACATGGAAGGATGCAAGGGAAAAAATGAACCCCAAAATACGACACAGAGCAATTTACACAAGACTCTATGCTAAAGCAAACAGAGAGTTATGTTCTCAACCCTTTAAAAAAAATAAAGAGTAATCAGATTCTGATGGAATACATATCTGAATGTGAAGTGCAAATAAAATAAACTGGGAGGATCAACACATGTTGGGAACAGTATAAAATGCAGCTTGAACTAATAAGGGTTTGGATCTATTTAGTTATGCCAAATTGAAATATATCTACAAAGTGAACTCTGGTTTCCTAAGACTATGGTTTACATGCACTGAATTTTAAGCAGATCTCACACTTTAATCACTTTAAATCATGCTTTTGTGGATTAAGGGTACTGATGCTCTTGTGCACATGCACAAAACATTGAAGTTAGGAATAATACATGTACATTTAAATTTTAAATCAGTTTAAACTTGTGAGGAGTAATTTTTCTGTTAATTTTTCCTGTAATTGTCTATCTTTTTCTGTTGTTGCTAGTCTCTCTCTCTAAATCATGTGAATATCAGTGCATTTTGTATGTACAATTCATTGCCAACTTAAGGCATAGAAGCAAACCTGATTGTCAGACCAACAGTGTAGACTAAGGTCACCAAAATATTGTTTATAAATATGTATTATCCTAAGAGTGACTGAGTCTGCTTTTGTGCACATCACAACCTGTAACATGCTCACCTTTCTGGAGGCATGTGTTTGGGGTGGAAAGTCCTAACAGGTTATTTCCCCGAACAATCACTTATATTTTAGTTTACTTAAGAGCACTAACATTTGTTTTACAGACCTTTTCTTTTACCAGCTCAACTTCAAGCTGAATGTTTTTCTTTTAGAAAATGCTAAATTTCCTCAGAGAGACCCAGTGGTTACATATGAGGTTGTTCCTGCAGCCAGAATGATGTGTGGTGTGATTCTCTCGCATGCCACGTCACAGCACTACACAAGCAACCAGCACTCACTGTTGTCCCTAGAAAACCACAGTATTTGGAAGAACTGCCTTCGTGGCTGTGCCAGAATGAGTTCCTGTTATTGCTTCCTGCCTCAGATATTCATTCATGAGCCGTAACTTCACTCCTTGAATATAAGCTTCCTTGTAGTGTGATGACTACAAAGAAGAAAGTAAGTGTCCCCAAATAAATGTCATCCTGAGCTTACATACAAACATTTCTCCAGTTATCAGAGCTTGTTATTCACACTGGGATAACTTCTCTTACCCCTAACATTTCACAAGCACTCGCTGGAAGGTTGATAAACTGAAAAGATGGCATCTCCTTCTCTGTGTAGTCCTTTGCCAGCCTCCCCAGGATTGCCATGCTATATTATATAATACTTCCTTAGCCAGATTCCAAGAATTCTATAGGCTGTAATTTAATCCTAGGAAAACCAGAGGATATTAAATGATCTAAACTGTCTTAGCCAGTAATCTCTGATTTGGCTGTCCTTTGAAGTTATATCTGAAACTTTTTGATGTCTTAATATTGTTTTAGAAATTAGGGGGGAGAGTTGACTTTGTAAATCATTTTAGGATTGCAAAAATGACATTATGATGATGAATGGCACAAGGCTTTAAAAAAATGTTTCTCTGAATATTAAATTAATCACAAACCAAGGCTGTCTAACATTAGCTCCTGATAACTTAGAGATCCTGTAGCATTCCAGATGCTCTATGAAACAGAAATATTGTCTTTATTATAAGCACCTTTCCACATCTGCAATTTTGTTATACAATAAAGTCTTGTTCTTTTGTTGCAAGATTGCCCTGGTTCATTTTTTTATTATTAATTTAAACCATGTGGGCAAAGGGTAATCCAGTAAGCCATAGGATTTCAGATCAGAGCTTTCATACAATCACATGTAACATCAAACATCTGGATATGTAGATGAATAGGGATAGGAGGAAAGTTGACAAGACCTAAAGCATTACCTGAATGAATAGATTTTATTTGTATATAATATTATTCACTTTTAATATAATATTTTCTTAACATACCTTCTTTAAACAATGGCCAGGTTAGAATAGAAATAAAAATTCATAACCCAATTGCATCAGTCACATGTAAATGCATAATAACCAAACAGCTTTCAGTTAAAAAGACCTTAAAGTTATTACTATAAATTGCTTGAGTAACCTACAATCGCTCTTATTATATATAAGTTTAACAATCCACTTAAAGAGAACATGATCTACAAGTTTTCCTGAAGCACTGTCACAATGTTGTCTGTTTAACATAAAATGTGAACCAGAAACATTTTGCCTCTAAGGCACATTACTCAATTATACACAACAATTAATATTTGCCTCCCTCTGTTTTTGCCAGCCCCTGCACTTTTCTAACCCTACTTCCATTAAACTTTTGGGGGAAAAAAGTCATAATCGTATACAGTTGGGAAAAAAAATCTGTTGGCTTGTTTCAAATTTTTACATTTTTCCAAGGTACCTAAAACTTGCAGACAATAAATAAGGGGAATGTTTAAGTATCTTGCTAATGAATGGTTCTCTCTTGAGTTTTACAAATCTGTTTAAAGCAGAAATGGTACACAGAAACTTAAGCAAAACTCATCATTCTTACTAAATGTGCTAGATTAGTATTGTTTAGTACTAAAATGATATTGAGAAGAGTAAAAGATGGTATTCAATACCAAGAAGGGAGACATAATAGGTCTGTCCAAAAAAACTGTTAGAAGTTGACCCCACAAATCATATAAAGTGCCTACTGCAGTCCAAATCAATTTATTTCTAATGTGTGAGGCAGATACCAAAGCATATATTCTTAAAGGTTTGCCTGAATGGATGTTATTTGCATTCTGTAATCCAGATGTTGTGTATTTTACTGCAGATGCCAGGTGTGGATATTCAAAAGTAAAAACCTAAAGATCAAAGAAACAAAGGTTGATCCTGTTGAAATATTTAGCCACAAGTCATTCACATGACTAGAGACTTTTTGTTTCATGAGGTGTTTACATCCTTTGTTGTTAAAGCTATTTATTACCTTTGAAAACAGTTCACCTTCCTTTTTGGAATACTATAGAGTGTGACATGGTCTTAATGTTTGTTAAGGGAACATCCATGTTTGAAATGGAAATCACCACCACTATTACTGCAAAAATAAATTCAATCATTTGAAAATATACGAATAGGCTGTGTTAAAATTTCACATATTCTGATAACATACACACAGTCCCAAATAGAGAAAGGAATAAAAATTAATCTGACAAAATAAAAACTTTACAAATCTATACAGTCCCACAGAGAAATGGTGAATGCTCCCTGTAGGGTGATGACAGAATTTCTGGGAAATATACTCTTTAACATTACAAGAATTAAGTCATTTTCAGGCTTATCAAATTTATCTGCAATTGCAAACACATTTGTCTCTTTTTCTTTCTGGTTTTCTTTGATCAATAGATCACTGCAATAATAAGTTTCAAGCTTTGTCCAGTCCTTACACTGAGAAACTACTCATTATCTCCTGCTACGTGTCCTAGTTATCATAGATGTAAATTATTTTAGTAAAAAGAGCACACATGACCCCACTGACACATTTCATTTTCACACAATTGCCATAACATCCCATAAGCCTGAGCAACAATTTGGAGATCAAGTGTTCCTGTTGTCTAATTCTGCATACCTATCGCCTCAAAAATTTAATGGCCTAAAACAGTTATTTATTTTACATTGTTCTGTGTGGGTTGACTGAGCTCAGCTGAAGTCATTCTTGTTTGGGGTCTCTCACTGGATTACAAAGAGCATCTGAAGTCTTCTTCACCCTCATGTGTGATGCCTGTGCTAAGGGAGCTGGAACAACTAGGGGCAAACTAAACATTCACTGGGCTCTCCATGTGGTCACCTGGGCTTCTTCTAAGCATGGTTCATGAAGCGCAATTAGTCTTCTTACATGGAAGCTGGCTGCCCTCAGAATGAGCATTTCAAGAAATTATAATTGGAAACTGCCAGTTGCTTAAAAGCTAGGCTTGGAAACAGACACAAGGTCACATTGTCACATTCTATTAATCAAAGAAATCACAGAGGTGCAGAAGAGACCTTACATCTCAATGGGAGAAAGGTCAAATAATCCGTGACCACCTTCAGTCTATAATACTAAGCTCCCGCCTGGAAATAAATCCTTAATCTCAAATTTTATTTTGAAAACAAAAATTTACTTCCCAAATTTCTAAAACAAGTAAAAAAGCAGTGAAATTCAATATGCTTAATCATGTCCATAGTTAGAAATTATTTTCCATTAGAAATTTAAGTTTTAATTAGCTAATAACTAGAGTACATAATGTTGACCAGTGTTCCAAGTGTACTTATTTATGTTAGCCTCTAGTACGAAAATCTAATGGATGGTGTTACTTATAGATCATAAATTCAACTCAGCCCAGATGAATTGGCAAAGGTGCCCAGATTCAAGATTATAGGCGGAAAAATGGCAATTCTTTCACAGTACTTAAAATTATTTTTTAAAGTAAGAAACTATGATAGACTGCATAGCAAAAATATGCTCCTTTCAAATGGCTTTATAATGATAAACAATTTTCATACACTTCCATGGGAGAATTTTTCTTTCCATAAGTATTTTTTAATGACTATTTAAACAATACTCAATATTCACACAGAATTTAGACCACACCATAATAGTTTGATTCACTTCATTAGTAAGTCTGTGGGAAAATCAGTGGCCCCTTAATTTGGGATTAAAAGGTTTCTTCCTATGGCCTTTAATTTAAATTCCCAGGGAGAAACATAGGATATGAGTCTTTAAAGTTACATATATGAATGTAGGCTATCTCAAATGTAGCATTAACAGTGCTGTTTTATGCTGAATAAAATTTATGACCCAGTCCATAAGGGAAGTACATGAGGATTGTTTGTGATGATAAGAAATAGGAGATCTCTGAGTCTGCCACTGGGAAATAAGACAGATAAAGTGTGTAAATGCATACTATAAACTACTGTGTGGCAACAGGGAAAATACTGAATAGATATAAAAGGAGTAACAGATCTTTTTTAAAGTGCTGAATAGAGAAAAACAAGAAACAAAATTAGATCTATATAACAGTACAATTTATGTAAACTAACAATCCACACAACAATATAGTTTTTAATAAGAATAAATACAAACAGAAGGATACACCTCAAACACGCTCTAAGGTTGCCCATAAGGGTGAGGATATAAGAGGAAAACTGCAGATAAAATGGAATAATTTTTAACAGACAAAAACTTTTCACAGACCAATGGCAATAATCTGTCATAAACTGGGTAGTTATGTTTGACTTGGCCCTCTTCACGAAATCTAGAGATTGATAAATACAACCAGTTATTGGTTAAATGACATACTGGACAAATAAAACTATTAGAACATCATTGTACATAAAAATTAGTTATATCAGAATAATAATTTTTAGGAGGGAATCAAAAGCGCCTGCTAGCCTTCCATTATTTATTCACCTTTCCAGCTCAAGTTAATGGATTCTTTAAAACATATTTTAAATGTTGGCCTATGTCCAAACAATCACTTCAAGAGACTGATCAAAAAGTCATATTAAGTTGGACAGGATTCTGCGAAGATGGTGGGGTAGGAAGCCCAAGAAATCTGTTTCCCTATCTAGACAAGTGTGCTAGTAGATTCTGTCTGACATAACTACTCTGGCACTCCAGTCTACTGAGGGTTTGTAAGTCCTAGGAGAAGGGTTGGAGAGTAAATCGCAGTTAATTTTGATCAGTTTCAGCTCTTAGCACAATAACAGCTACCCAACCCAACTCCCAGCTCCACAGCAGGCAGCCATGCAGACTTTCCAGGAGCAGCTTGGGCACAGTTTGCAAGACCCACAGTGGGTTAAAAGGACCTTTTCCTCCAAATGTTGGGGATCTGTGCTCTGACCACTGATTACTACTTCTAATCAAAGAGGTGCAAAGAGGTGGGTAGTCATTTTTATAGTACCTCTGCTCATTATTGCAAGCCCCAGATCTACAAAACTCTTAGAAGAAAACATAGGGCAAGCTTCATGGCACTGGATTTGGCAATGATTTCTTGGATTTGACACCAAAGGCACAGACAACAAAAGAAAAAACAGACAAACTGGACTTCATGAAAATTTTAAAATGGTGTACATCAAAAGAAACTATCATCAGACTAAAAGGGAAATTCACAGAATAGGATAAATTTGTAAATCACATATCTGATAATTTATTAACATCCAGAATATAGAGAAAAATCCTAAAACTCAAAACATACACGCCAATTTGAAAACAGGCAAAGGAGTTGAGTAGACATTTCGCTAAAGAAGATATGCAAATGGTGAATAAGCACATGAAAAGATGCTCAACATCACTAATCATTAGGGAAATACAAATCAAAACTACAATGAGATACGACCTCATATATGTTAGGATGGCTACCATCATAAAAAGAAAACATAACAACTATTGGCAAGGATGTAGGGAAATTGGAACCTTTTGTACCGTCATTGGGAATATAAAATAATATAGCTTCTGTGGGAAACCATATGGTGGTTCCTCAAAACAACTGAAAATTGAATTACCATTTGATCCAGCAATTCCACTTCTACATATATACCCAAAAGAACTGAAACCAAGGCCTTGAGGAGATATCCATACACACATATTCATAGCAGCACTGTTCACAATAGCTTAAACAAGTATTCATTGGTGGATGAATGGATAAATAAAATGTGGTATATACATACAATGGAATATTATTCAGCCTTAAATGGGAAGGAAATTCTGACATATGCTAAAACATGAATGAACCTTGAGAACATTAAGTGAAGTGAAATAAGCCAGTCACTAAAGACAAATGCTGTACGATTCCACTTATATGAAGTACTTAGAGTAGTCAAAATCAAAGAGACACAAAGTAAAATGGTGGTTACCACAGCTTGGGAGAGGAAGGCAATGGGGAATTATTGTTTAACGGGTACAGAGTTTCAGTTTTGCAAGATGGAAAGAGTTCTGGAGATGTTGGTGATGGCTGCACAACAACGTGAACATATTTAGTACCATTGAAGTGTACATTTAAAATGGTTAAGATGGTAATTTTTATGTTATGTGTATTTTACCACAGTAAAAAAAATTGAGGAAAAAAAGGGAGGAAGGGTAAAGGAAGGCTCATATCCATCACAGATCTTTTACAATTCTGAAATACAGCTAAATGCATATTTCCAATTCCTTGATTAAATCCAGACCAGTTGCCTAAGAGTGATTTACCATGACCACTGGCCCTGCTTTCTGGCTTGAATTTACAGCTGAAGAACTTTCTCTGTCTGATTCATGTCTGCAGAAGGCTGAAGACCCAGAGACCTCCTTTCATTATAAAATGACTCTGTTCCTTAAATTCAAGTTAGTATAGTTTCTTTAAAAGCCTAGTGGGTTTCTTGCTTATCAAGTTATAATCCATATCACATTGCATATGAATGAATGAGAGCTGAATCACCAAGTAAAGGAAAAGCTTATTTACGACATAACCAGACAGGTATGAAATTTTATGTTTTAAAATTGAAACTGCATAATACAATCACTAATAACGCTTTTATATATTTTTCTATACACAGATTTTAATTGTTTTTGACAGCATTATGTAAATTGGCTGCAAACCTATTAAAAATTTGAAGAAAACTTTGTTGATAGTGATAAATTCAGTTAATTTTCAATTCTGTAATACCCCTTTTTTTTTTTTTTTTTTTTTTTTTTACTCGGGGCTCTCACTGTTTTGCCTCTCCCATTGCGGAGCACAGGCTCCGGACGCACAGGCTCAGCGGCCATGGCTCACGGGCCCAGCTGCTCTGCGGCACATGGGACCTTCCCGGACCCGGGCATGAACCCGTGTCCCCTGAATCGGCAGGTGGACGCTCAACCACTGCGCCACCAGGGAAGCTCTGTAATACCCTTTTGAATTCAATATTGATACTGAGTTAACACAACAATTAGTGAACTTTCTTAACTTAGACATAGGTTTGAAACTGATATGTGTTCACATCAATTCCTCTAAAATAGATGAGTTTCACAAATGTGAATTTTAAAGGAAAATGATTGGGGTTCTCAATTAAGTTTCTTTGAAAACTTTTTAGTATATCTGGAACAATTTGGTTATATGAACTTTCTTTTTAAACTGTAAATTTTATGAAATTTAAATATGGATCAAGTTCATCCGATGAAAATTGTGTCCAAACTGAGATGTCCTGTAAGTGCAAAATATACATTTGATTTTGAATACTTAGTACTAAAATAACGTAAAAAGCTCATTAATAATTTTTATATTAACTGTTGAAATGGTAATATTTTGATATATCATATTCAATACATTATTAAAATTAATTTCACCTGCTTCTTTTTATATATGGCGATCTGTCAGTTATCAACTTATTGCCTCTGAGCTCCAAATACACTCTCAGGACTTGCTCTGTGATAATGGACTGCATTCCTAAAGCATTTTGCCTTTACTGTCCACATACTTTTAAGTTGAGGGTGTTAGAGGAACACTGCAAGATGAAGTGGACTCCCCTTGATTCTGACTGCTGAGCTTTTGTCTTTTACCTTGCTCTCACTGAACAGCCATCAGCAGTGTGGATGTTTGAGGACACCTGGTGACACTCTGCTCTAGATAGATATTCAGAGTGCACAGTCCCTCAGCAACCTCCCTTCAGATCACCTCCCTTCAGATCACCTTCCCTTCAGATAGAGACACTGCATGTTCCATTTCTCATACCCGTAAGAGTGCCTCAACTCTTTCTGAGCATCTGCCTACCAACCATGGCTCTGTAATACTTCCAAGGATTGCTTCTTGCTGCTCAAAGACAATGGACCACCTCTGGCCCAGGAAACTTCTTGGCCATCCAGTGGGCTGAAACCACACTTTCTCCAAGGGAGTCTGAAATTCAGCCTTGGAGTAGCACCCCCCTCCCGCCAAGGTTAACCTTCCTTGAGTACTCTCCTTCAGCTCTAGAGTACCTTGTAGAGTTCTCTTTATACCTTCAGATTTACTCTCCTTTCTTAGCTTAACAATTCTTTATATTAAACATCCCCTGTTTAAATCACTATGTGATTTCTGTCTCCCGAATGGACTCAAACTGCTATAGGGTATAGGTATATATGTGGCTTGCGTTATGTTGATTTTATATGCTCTAGAGCATATAACTAGAAAAAACAAGGAGACAGCAAGTAGTAAAAAAAAAATCTTGAAAACAATAATTAAAATATTTAAACAAAATTAAGAATTAAAAATCTTTTCAAGCTACACGAGACAGAGTGCTTAAATTGGAAATTCAGAATGGTAGTGAAATATGATTTACCTACTGAATGGTAGTGAAATATGATTTACGTACTAAGATTCAAAGATTTTTGTTGGAAAATTCTGGAAAGTCTTACCTGATTGGCTAGAGTTTTTATTGCACTGAAAGATGGTTTACCTCCCACACCTGAACTAAAGAGAAGAACAGACATAAAGAGGTAGATATGACCCCCAGAAAAATTGAGAGTAAAACTGGCAAGCTAGTCTTCATACAAAATAAATATGTTTTTAAAGGCCAGTGTGATATTGAAAATGATACCAATTAGTACAAGTAAGCAGTCATGCTCAAAATATGAATATCTGGAGGGGAAAATGGTTTATTTGTTTATTCCTTACAAACTGCTAGCCCAGGATTCAAGTAGCATAAATGAGCACAAGTGAAACCATAAGATAAAATGGTATTTTAACTTTATAATGTGAATTCAGGTAAGTAACAAATATTCAGATATAAACAATCTCCTACTTAGAAATCTATTATATGCCTTAGAAAAAGGATTAATCATTATAGCCTATTAAGAATGGCCCCACCAGGGATGGGATAGGGAGGGTGGGAGGGAGATGCAAGAGGGAGGGGATATGGGGATATATGTATACATATAGCTGATTCACTTTGTTATACAGAAGAAACTAACACAACACTGTATAGCAATTATACTCCAATAAAGATGTTAAATTAACAAAATTTTAAAAAAAGAATGGCCCCACCAAGTTATTAAAAGTTAGAGAGAATCTCATTATTGATTGTTAAGAAGACAACACCTAATACAGCCTATATGAGCAATGTTATAATAATATTGATTTCATGTTTGATGGGAAACATATCTAATACTAGTTATGTCAAAAATACTAATTGATTTTGTTCTATGTGTCTAAAAATGCACTTTCATTTTTCAATATCAATAATAATAATCTTCCTAACATGAAGATTAAAGACCGTCATATTAATCATAAACAATACTCATTGAACAGAAAAGGAAGGGACTTTCACAGCAATGTAAATTTCAACGATCTCCAACTATAATTTCAGTCATGTAAGGACCAGAATATTAAACCATCAAAAAATAATCCACGAGAAAACTGCTGATTCCATGCTTTGGGGACTGAATATAGCCTGAAAAATATGTTTCAGAAAGTTTATTTAGTATTATATAACTACTTCGGTTATGTGGTTTTCATATTTTTTAGTCTACTTACTAAAACCACTGGTCCTACACTTAATTGCTTTCCACATAGAGAGGCTTTACAAGCTTTAAAAATAATAAAATCAACATTAAATTTCATCAAAGTTTAGGATAAGAATTGCATTAGGTTATATACTGAATATAAATGTTAACCAAGACATTTCTAAAAGCATGCTCAATATGTGTGATCCACTAAAACAGCGATTTAAAATTATGATATGAAGGCCTTTTCCAGAGTTACTAAAAACAATTAAGGTCATTACAAATTGGATTCCACAACACTCTATCTGCATTAAGTGCTCTCTCTCTCTATATATATAATCTAAACAACAGGTATAATCTAAACAACAGGGTACAAAGCCATCTCACTGAATCGCCAGTGGCACAAAACAAGGAGACTGAATTAAAAAAATGCATAATTGGATCATGGACCAGAATTCTAACCTGATAAATTTAAGGTTTTGAGAATTCCCACATCTGTACCTCAAGAACTCAGATCTACCCTCAAGCCACTAGAAGCCACACTCTTCCAATTTCCTGGTTTGTGATTCTCACTTTTGGCTGTGCACCACAGTCTTCTAAGTAATCACACCTCTCACCAATTCAGGAAAGCTACAAAAATACCTCAAGGAAAGTTTTGCCTATTAGGAATACTCTTTATTTTATTTTTTTTTTTTTTGGTAAAGCAGCTTTATTGATGTGTAACTGACATTTAATAAGCTGTACCTATTTAAATACAATTTGGTAACTTTTGACATAGGTATACATCTGTAAAAACCATAATGACAATCAAAATAATGAGTATGCCCATCACCATCAAGTATCCAAATGTCCTTTTGTAATTCCTCCCTCCCAACTACATACTCTCATTCACTGGCAACCAGTTATTTTAGATTACTTTGCATTTTCTAGAACTGTATATAAATGGATCATAAAATATGTACTTGCTTTTGCTCGGTCTTCTTTAACCCAGCATAATTATTTTAAGATCCATCTATGTTGTAGCATGTATCAATAGTCCATTCTTTTTTATTACTGACTAGTAGTCCATTGTTTGGATATACCACTGTTTATTCTTCTGACGATGCACATTTGGATAGTTTCAGTGTGGGGCTATTAAAGTAAAGGTGCTATGAACATTTATGTACAATACACATATTTTCATTTTTCTTGGGTAAATACCTAAGAATGAATGGCTAGATCATATGGTAAGTGTTATGTTTAAATTTCTAAGAAGCTGCTAAATTGTTTTCCAAAATAGACATACCATTTTACATTCCAACTAGCAGAGCATAAGAGTTCTAGTTTCTCCACATATTCCCCAAAACTTAGTACTGTCAGTCTTTTTAATTTATCCATTCTGATAGGTATGTAGTACTATCTTTTGGGTTTAATTTGTATTTCCGTACTGACTAATGATGTTGAGTTTCTTTTCATGTACTTACTGTCAAGAATACATTTTCTTTGTTAAAGAGTCCAAAAATTTGCCCAGCTTTTTATTTTTGTTTTCTTATAATGAGTTTTCAAAGTATTTTTAATATATTCTAAATACATTTCCCATGTATTCAGATATGCAATTTGCAAATAGTTTCTCCTAACCTGCAGCTTCTCTTTTCTTTCTCTTAACAGTATCTTTTGAAACAAAAGTTTTAATTTTGATAAAGTCCAACTTATCAATTTAGTAATTTTATGAATCATACCTTTGGAGTCATATCTAAGAAATCTTTGCATAACTCAAGATCACAAAGATTTTCTCTTACGTTTTGATACAGAAATCTTATAGTTTCAGGTTTTATGTTTAAGCCTAAGATCCATTTTGAGTAGCATTTGATTTTGTCTCAATATACATAAAATTAAGCTTACTGAAGTGGTATCACTGAAGAAATGCATGGTGGTTAGTTAGGTGGCCAAAGTTACAATCACAGGTTGTATGATACAGAAAGACTTTGAGAATTGTTTTAAAATCCTATCTTTTTTTAGGGGCATTAGCTACACAATCTGTATTTATTTCCTACCTGGAGAACTGGGGAAAAAACCCAGAAGAATGTGGTATACCACTAGGGGTGCAGAGAATGCCCCATGTCAGAAGGCCTGGAGAGTAGCTGTGGCCTATCCCAGGAATTTTAAAAGCCCAAGCATGTCTAGAACAAGGGAAAAGGTGAGAGATGAAACTGGAGAGGTTGACAGAGATCAGATTACTGAAGACCTCATATATCATATCACAGATTTCTAATTCCAGCCTAAGAATGGAATCAGAATGAAATGCAAGGTGTTACAGTGGGTTAAGACATTCAGAGACCAGTTAGGAAATGTGAAACATTTCGGGCAGATGCATGAGATAATGTAAGTCATGGGTGGAGGATGCGAGTTATACCATGACCAAAGGCAAATAATCATGAATGAGAAAGTATATTCTCGACATGGTTAAGAGAGAGCATGTGAGATTTAATGGTCAGTTAGAAGACAGAGAAAGTTGGTAAGGTCTTTAATGGTAATCAAAGGATTTCACATCATACGAATAACAGAATTAAGTATTGAGCAAATTTAAGGTTTTATGTGCAGAAATATCAAAGAAGTTAGTTTGATAGTAATATGGTCCATGGATTAAAAGAGATGAAGATCAGTTTCAAGGACATTTGGAGATAATTGCCGATACTGAATCAAAGCAATACAAGACTGTGATAGATTTGTGAAAATGGGAATTGAAATCACAACAAAAATCTCCTTATCTGGTTTTAAAGCCTCAAAATTTATTCATAGGCACTCATTAAACTACCTAATTTCTCAATTCTGCCTTATTTATAGATGATTGTCTTTTTTTTTTTTTTTGGTACGCGGGCCTCTCATTGTTGTGGCCTCTCCCGTTGCGGAGCACAGGCTCCGGACACGCAGGCCCAGCGGCCATGACTCACGGGCCCAGCCGCTCCGCGGCATGTGGGATCTTCCCAGACCGGGGCACGAACCCGTGTCCCCTGCATCGGCAGGCGGACTCTCAACCACTGCGCCACCAGGGAAGCCCTTTAGATGATTGTCTCTTATGAGCCTAAAATATTATTTAGCCCTCAGTATGTTTTATATATATATATATATATATATATATATATATATAT
>NW_020837949.1:71001973-71317275 GCF_003676395.1 Aethalodelphis obliquidens | reverse complement strand
CGCGGCATGTGGGATCTTCCCGGATCGGGGCACGAACCCGTGTTCCCTGCATCAGCAGGTGGACTCTCAACCACTGCGCCACCAGGGAAGCCCTGTATGTTTTATATATTTTAAGTACTCTTTGTATAGCATTCTGTAATATTTTCTGTATTATGCAAATAATTTCTGACTACATTTAGCATTATTTCAGCCCATATAATTGTGATTAAGCTTAACATTTTAACTATAAAAACCATATCCAGCCACTGATTTATATACCAGCCTGTTTAAGCATTTAATAGATTAATGGCAATAAAAAGATTAATAGTCAAATTTAACAAATTAACATCTTCATGGTTATCTTTATCAATGAAGACAGAATGATACGACTGATGCATGTACATTTCCCCTTCCCTTTATAGAAAAGATTCTTAGGAATTTGAGCTCTGTGATGAAGAAAATATATTCTATGTGCCATAATTTCAGATTTGGTTTTGGCCACTTGATCCAAAAGTTGTATTATAGAAATTACTATCGATTTTTCCCTCTAAATTATCTAAATTGTCTAAATTATCATTTCTATTGTTTTCAAAACCAAAAGGCTAGGGACTTCCCTGGTGGTGCAGTGGTTAAGAATCCGCCTGCCAATGCAGGGGACATGGGTTCGATCCCTGGTCTGGGAAGAAGATCCCACATGCCGCAGAGCAGCTAAGCCGGGGCGCCACAACCACTGGGCCGGCGGTCGAGAGCCCGTGGGCCACAACTAATGAAGCCCACGCGACTAGAGCCCGTGCTCCGCAACAAGAGAAGCCACGCGATGAGAGGCCCACGTGCTGCAGTGAAGAGTAGCCCCTACTCACCGCAACTAGAGAAAGCCGGTGGGCAGCAATGAAGACCCAACACTGCCAAAATTAATTAATTAATTTTTAAAAAAAGGCTACAACACATCAGTGAAATGAATACTCAGGTTCAATGAAATCATCATCACCATAGACTTAAAATTCATAAATGACAATTCAGTAACTATAATAGATAAATATACATCCTTCGGCACACTGTGTGTGGATGCATGTGCATGTGTGTGCATGTGCATATATGCATTTGAGATGACTGAAGCTAGAATCCATTAAGAAATGATGCGGCATACCTAAGAACCCCAGGCAGTCACTTAGGAGATCACCTGATACACAAACTTATTCAACAGAACATTGATCTGAGCATTGATTATATCCTGGCAATATAAGAGTGATAAGAAAACACTCAACATCAGCTGCAGTAACCAGGACTTTATGCATCAGATTTCCATCACTGACCACAATATGGATTTCCACAATATGGATAAGATGGCTGGAAAAGATTTTTCTTTTCAACTTAAGTGATACTTTAATCACTTTCTTTCAAAGCTCAGGGGGCAATCTTTGGTGAAATATGGCTAAAAACCTATTCCGTTTTTTAGCATAAAATCTATCTAATTTGACTTTAATGTGATTGTATTTTTAGTTTTACAATTTATATAAAACAAAGTTTCACAGGCTAGTAGAGCAACACAAATATTCTACTTGTGTTATTATTGATTCTAAATGCAGTTCATCTTTCTTCCTGGAAGTGTTTACTGAACTGATTCTTTGGAATCTAAGTTTGATTAAACCATATACCATAAGGTCAGAAAGAAAGGAAAATCAAAGTAAAGACTTCACTATTTAGGCAATACCGCTCTCCTAATCAATAAATTTCAACTGTAATTGCATACTAGAATCACTTGGGGAATTCAATTTAAATGCTGATTCAGTTTTTCCATAATATTATCCCACTATCAATAGTTTTCAATTCACAGGTGATTCTAATACACAGCCAGGATTGAGAACCACTGTTAGACTTAAGCCATGAATCAAAGTCTTTAACATAAATAACAATGTCCCAGATAGGTCAACCTCAGTGTACCCTCAAATATTCTGATTCCATAACTCTAGGATAAGTCCAGGAATCTACCCTTTAGCTAGCAGGTCATTCTGAGATAGGTGGTCTACAGGTCAAATGAGAATTGTTGTCCTAAGTTCAAAACCAAGCTTTGTATTTTTCCAATTTCTGTTTATTAAGGTATGTCTAGAGTACACTCCCCAGCCCCCAGTACCAGAGGGGAAAAAAGACCCAGAGAGTCAGGAAGGAGAGCAAAATCAGAGGGCAGTTGACATGTGAGGGCTCCAGCACTCTGATAACTTTCATATAACCTAACGAAGATAAATAAGAAGAAAATACTCAGGTGAGCAGAAGTTCCACCTGTACAAGTTTTACCCACTAGGACTGTGTCCAATAAAATGTCCTAGAACCTGCACCAGAAATTACTTCTCCTAGGGAATGAAGTAAGGGGAAGACTAAAGAGAGGCCCTGTGCTCTTCCCGAAGGCCAGTGTAATTACTGTTACTACAAAAAATTTCAGTTGATTTGTTCAGGACTGTAGTAGCACATTATGAACTTTAATTCTTCATAACTTTAAATAAATTAAAACCCTAAAGGTGGCATATTTTAGGTTGTAAAATTTCACCCCGTAATGATTACGACATTCATCAAAATCAACCCACTCTCCTTAGAGAACCTTGAAATAGAACATTCCAGGCCAGTATTTTACTGAGGTAATAAAATAATCCACTGCTTTACTCAGGTATTAACCATAGCCACATCCTATCGGAAAAAAAGAATTGCTCCCTCTGGGTACTCATGATGAAAAGCAAAACTGATTATTTCAATGCAAGAAAATGCCTTGGTCTGGGACGAGACATACTAAAGGAAACACCTGGTGTGAAATACATGCCTATAAGGAAAAGAGCGAAGAAGTCAACAGTACTGTATCCCACAGTAACCACGCCCTCCCTGCCCACGGAGGGGGGCTCCTACACTCCACGGAAGTGGACAGTCCTTCTCCACCTCCTTCCCGCAGGTGCTGCGCCACCTCCCACGGCCCCACAGAGGCCGAGCTGCACCTCCCTCTGCGCGGCCGACGCGCACGACGCACGACGTAGACCTTGTGCCTGGCGCAGCACCTCCGTCCCTCGGCAGCTCCAAAGACAACACTGCCGGGTCCCAGGAGCCGGGCCGGTGCTCCGGGGCCCAGAAGACGTCGCCCACGTCCGTCAGCGAGTCGCTAGCACCCTGTCCGACTCAGACCCCGGCCGCCGGCCGCCTGCCGCCCCCGGCACCGTGGACCCAACCGAAGACGTGGAGGGCTTCGTGGTCCCTCGCCGCGACCAGCTGACAACGCCCTCAAGTCCCACGCCGCGCTCCCGCTGCCAACCCCACCCGGCATGTGCACGGTTAACACCGATATATTGTCAGTCCCACCGCCCAACCAGCAGGCCGGGCTAACAGAAGGCCTCGGCCGTACCCGGAAGTCCCAAGCCCACCTCAACCCCGGCGACGCCGCCCCCCAAAGCCACTCCAAAAACTGCGGCCAAAACCAAGGGACTAACCGGTGTGTGTGTGGCGGGGTGAGTCAGCCACTCAGCGCCCTGAGCCAGCCCGGTGACGAGGGACGTCAGGCGCCCCCATTTTGAAACTCCTCAATCCCGAGACGGCCACTCGAGGCCCATCCTGGTCAGCCTGTACCGGGCCAGGTGGGTCGGCGTCCTGCCCGGCTCCCGCCCGCACCTGCAGCGACCTGGCCTACCTGTTCCGCCGGAGCAGCGCACTCCTGGTGGACAAGGCGCTCTTCCGCTCTTCTCGTGGGTGCGTGCCTGCGCACGCACGGCTCTCATCTCGGACCAAGACAAGCGCGAGGAAGACGGCATGCGCAGGCGCGCAGAACGTGCTTCCGGCGCTCAAGCAGCAGCTGGGCTGTAACCTCCAGGTGACCCTTTTTAAGCTTCATATTATAGTACCAGTTAGGATTCAGTGCATGTCCTAATGAAACGGAGCAATATGAGTGAGAAAAAAGGCCCAGTGTGGAACTCCAGAAGAGTCTAAGGCACCAGAGGCCCACTCTATTCTAATACTGTATGTGTTCGGGATGTTTATTCTAAGATGAGAGAAAGCAAATTGACAATGGCGAACAACATTATGGTACTGCTTTCAATGTGGTTTACTTTATTAATAACAAGGGCAGCACTGAGCCAGCTCATACTTTCCCTACACAGTTTTTCGTTTCCATAGCATGCCAAGTCCAAACCTGATATCCAAACAAGGTCAGAGTCACCAGACTGTGAGCTAGTGTTAGGACAAAACAAATCTTGCAAGTCTTGTTTTACCTATAAAGTACAAATAAATTCACAATAAATTTAATTTAATGATAAATTCAGAATAATAAAGACAGAAACTAAAAAACCATTTGACCATTCTTCTCCAGAATCTTAAAACTAAGTATGGTATCTAATCATTTCTGCTATCTTCAATGTGTCTACCATATTGTAACTCCACCTTGTAATGAACTGAAAGAAATTTATCATGTTTTTCCTAGTGGACTCTGACTGAAGATAACCAATCTGGAGGTAATGGTCCCAAGAGCCACTTCAAAGGACCATGGAGAGGAATAACAGATCATATCCACAGAACATCATCATAAATCCAGGTAGGAGTAACAGAGACTACATTTTGAAGCCTGGAGAGATAGAGAAATAAAATGAGACTGCATACGTTTGTGGGAGAAGATGTAAGCAGACTTGAAAATAGTTCTATTGATGTGGCCACTGGTGGGTGTGGCAACTTAGTTTTAAACATCCTTTAAGTTAATGAGTGTGGGTGAGCCAATGTGGCTCTAAAGGACGGAAGCAGGAGAGGCTCAAATTTGGATCTGAGAACTATGTGATATCCTGAGGAAATATAGTGAAAGAGGTCTAAGAAGAGAGTAACAAAAGTGTGTAACAAACCACTTTGCCAAATATGATGACTGATATGACATAATTGCCACTTAGATGGGGTGAGGGGACACGTGTTTGAAAATTAGAATTTTCTCATGGCATAGAGCGACACTTGTGAGAATGCTCTGGACGGTCATCATCTTTCAGGACCCACAGAGATAATGACAGTAATGGCTTCCACCAAGATGATGGTTTTCTCCATTCATGATGCTAACCAGTATGGAGAGTCCATAATCCTCAAATGATAGCCATAAGCAGCCACAAAAAGGCTAAAGACAGTGGTAGGATAACCAGAAAACCCTGCCCGAGGAAGATTGGTGAGTCAAGAAGCAGGAAAATGGTTAGGGAGCCTTTCACTTCAAAGTTGTTAGTTCTGATACAGCCAGCATTTTTAAGCTTAAGTAAATCACTTAAATTTAGAAGAGATAATATAGGACAGAAATAAATCTAAATGATACCCTTGGTATCCTTACTTTAAGAAAGTTATTTAATGAAAATATCTAGTGAGCTCAATACACTATTCTTCATTGAAGAAAAAGGTGACAAAAAGCTTCCAAACAAAATGCAGATAAAATTGAAGGTGTACATTTCATAGAAAGACTCTGAAAATTGTTGAGGAAATATTAAGTTAGACTCTCTGCTATGTGCTGATATCAGAAAGGTTGCAACGTGAGTTAGTGGGAAATACTGTGACTTGATAATCAAACCCCTGGGCTCTGACCTGTGTTTGATCTTGATGTGAGCATTCACACATTTGTGATCACAACCATTTTAAGACTCATTTGGAAAATGGAAAATTGAGAGAATCTTCTGCATAAGGTTGTGGTATTAAATGAAATAATGCATGCATAGCACTTCACACATAGTAAGTATTCAACAACATTTATTATTATTATTATTATTCTGGTCTTGAAGAAGCCTACAGTCTAATGAAAAGGGAGATAATTATCATGTGTAATTCAGATTACAACTTTCAAAATCCTGCTTATTTAATGCCTACAACTTGGAAGATACTATTCAAGGCCCTGGGGATTCAGCTAAGAATCAAAAAGACAAAATCCTGTCCTCATGGAATAAGTCAGTTTGGATCCTTCAGGAGCAGATGCTGAGGCCCAATTAAGAATGAAAAGGCTAATGTGTGTGTGTGTGTGTGTGTGTGTGTGTGTGTGTGTGTGAGGGTAGGGGGTGGGTGGTGTATTGCCTGTGAAATATTAATATAAAGAGAGAGGAAGCAGAACTGGCAAGAAAGCTTTCAGACTGTGGCAGAGATAGGCACTCATGAAAGGAAAGAGGTGAGGAAGCAGAACTGAGTAGAGGGAACATTAGACTGTGATGCAGATGTGACAGTGTCTCAGTCCATAGAGTGGGGAGTTACAGTGCGATGGGAGACTGTCAGCTAACTGCACTCCTCAGAGTTGAATATGTTCTTTCTAGAAGGGAAATCTGAGCACTGCGTCTCCATGGATACCACAGTTCACTCTGTGCCGCATGGATTCACCTCTCCATACGTGTGTTGAGTGGTGGCTCCTCCAGGGTGTCAGTTGAACTCTTTTTGAGCAGAAATTTGGAAGAGAGAGATTAATAGAACCAACTATAACCCCATCACTGCAGTTCTTCTTGTGGTTGCAATGGGTACTCCTTTTCTTCCTCTTCCACTCTCCATTCTAAATTCCTCCCACCCTCAGCTACCATCTCTGCTAGTATTAGAGGCTTATCTAATGATGTAACTCAGACTCTCTTTCCAGGAGTCTGAGTCTGGTAATCTCCTCCTCACTCAAAATTAGATAAGGGATTGCTAAGAGTTACTGAAGTGGATCACCTGAGTTCCATATATTTTCCTCCTGCTCATCAGAGGACAGTGACTGCGCTTCATATCTGCTGATCCCTGAGCACTCCAAAGGTCCACATGGCACCAAAGCTTGTAGTTCAGCAAGACCTTTGCTGTCTTTGAAGCTCAACAACTCTAAGAATTGAGTCCTAAATTTAGTTTCCAAATTTTCTGCTCTCCCACTGATGGAGATAAGAACTTCTTGCCTTCCCACTTCATTTTAAGTCATCTGTAAACTGATTGAAATTTTTATTATCCTTTTTTCACTACGATATCATTGCAACTTATTAACAGCCAGTCAATTTCATTGTCTTTCGATGCATTGCATCCTTCATACTTTTCAAAAGTCTGCATCATTACACTACACAGGGTAATCCCTTCCACTAGAATATCCTTCCTAGTCTCTACCACTGAAAGTTTTAGCAAATGGACCACCAGTTTGTACAGGAACTGTGTCTCACATACCACTCAGGATGGCAAGTGGTGCACTCCCCAAATCCCAATCCCACTTACCACTTGTTCAGAACACTCTTAGTAGCAACCGTCAGTTTAGATCCTCTAGAAAGGAGATACTGAGATTGAGTTTGAAGTGCAAGAGGGTAGTGGTGGTGGTGGTGGTGGTGGTTGGGTTTTGGGGGAGGAGAGTGGTAACTCCTGGGAAAGATTAAGCGGGAAAAACAGAATTATGCTGAGAAAAGCTTGAGACCATAATACTGATCTAACAGCTATGAAAAAAAAAGATAAGAGGAATGAGGACTGCACAAGAAGAACCTCAAACTATGATGTGGAGCTGACAAAAGCTCAGCAAACACAGTTGGGAGTTCTGGAGCAAATATTCTCTATTGAAGAAGTCCCCCACTGGGCAGAAATGTCCAGGCCCTAGTATGCCTTATGTGCTGAGGCTGGCCAGAAAGAGTATGGCCTCACCTTGAATGCTGCCGTGGCCGAAGGCATTGCTTTTGGATAATATTGGCTAATTGCAATCCCTACAGTTAAAAGAGAAATCCAAGCAGTTAATTGCCATGGTTACCACTTGGAGTTCATGTTCTAATGAGGGAAACTGAAAGTAAAACAAGTGAAAAAGTAGGTATATACTGTGTCAGTTACTTTGTGTGCAATGGAGAAAGATAAAGCAAGGTGAGAAGGTTAGGGAGTGCAAGGCAGAGGAGGGGGAGTACTAGTTTATACAGGGTGATCAGGGAGTGCTTCTCTGATAAGCTGGCATTATCCAAGGACCAGAAGGAAGAGATGGGGTGAGCTATGTGGATGTCTGAGAGAAGAACATTGCAATCAGAGGCAACAGAAATACAAAGGCACTGAGGCAGATAATGTGCCTGCATGTTTGAGGAGCAGCAAAGAGACCAGCATAGCTAACGCAGTGTGAGGGAGGAGGGAAAATAACAAGAGACAAGTTCTCACAGGTGTTGGGGTGAGACAATAGTGTATCATGTAAAATAGTGCCTTTTAAGACACAGTGATGACTTTTACCCTGAGAGAGGTAGAAACTTACTCAGTGTCTCCACTTGACTGTCTAATAAATACATTAAATTTAAGATGTTCAAAGCTGATTTCCTGATCTTCACCCTCCCCCAGATCTGCTCTTGCTGGAGTCTTTCTCATTTCAGTTGTCACAACACTTTCCAATTGCTCAGGCTAAAACCTTGGGATCACCCTGGACTCTCTTCTTTCCTTCATACTCCACGTACAATTCATCAGCAAATCTTGTTGAATTTTCTTCAGCATATATCCTGAATATAACCACTGCACATTACAGAGACCACTATTAACCTGGGCTACTGTAAGAATCTCTGGTCAGGTCTCCCTATCTCCCTCTTGTTACCTGTAGAATTTATCCTCAACACATTATCCAAAGGGATTCTTTTAAACAGTAAGTAAATCTTCGAAAGGCTCCAACGGATACCCATCTTACTCAAAGTAGAAACCAAGGTCCTTAAATAATAGAAGCCAAGGGTCCTTAAACCCTGCCTCATACTACCACACTGACCTCATCTCCTAATTTTCTTCCTTCCCTCAATTCTGGCTAATGGCCTCTGTGATGTTCCTCCACTATCCCAGGCATTCTTCTAGCCTATCTTCTCTGAAATGTCAGTTCTCTCACTTGACGTGCACTTAACTAGCTCCCTAGTACCTTCAAGTATTTATTCAAATATCACCTTCCAATCAGACTTTTACATGATAACCGTGTTCAAAAGAGCAACCTGTCCCCAACTTTCAGCACTCATGATTCCACTTACACTAAGCAGTTTGTTTCCATAGCACTTACCACCCTCAACACAATAAAGAATTTTTTGTGTTTCCTATCTTGTTCACTGATGTAATCCAAACCCTTAGATTAGTGCTGCAAGGATCAGGCACATCATAGGCATTCAATAAGAATTTGTTGAAAAACATTATATATAAATTTAGTGTGCAGTTGGGACTTCCCTGGTGGTCCAGTGGTTAAGAATCCACCTGCCAGTGCAGGGGACATGGGTTTGATCCCTGGCCCAGGAAGATCCCACATGCCGCAGGGCAACTAAGCCCCTAGTCCACAACTACTGAGGCCCACGTACTCTGGGGCCCACGTGCCACAACTACTGAGCCTGCGTGCTGCCACTTGAAGCCCTCATGCCTAGAGCCCCTGCTCCACAACAAGACAAGCCACCACAATGACAAGCCCGCGCACCGCAACAGAGAGTAGCCCTCACTCGCTGCAACCTCTAGTTGCAGCCCGTGTGAAGCAACAAAGACCCAGCATGGCCAAATAAATTAATTAATTTAATTAATTTGGTGTGCAATAAAGTTTAGTATGCAATAGAATAACAGCTTATAATTTGTATTGATGTGATTAGTACATTCATTATATTAATACATTTAATTTCATTTTCTTATTAAGTAGGAGTCTGAATATATTACATGGAACCAACTTAAATTGCTCACTTTTTTAGGTTAGAATATTGTTTGATTTTTGGCAGTTACATATGTTTCAATTTAATACTAATAAATACTAATATTTTCCCCATATCATAAATGAATAGTATAATGGCAAAAACTGAAAAATTACTAAATTGCAAAACTACACATATAGTATTAATCTCCAAATATACAGAGAACTTATGGACTTAAGGATGAGTGTCAAACTCCTAACATTTATTACAAAGGAAAGTTACTATTAAAATGACATGCAGGGCTTCCCTGGTGGCGCAGTGGTTGAGAGTCTGCCTGCTGATGCAGGGGACACGGGTTCGTGCCCCGGTCCGGGAGGATCCCACATGCCGCGGAGCGGCTAGGCCTGTGAGCCGTGGCCGCTGAGCCTGCGCATCCGGAGCCTGAGCTCCGCAACAGGAGAGGCCACAACAGTGAGAGGCCCGCGTACCGCAAATAAATAAATAAATAAATGACATGCAAAAATATAGTATAGGAAATGAGGAAAAAAAGGAAGTTATTTAGGGGTAGTATTTTATAACATCCTGAGGGATATTTTTGCCTTCACACCTCTCTAATTTTCCACGTTTTTCAAAAAGAAGTGAAGAATTTGGAGAGCGTTCAAATGACAACTAATTTAAGAACTAATATATTCAAAAATCTGGAAAATACATTTATTCCAATGGCTAACTGAAATGGAATTATTTCCTATGAAGAGGGAAAACCTGGGGCAAAAAAAACTAATAACCAATTTTAAGCAGTTTTTCTGTATGATACTTTAAAAATAGATATAAAGTAACATATCTGTCTAATCTTTCAAATCATGGTCTAGTTTTTTAGGTGCCAGCAGAAAACACCACTATAAAAAAGAGATCTGAGATACACTGAAAATATATTTTTTTCTCACATGTTAATCTGTATTTGAGAGGTTCAGCTCTCCTTCATTGAATCATTTCAAGTCCCAGTTTCCTGTTGCTTTGCCATCCTCTAGGGCAGGAGTCAGCGAACTACAGCCTGAGAATCAAATTCTGCCTGGCATCTACTTTTGTAAATAAAATTCTGCTGAAATTCAGCTGCACCTATTCATTTGTGTATTATCTATGGTTGTTTTCACACTATAATGGTAGAGCTGAGTAGTTGTGACAGAGATCAGCAAAACCTAAAATATGTACTATCTGGCCTTCTGCAGAAAAACGTTTCCAACCCCTGCTATAGGGTGATGTCCTTGTCTATATGGTCAATGCTAGCTCACCACCAAAGCACCCACATTCTAGGCTGTGGGTAGAAGGCAAAGGACAAAGTAGAATGCAAAGGTTTCAAGAGACCAACTTGAACTTGCATATATCACTTCTGATTTAACCCATTGGCATAATTTTAGTGGGGCTCAGCTAAAATATGTGTGGGTGGGTCTATTACTAAAAGGAAAATGGTTAAGTAGATACTGGAGAACAATGAGCAATTTCTGCCACAAGTTATCTATGGCAAAAAGAGGGTATGTAGGTGGAAATAAGGATGGAAAGGTTAAGCCTCTTGAAACAGCTGCCCTTTTCATTGAATGAATGAATTTTGACAATGAGAAGCGATTCACAAAGTAGAAGCCTGCTCTGTCCAGGAACTTTATCTCTTCCTTACTTATTCCTAGTTAAATGTATTTCACCCACGGCCTAGCAATACTAATATTTTAAAGAGCAGATCATCAGCAGAGCATTTGTTTTCAGTGACTAGAGATAAGTCTTTAATCTCTGCAGTGGTAACTTTAACCTGGTATGTATGCTTCCCATCCAGCCTCTTCTTGTTACTCTATAGCACCTCAGTATAATTTCAAAGACACTAGTTACAGATTCAATTGCTTCAGGAGCATTTTTACACTCCCTGACACACACATATACACACATAAACAAGATATATGCTCACCAATTTTATATTCACTTATATTTCTGAGTGCCTTATCTTAGCAAGTCTCCATATTAGGAGTCACAGGGAATGTGGAGATAGGCTCATTAACCAGAGTGAGGATCGGCAAACTAAAGTCCAAGGGCTAAATCCAGCCCACTGCCAAATATTGTAAACAAAGTTTTAGAGAACACAACCATTCTTACTCATTTGCGTATTGTCTATGACTACTTTTATACTAGAAAGGCAAAGCTGACTAGTTCAGCAGAGACTGTATGACCTATAAAAAGCCTAAATTGTTTATTATTTTTTCCATTAACAAGAAAGTTTGCCAATTTCTGAACTATGGCATTCTGGGGAGCCCTTGCTTTCATTTGAACTCAGGATTTTAATTAGAATGTTAGTTAAAGGTGTTAATTTGAATGTAAGTAAGAATTTCTTAACTCTAAATGTATTCAAATCATAGAATTGATTTTCTTTTACATTTCTTGAATTTTTTCCTAGAGCTTCTAAAGACAGAAAAGGCGCTCATTTTATTTGGAAATATTTTCATATAATGAATAAGTTTAATGTGGAAAGGATGGGCTTTCCAATAATGTTGCTATGTTAATTGGATATCCAATTGAAAACCAAATAAATCTTGGCCACCACCTCTGTTACTCATACCATAGAAAAATCACTTCTAGGTTGATTAGAGTTCTAAATGTGAGAGGAAAAAAAAAAAAGCTTTTAGATGAAAACAAAAAAGAATGTCTTCATCACTTTGGAATAGGTTAAAATTTCTTAAACATGACATAAAGAGTACTATGAAGGAAAAAAAATGATAATTTGGACTCTATTCAAGCTAAAAACTTCCGACCAAAATCCAGAATACTGACAACACCAAATGCTGGTGAGGATATGGAGCAACAGGGACTTTCATTCATTGTTTTTGGGAATGCAAAATGGTACAGCCACTTAGGAAGACAGTTTAGTAGTTTCTTATAAAACTAAATATACTTTTAGCATACAGTCCAATAGTCATGCTCCTTGTCATTTATCCAAAGAAGCTGAAAACTTAGCTCCACACAAAAACCTGCACATGCATGTTTGTAGCAGCTATATTCATAATTGCCAAGACTTGGAGGCAGCCAAGATGTCCTTCAGTAGGTTAATGGATAAATAAATACCCAGACAAGGGAATATTACTCAGTGCAAAAAAGAAATGAGCTATAAAACCATGAAAGACATGGAGAAAACAAATATATATTACAAAGTGAAAGAAGCCAATATGAAAAAGCTATATACTGTGTGATGCCAACTATATAGCATTCTGGAAAAGACAAAACTATGGAGATAATAAAAAGATCAGTGATTGCTGGGGGGTAATGGGGGATAAATGGGCAGAACACAGAGAATTTCTAGGGCAGTGAAAATACTCTGTGTTATAATGTTTGATATATGTTATTATACATTTATCCAAACCCATAAAATGTACAGCATCAAAAGTGAATCCTAAGATAGAACTATGGACTTTGCTCTAAAAAATTTGTCTTAATAAATAAAAATTTATTTTCATCAAAAGACAATCATTAAGAGTGAAAAAAAAGGCCACAGAGTAGGGAGAATATATTTGTAATACATATATATGACATAGGAGTCATAGCTGAATAGATATATAAATAAATAAATAAATATAAAAGTTAGCAAAACAGTTGAGCAGACACTTTACTAAGGAGCCAGTACCCAATTAGCCAATAAGAAATGGTTTTCAATTTCATTTGTCATGAGGGAAATGCAAGTCAAACCCACAATGTGATACACATGCACATCTTCAGAAAAGCTTGAAAATGCCAGCTGTTGACAAGGATGTGAAGAAACTAGAATTCTAGTACATCACTGGTGACAGTATAAATTGTTACAACCATTTTGGAAAATAACTTATCAATAACTACTAAAGCTGAACATATACATAACCTACTTTAGGTGTATACAAAAACAGGAATGCCTAAATGTTCTCACCTAAGTTATGTACAGAAATAACCATAGCACTGCTATTTGTAATAGATAAAAACTGGAAACTACCCAAATGCCCATAGACAGTAGAAGATATATTCACACAATGAAATACTATTCAGCAATGAGAATAATATACATGAAGCCCATTTTAAAATGTTGAATGAAAGACATGAAAGAGTACACATAGTTTATTTTTATATAATGCTCAAAAATTGGCAAAATTAATCTTGGAAGTCAAGAATAATACTTTGGAGAGTGTTCTGTGACACGATATAGGTACAATGTTGTGGGAGAGGTTGAAATAGTCTCAAGCCATATACTTAATATTTACCTGTTTTTACATAATCTCTAACTTCAGTGGTTCATTCTACTCCTCAATTTGGGCAGAGGTTTCATGAGTATGCTTACTTTATGAAAATTCATTAAGCTGCACATATATGACTGGTGAATTTTTAAGTATATGTATTAAACTTAAAAAAAATAGTTTACCTAAAATAGAAAAATAAAAGAGATGCATATACATTCTCCTAACTCTAAAATCAGCCAAGGCCATAAACCATGCATAATTTGAAATGGATTAAGAAGAGAATGCAGGCCCCTGTCTCTGTGTCAGCTAAGGAAGTGTTTCTTAGACTTTTCTCCCTGCAATCATGACAAACATTTACCTTTGTTTTATTTTATCATTTTCCTGAAAATTGCTTAATGATCTATAAGAATAAGAGAAGGGGCACGAAGAAGGGAAGGAAGGGAAGAATTTTAATAAATTTGGGAGAGTTAGGTATTTGCTTTACTCGCTGGATACTTTTTTATCTACTTTTCTCTCCTTAACACTCTTAATCCCATGCTCCAGCCCCCTTAGCAGTTACTGCTCAGGTTATTCCTGGTCATTTATTTTTTTCTGCTTTGATTCTGAATACAAGATAATCGTACAGCTCTTGTTCAACTTATGATGGGCTTACATCCAGATAAAGCCATCATAAATTGAAAATATTGAAAGTCAAAGTGTGTTCAATACACCTAACCTACTGAACATCATAGTTTAGCCTAGCCTACCTTAAACATGCTCAGAATACTCACATTAGCCTACAGTTGAGCAAAATCATCTAACACGAAGCTCACTTTATAATAAAGTATTGAATATCATGTAATTTATTGAATACTGTACTGAAAGTGAAAAACGGAATGGCTGTATGAGTACAGAGTGGTTTTAAGTGTATGGGTTGCATACCCTTGCCATAGCGTGGCTGACTTGGAGCTGTGGCTTGCATCCACTGCCCAGCATTGCAAGAGCCATATCATACAGCATATCACTAGCCAGAGAAAGGATCAAAATTCAAAATTTGAAGTACAGTTCCTACTGAATGTGTATTGCTTTTGCACCATAGTAGTCAAAAAAATCATTGAAGTCGAACCACGGTAAATCAGGGACCATCTGTATACACAAAATGTTTAATGTTTAACTGGGATGGCCAACAGAGATAAAGCAGGTAATAAACTAAGCAAAACTGTCATTTCGTAATCATTTCCTGAAACATCTTGATCAAAATTTGTTGAGGGCTTATCAAACTCTTTCCAAAAGCCTCCATGTAGGTCACTGAATAATTATAAAACATCTATAGGCCTGGAACCCAAAAGAATCAAGTTTGAATTTAATGTCCTTTAATCCTCAGTTGGGTTTTTAAAAAATGTTTCTCTCTTCTTTCAAATCTAGGAATGAAAATAATAGTTCCTTCCAGTGAAATGAACTGTTTTAAACTATATCGTACTTTACAAGTTTACTGCATTTACTATTTATATTTGCTGTGGAACCAAATATCCACAAAAACCTTTTTTTTTAATAATATGGATGTTTCAAAATAAGCAGAGAAAGCAATTTCACTTATTTCTGTTCTATAATTAATTATACTTATAAACAAAAAGTAGATTCAATCATGATAACTTAGATTTTAACATTTTTCTCTGATTATGTCACCATGATTAGAACCTTGTAAGATAAACAAATTATTGTGGTACAAACAGAAATGTTTATCTTGGGATTTTGTGATAAAATTGAAGAGAAGGTATTTTTAAATAGTTGCTATATGCATGCGTATTAAACATTTTAATAAATTCTCTAATATTTTAATAGAGAATCTCAACCCAGTTTCAACCCAATCCTGTGTATTGGTTCCTTTAATTTTTCTACAGTTTCTTTTGTGATGTGATTGTTGAAAAATTCATTCCCTTAGGGAAAATCATAAAGAATTTTAGTCCAAGAAAAGTGTCTCTTAGAGTCTCATGATAGCTTCTGACATTTATTTTATTAAATTTTAAATTTAAATTTCTACCATATTTCCCTTCATTAAATGTCCTAATGTATGTTTGATGTAGAACTAGATTCTCACTAGGTGAGGTATTTATTCCACTTATGTATGCATTTAAAAGGAAAAAATAAGTCATGAGAAACATTCAACAACTGCAAATCAACTATAAAATTTATCCAAACGCTTAATGCATTAAGTTAAACAAGAGTTAGAAAGAATGTTACTGCTTGTCAAAACAAAAATTAATCCTCCCACTTACTTTTTCCTTAGCCACTGTTGAAATTCCAATTCTTTTTTTATTCTTCAGTCTTCTCTGAGAGAAGTTTAGTAAAAACCAAATAGGTAATCATAATCAAAGATCTCATTCTCATTACGTCTTTCAGGAACATTAATTTTGTTTCTTTTCTGCCTGAGTTATCACAATGCAAACTGGAGAGTGAAGAGTAAACACAAGCAAGAGAAAAGAAAACTAATTAAAGGACAAAAGAGCAAGGGAGAACCTAGACACAAATGGGTTAAAAAAAAAGAAGAAGAAGAAGAAAGCAAAAAGAAGACTACAAGATGATATTGCTTTAATAGTATCTGGGAGTACTCACCGGAAGGCTAGGAAAAAGAAAAGGAATTGTGCTTACCTGTTAGAAATAAGCGGTTTCTGGGAGCTGTCCAATGTACTAACTTAACCATCATAGTCTCAACTTACCTTGTTAATAGGAATTGATGTCCTAGGTATTTCTCCCTTGAACCAAGGCATCTCTGTACTCATCTTTTTAGGCTATTTCTTTTAACACATCTTTAAAATGATTTTCTACTATGTTGTTCTGCCCCACCATGTCTTCTTAAAAATCCCTACACAGAATAATTAAATAAATATAGCTACTGGCAAAAAAAAAAAAAAAAAAAGGAAGAAGAAGGAAAAATGAACCCTTCTTTGTTAGATATATATATATATATATATATATATAATATGAAATCAGTAAAATTTTATTTTCGCTATCCAAATTTTAAGTCTTTTTTCATCTCAAAAAAAAAAAAGATAACCAAAATCTCTCTTAAATAAAATGCAGTAAAGTATAGTTTCCACTCTTAAATCCTGTAGGCTGGTAATGAGGGAAACAAACCAGATAGAAGTGTCAGGGTTATTCTTTGTTCACGAATACTGATCAGCAATTTAAAATTTGAAAGACTTCTCAACAGAGGGTGAGCTGATCGACCAATTGGTTTATCAAAGGGTGAATCACAGTTTTGAAAAGAGACTGAAGTTGTTTTATTTGGGGGGGAGAGTTTACTTTGCCTCCCATGCTGGGATTATACAGTAAAGCACACTGGGTGGAAATATTCTGAGCTTCCCTTTTTCGTTTTATTGTCATAACTTTTGCCCTCTAAGTAAAATCATTTACCTGGGTGGGAGATAGGGTTAGGAAAGGAAAGTCAAGTACCTCAATTGTTAGACTGATTACAGCAAAACAGATTTTAGAAGTCAGGGTTGGTAAAGCGAAAGGAGAGCTGTTTACAACCCAGTGGAAAGAGAAAGCCGGTTCCAACAGCGACTCTGGGGAATGCACTCTCGGCCCCCCTACCGTGCTTACTTAAGCTAATGGAAGATCTTGCCTTTCAGTAGCCGCTGCACTGGGATACCAGACAAACAGCTCCCCTCGACCCCTGGCAGACAGGGCCCCTCTTCAGGACATCATTAAAAGCACATGCAGTTGTTTCACACCCACTGGCAGCCTAGGGTGGCAAGATTCAGAACTCCTACTCTGAAGCCAAGGAGAAGCCAGAGCGGTGGAAAACATCCTTGCTTTGAAAATCCAAAGCTAAATTAAAGAACTACGTGAGATAAGGAGCCTGAAGAATATTAGTTGGCTGCTGGGGTGTGGAGAGACACAAAAAGCACAGCAGGTAAGGGCTGGGAGTTGTTGCCAAGAAGGAACTGTCCCAGGTGGCACAGCAAAAAGGATCGCAGAATTGGAGGCCTGTCCCTTTGAGTCTTCCATGCGTGCTCAAGCTTGTCTTCTTCCATCAGTTTCGAGAGGAGCGACGTTGTCAGAGCCTTCCCTGTCGGTGCAACTAATCCTGTTATCAGCTTGGTTATAAATATTAATGTCCCCTGGTCCTTCGGTGATGGTGACCCATCAGATTCAGGGCTATTAGGAAGCCCATAACCAGCCTCGCCCCTCCCTTCGAGAAACCGATGCGACGCAGGGCCAAGCCGACGCGATGGCAGCCTATCCCGAGAGCTGCGTGGACGCCACCGTGCTGGACTTCGTCGCAGACCTGTCCCTAGCCTCCCCGGGGCACCCTCTTCTCTGCGACTTCGCACCCGGGGTCCCCTATGGAGACCACCAGGACCTTGTGCTCCGAGAGGAAGGACCCAGGAGTCTGGCGCGTTTTGAGGACGATCCAGAAGAAGAGGAGGGTGAAGTAGAAGAGGGGGGAAACGAGGAGGAAGAGGAGCACGGGAGAGGCGCCTCCCTGCTGGGCCGCCCCAAGAGGAAAAGAGTGATCACGTACGCCCAGCGCCAAGCCGCCAACATCCGAGAGAGGAAGCGGATGTTCAACCTCAACGAGGCCTTCGACCAGCTGCGGAGGAAGGTACCCACTTTTGCTTACGAGAAGAGGCTGTCTCGGATCGAGACCCTACGCCTGGCCATCGTCTACATTTCCTTCATGACCGAGCTCTTGGAGAGCTTCGAGAAGGAAACCGGCTGAGCCAGTGTGGGATGAAAGTGTCTGCCCCCTCCTCGCCTGGGCGCGCGCGGGTTTGGGGTGTTTCGGGACCCGGCAGTGGGTGTGGCTGAAAAGCCAGGAGGGACGCTCCAAGACAGAACGTCTGGCCTTCGGGAGCTTGGTTCTGGATTATAAAATTCCCACAGCCCTCGAGAAGCGTGGAAGCCGTAGAGTTAATATATACGCGATCGCTCTCAGCGGAGTGTGGGGCAGGAGCGGGCGGGGCAAGTTAGGACTGGTTAAGAAAGAGTTGGGTCAGTCGAGGCCCACGCCCCAAAGCAGCTTTTGTCAGGCGGGTGGGACGTTAATCCTCTCCGAAAAGGAAGACTTCGGGGGCTTCTATGGAGTCCCATATCTCCCTCCTTCTTACGTGTGTGTGTGTGTGTGTGTGTGTGTGTGTGTGTGTGTGTGTGTGTGTTTTAATGTAAATATAAAAGAGGCATTCCTACTTTTTTTTTTTTTTTTTTTTTAAGCCTCAAGAATCGGTGCTCAGCCATCCCAGGCAGGCACTCCGCTCCGGCCGTGCTCTTAGGGAGGCCTTGGACCAGAAACCCGCGAGGAGTGCGGTACTGGGTCTTACGAGAGGCCAAGGGGCTCCGGATCTCTCCTCCGGTCCTCTTAGGCTTGTCGACAGGCAGAATGAAGGAGATGAGAAAGGAAGGGGAGTCGAAGGGACGGGCGACCTCTAAAAAGGAACATTATCCCCCCCCTTCCTTCCCTCCCCCTCCCTTTCCCTCCCCTTAGGCTCAGAACAGCAACCCTGTTATGGACGCTTGAACCCAGAGGTGACTGCTCCGGCCCACGAGCTGGAGGTGCACCTGGGTTTACAGGGTGTCTTGGGCGCCCCGAGCCTTTACCGCCCGCGGGTGCTTTCCCCTGTCGCCTACAGGGGGGAAAAGGGCTGGGTCCTCCCAGGGGCAGCGACACCTGAGTGCGCACTTTCAAATTTTTAGCTGAAGGTAGGGAAAGATAGCTATTATTCTATTCGCATCTAGGGACAGGAGAGACAAAACGTCAGAGGAGGAGTTGCATTCTTCCACTTTGCCAAAATGTGTGCGATGGAGATGAGGTTGAAGCAGGACCATGCTGAGGGGCTCCCTCGAGTTTGGACGGTCTGCCATTCCACAGTTCTTCCTTCTGGGCAACCTGCTAACACCTGAACTGGGGTTCTTCAGACAGGAGTAGGTAAGTGAGGAGAGGAAGCGGAATGAATAATGCCCATCTAACTGTAAAGTCCGTAATCCTAAAAATAAATCCTGTTATTCCAACACTTTATTTTGCTCTCACTTCTCACATCCTTGCGCGGAGGCACACAGACACACACAAATCTCCCTATCATACTTTTAGAAATATAATTCATCTTATTAAGAAGTAATATATACTCATCACAAAAAGTTTGGAAAATAAAAGTTTAAAAAAGAAATAAAATTTAAATCACTCCTCATTACCTCACAGTTAGCATTTTTATCTATTTCCTTCCAGTCTTTTTTTATACAGAAATAAATTCAGTGTGTTTAACAAATTTGGGATAGTTTTGGAATTTATCTTTTTCCACTCAGCCTTATAGAATGAGCACTTTTCCCTTTAAATATTATTCAAACGTAATTCTAATCATTGTATTTTATTGTTATATCCGTGTATCACAACCTAACTCCAATCCTTTACAAGTGGATAGCTAAGATATTTTCTTATTTAAAAAAATAAATGATGATGCAAGAGCATTCTTATAAATGTCTTCTCTGCCTTTGATAATTTCCGGATATTAGGTAACTAGAAGTGAAATTTTTTCATCAAGTGAACATTTAAGTGTGTGGCTACAAATGGCCAGATTGCCTTCCAAGCAGATCTGCCAGTTCACACTCCCTCCCACCAGAATTACAGCGATTTTCTTGTCTCTCATACACCTTCATTTAAAACTTTTCCTAGTTCTCCTATCTATAGGAACTGAATTAGCTCTGAAATGACTACCCTCGCAAAGATGATTTCTTATTTTGAGTATCTTTTCACCAGGACTGTTTCCACCTCTACCATAAGAACATCAGGATAAACAGGTAAAAGAAAAAAAGGTAACCAACTAAACCAAACAACAACAAAACCAGGGAGTGTATTTTTTTCTTTAATTCTCTAGCACCTTTACTAAAATAAACTGAAGTTTGGACAATGACCTCTGTATCAGTTTTATAAAATAAAATTACTCATTTTCTCCTCTTTTTCTAGACAACTTTTTGACTGCTCAGACTAGCATATGTGTATTTTTAAAGACACATTTAAAATTACTCATTTTAATGTGTCAAAGAAAAATAACTATTTCTCAACTCATCATCAAACAGTATCTGCTCCCCAACTTCTTCTGTAGTGCAAGTGGCTCCATCAATCCCTCATGTTTATCCAGTTATTTATTCATTCAATTAAAAAGGTGTGTTGACGTTTTACATATAGGGTGAATGGGTTCAAAATTGAAAGAGTTTATTGAAGCTCCCTTCCTTCTCCCACTTAAAGTTCTCCTGAGAATTAAACATCATTTTTTTAAATCTGCAAGTGATGAATAAGTTTTTCTAAAAAGATTCAACTTTAGGAATCATTAATATTTTGTTGAAAGAGCCAATTTTGAAAATAAGAAATTTTTAAAAACTGCATAGACAAAGGACCTCAAAATCATCGGGTCCTGAAGAGTAAATACAACCATCCATCATCCTTAATGCTCTCCCTCATATTCTGAACCATTCTGTTATATTCTTAGTAATCTCATGGTATCCTACAGTGAATACTTCTTATTCAGTATAGTAAATAATACCCAAAGAAGCTCTAAATAAAAAGGTTTTTCCCATTATTATTAGAATTATGTCCATGATTCTTAAAACTGTTACAGCTCATAAATGCTTCGTTCTTTGTTTTTTTATATGCTTAGAAGCTGCTCTAAAATATAAAGTCTCTTAAAATTTCTTCTTAATCATTGTACTAACTGAGTAATTTGAAACCAAATAAGGATCAGAAATACAGAGAAATGGGGACTTCCCTGGCAGCCCAGTGGTTAAAACTCCACACTCCCAGTGCAGGGGGCATGGGTTCGATCCCTGGTCAGGGAACTAAGATCCCGCATGCTGCACGGAGTGGCAAAAAAAAAAAAAAAAAAAAAATACAGAAAAAAATGGATTGACTTATTCCTTATACCAAATCATCCATAGAGATAAAGCAAAATTATCTGCATTTCGAACATGAATCTAAACACCTCGATGTCTTGACACTCAACTTTTCTAAGCAACGTGATAATTTTAGTTTTCCCATGTGAGATCCATAAATTCAGTGCACTCTTTAATACAAGTGATTTTAGTATTTAATACATCCTATGTTAAAATTGTCTTATTCTTTATTACCTCCTAAACCAACATTGATAGAAATATTAGCAGACATAGTTTTTTCAATACCTTCCAACAGTTAAAAAAATTCTAAGGGTATCAATTACTTCTGGAAAATTGTAATAATTGGTTTTTGAAATCTTAAAGTAATTTGGACGTTTGGAATGTAAATACCATTTTAGACATTGCTTGGAGGCGATTTATTTATACACTCTTTACTGACTGAAAACTGCCTTTTGGTCTCAAACTAAGTTCCCCATAACTATCAGGTTACTATTAGTATTCAGATATGTAAACCAAAAAAAAAGATCTAAATGAAATCATATTTGAAAGATAATCAGGCTTTCCAAGGAAAGTAAAAATAATCAAAAGCCTTTGCCATCAACAGGCAGCCATTCAGGCTGATCATCTTTTACAGTTACCCAATGTGAAAACAGATTTTGGCAAAATTAGCACTGGAAACTGAACCAAATTTCATGCTATTATGCATAATTCCTGCATGAACATAAATTAAGACCCTGGGATTCGTGTTTATTATTGCATTTGTCAGCATTTCCATTATAAAAACACTATTGTGAAAGGTTTATAACAGCTTCAAAAATTTGAAATGAAACTTGATAAAGCACAGTTTAGCATAACTTTTTTTTGTAATTATAAATCTTCAAAGAAAATTTCAAAGTTAATGAAGACACTTAGGTATACTTTATGTGTGAGGTTCCCAAATGTACCTGCAACTTTAAAAACCAAGAGATTCTATTTAATACAAAATATAAATTAGATTATTTTTATTTAGATTTATTTTTATCAAAAATAGCTGGCAGATTAATATTGAACTTTAAGTACTAACTCTACTTATTGGGTGATATTACTTGATTAAATTATAGTTTGAATGTGTTAGAAAAGTGTTGGTATATATCTATATCTTGACCCAAGTTCAGTCAAAGTTTCCTGAACTTTCCCAACATTTTGGGTGAAGTTAGTCCCAGTTTCTGGTCAGCGCCCTCTCTTCCTGTGAATGCCTGACTAAAAAAGGTTACGAAACAAGAGTCAGCAGTTCTGACCATTTTGTTTTGACTTTGGGGTTTCTTTGAATCCAAAGCTTAAAACCAAACCTGGCGAAGGAAGAGAAGGAAAGGAAAGAAGCAATGCAAACTGACAGGAATAAAATACCAGGAAGATGGAAAAACTTCTTCAAGTGTCTATAAACCAAAGCCTATAAATTTCCACAATGTTCTCTGTGATACCAAATTTTAGTTCTGTGCCTAAAACACATTCCGTAAGGACGTGTAAGGAAATGCAAAGAATAGCATGAATGTATTTTTAAACATTCTTTACAGCTAATATTTGGTAGAATTCCACTCAGTTTTGCAGAAGGCAAAGAACATTTAATATTCAGTGAAGTCAAGAGTTTGACAAATATGCTGCGAATTATCATAATAAAATGTCATAATTATCATAATAAAATGTTTACTTAGCACATTATTGTTTTCAAAGCACCCTTCGCATACTTTCTTTCATTTGATCCTCTGAATGGATTTCAACAAGATCTAGAGTCTCTCAAGTAAATTGAGGCATCAGTTTACCATCTTAAAAATTCATTCACCTATGGAAATCAGCATGATACTGAGATTCCTATAAAGGACCAGTGGTCACATGTAAGCAACACATTTCTTTGAAAGATATTGCCTTCAAGATCAAAAGCACCTTAACACTCTGTGGATGATAAATTATACAAAAGGCTGGTACACTCTGGCTCCCTCAAAGGCCACATTTTACAACCTTCTATTTAAGGCTCTGTGAAGGAGATTTCCACCTGCAGCCAGCAAACGTAGATGATCTCAAAGCAGATGTTATGGACAGCTTTTTATGATTTCCAGTCTTCAAAAAGGAGGAAAATATGAGAATATGGAAATAGAACAAACAGTTGGCGAACAGTAGAAGACAACAATATCATGTAAACATATGTGAATGAATGAATGATGAATGTGATTACACAATTATTTTACTGCAGATAATTTTGTAACTTCTTCAAAACTTCACAGGCTGTATTTGTTACTGGTCAGATCTTAAACGGATTGACTGTATTTAGTCCTAGAGTTTAGTAAAATGTTGGCTACATTTAATCCCATAGTTTAGTGAAATGTTGGAGAAACTAGAAATGGTCTAAAGGAGAACAAGAGAATAATTGGATTATTAGGTCTGGATGAAGTAATATCTATAATAAGTAGTAATGTCTATAATTACTGTATTGCGTACTTACATGACAGCACATGTTGATAACTATTGAAGTTCACAATAATTTTAGGCTATAGACATGATTATTACTCTGTTAGTGATGAAATCACTTTGGAATAAAGAAGTTAAATAACTTTCCCAAAGTTAATCAGCTCATAAATAGTGAAGCGAAGATTTACACACAGTCAAGGATTTCAGAGACCAAACTCTCAGGGTCTGAGTTTATTTCTGAACGATTGTATGATTGTTGTATTTAAGTAGAAATAGTGTGGTAAAAAATAGTAAATGTTCATCTTTACTGATGATCAGAAATGTAGGCATGGGCATATCATGCGGAGGGATTTAATCGCTGCAGTGGAATGGGGAAGGTGGACTACTGATGGAATTTTTTGAAGAGTCTCTGAACTAATCTTCTATGGATATTTTAAAGCCACGACTTTCCTCAGGTGGCTTCAGTGCAATCCTGCCAGAAGAGAAGAGAAAAAACTCTTTTGATGAACATAAACACAAGCTTTGGAATGTGACAGAGGTGGGTTTGAATCACAAGTACATAGCATAATGCTGTGAAAGCTAGTACAACTTACTTAACCTTGTTGACCCTCGGTTTCTTCATCTTTAAAGATAATAACACTCGTCTCATAGGGCTTTTATGAGAGTTGACTGAAATATGTATACAGACTAAATGGTGCAGGGTGAGCACTCAGTAAATGGTAACTACTATTAAAATACACATCATCATCACTATAATTATTATTATATCCCTTCCAGTTCTATGGCAATGAAAACTCAAAGAATAAGACATCAACTTCACCACCAATGGTAATACATGAAAGCATAAAATATATAAAGAGCAGGGCTCATTGTATAATGCTTTAAAATAAGCTGAAAAAAATGAAATGAATTTTTTTATTGTCCCAAATTTCTTATTCCTGGAATATGTAAGTGTCAGCATTTAGTCCTAGTCTATGTATCCTTCTAAGTGGAGCAATAAACCCTCAATATACCTCCAAAACTTCCTAATTTAATCTGCTACTGTAAGAGAACATATATTAAAAAGGAAGTGACTTTAAATCTGAAAAAAATGAACTAAATTCATTCAAAGGAGTTCTATTTTGTCAGCAGCCCAGATATTATATTAAATATATGCTTTCCAAATCAGTGTGGATTTATTCAAATCAGCTGATTCCTGATGGAATAGTTCTGTATCTTAATTGCAATAGTGGTTACACTAATACACATGTGATACAATGAAATAGAACTGTATCATTTCATACCAATGTCAATTTCCTGGTTTTGATACTGTACTGTACTGTACAGTACCTGGTTTTGATACTGTACTGTAGTTATATACAATATAACTAATGGAGGAAATGAGTGAAGGGTACACAGAACCTAATGAGTGAAGGGTACACAGAACCTCTGTGCACCATCTTTGTAATGGCCTGTGAGTCTATAAGTACATATTTCAAAATAAAAAGTGAAAAAATAGATAATTATTTTGACATTACTTTGAACCTATAAAGCACCTTATAAATGTAAATTATCATTAATTTCAGGGAGACATTCACATACACTTGATACACATAATGCTCTACAATTTTTCTTTAAGTATTCCATAAAGTGAAACCAAGTTTGTGCATGCTACTGTGTGGATCCTGGAATAAAAATCAGTACTGTACCCCTAAAGGTCATAGTCAAGAACTGAGTATCTGATTCTATGTCCCTTGGTCCATGTTGACATTCTTGGCCAGATTACATTCTCAGGTATGGATTTATAGTAGTGAGGAGCTTCACATCCTAATTGTCATCCTAATTGTGCTACTTACTAACTTAGATAACTCACTTAAAATTCCTGGGCTTTAATACTTTGATTTGTAAAGTGGAAATAATTAACACATTATTAAAAGTATCATAAGAGATCATGTAAAGTGCTTAGTACAGTGCCTCATGCAAAATAAATATTTAGCCAATATTGTAATTGTTGTTTATGCCCTTTCAATGTTGAATGTGTATGCAGAGCAAAATGACAATTCAGCCTTTTAAGAAGGACTCATGAGAACACATATAAAAGCAATATTAAATAGTTGTCCTGTCTCTCCTAAATGAATCAAAGTCTTTCAGACTTAGTCTTTTAGCATGGTATTTTGTGCCCAACTTGTTGCCCTAATAAAGTGTTTTTGTTTAGTTTTGTTTTAAAACCATAAAAATTTAAGGGTAAGGCTTCTGGTCCATGACATACATAATTATAATCTTTGGTCTGCCAGGAAGGTCACTGTAAATCCTACATTCCTAAAATAATCTCTGAATTTTGCATAAAAAGCTTTCATATGAAAAAGCGATAGCTCAATTGGTAAATCCTCTAGTAATTTTTTTTTCTGAGCAAATTCACTTTGAAAGGCTGCTGTATTTGTGAAAGTAATTGAGAAGTAGGACTGCCTCATGTACTAAGCATTTATGCATGCCTGATGATGGCTGATGTGAAATCCGAAAACCTGGGACTCACTCAGCCTAGTCAACTGGAATGAGGTAGCATGGCCATGCTTTGTGTTAGGTTTTCTGAGGGACATAGGAGTCCTTGTGCACCCAGGAAGGTTAAGTGGCTGCCACCTGCAACAGAGAGGAGTCAGGAAGAAAAGAGAAAAGACCCCTATTTGGAGCAGCAGAGGGGGACGTCGGGTTCCAAAATGCATCCTTGGACATCCTGTGTTACTTCTGCCATTTACAGTCTTTGAAAATTTGGCACCTGGACTTATCTTCTATATTCACATGGTTCCTTTTCACTCTAACACTAGTGGATTTATATAAAATCTCTGAAAAGCTTTGGCCTAGATTTACTTGCAATTTAAACATCAGTTTTTGAAAAGATAAAGTTGGCCTTAACTTGCACATAATTTCTCAACATTTAAAAATAGGTAACTTTTTTTTATATCTACTATTTTATATGAAAAATTTGCCTCCTTGCATAGAAAGTTAAAAGGATAATTATTAAATATCTTGTTCCTTTTAAATGCTTTGATTCAACTTCAAGAGTCTTATTTGAAGGGCCCTCTGAACTTTACTAAAACTTTTCCAACTTGGGAAACATACCCAGTTTCAAATATTCTCACCATGGGTTCATATTTTTGACCAGAAAAAATGTGGTGACTGTAGTTAACAAGCATTTGACAAGTAGTGGTTTTGTTAATTGTAGATCTTATTGAACATGCCACACCATTTCTTTCATCACTATTCATTTGCCTAATCTCACTGAAGCCCATTAAAATTAGAGCAGATGAGCTCAGTTAAAATATATATATTGGGTGCCACTTTGTTTCAAGATGACACAACTACAAATTAAACTTTAGTGTACTATATTTCATCAAATTCAATCAACTACTTCTACAGTTAACATGAAGCAGGCTGAAAAATGCCCAGAACTCAAAGCATTACACAACAAAACGCAATAAAAATCTTCCCAAATTACATCCACATGAAAATATATACCATACCTCAGGGACCTTACCCTGGACAGCCTCAAAGTTTCTACTTCTTTACCTATAACCCCTCTCTCCATTGTATGATTCACATACGTATGAACATGCATACATACAAAATTACTTCCATCAGAATACCTTCACGTGTATATTAGAATGGATGGTATATATGTAAAAATTTTTTACTCCCAGATCAAACCTCTAAAAAGTTTTTATTTTTCTTTCTTTTCCTCCATACGCTGGTAGCTTTGCTCTTTTTTTACTAACTGGCATCTCTTTCTTGAATACTTCGTATGTTGTAATATTAATGATTGTTTAATGTTTCCATCACTTGTCACTAAAACAGGTATTTAAGTGAGTATCAGTGTCTTTGCATATATTGAAAACAAACCCAAGAATTACTCCAGGTTTTGACTGAGCATTGGCCCCACATAAGAATATCAGGCCTGAATATAATTACCAAGACCAGCTGCCAGCCAATTGTAGAAAACAAAGTGTCTGGAATTGCCATTCAGCAAACCTACTGAACATTCATTGATTAGATGAGGGTCATTGACTCAATGAGAAAAACAGAATTTTCCCTGGAAGCAGAGCTACTTCCTCTTGGAGTGATTCAAGAGTATCTGAAGTTCAGGTAATTTACCATATCAAGAAAGGAGTTAGAAAGGATTCAAGAATGCTCTCTGAACCTTGGCTCCTTGGTTAGGAAGATCTAAGCCATATTTTACAACATTAGGACATTTTGTGGATTCTTATGGCTTGCTTGCAGAAATTTCACTGGTAGGAATTTACCCTAAGGAAATAATCAAAATTATGTACAAAGATTAGACTACCAAATATGCACCTCAGTATTGTTTTTGATGTCAAAATATAGAAAACAGCCTAGATGTCTAAAAATGTGAGTACTTATTTTAAATTGTTGCAGTCATTGAAAGGATGATGTACAAAATAGTTTGTGCCATAGAAAGATTATTAACATAAATAAGTAGAAAAGTATTTTATAAAGAAAGTAATATGCGAGACATGATTTCATTTCTGTTTCATATGGGAATGTGTGTAAATATATAAGTTGTATGTAGCATACTTTTATCTATAAATATAAATGTTCTTTTTATACATGCTATAAAAGAACTGGTCATTTTTGTACTTGTTTGTATTTTTGCAGTTTTCTATCATCCTTTTGTAGACAGAAAAACAACAAAATTATTTTAAAACAAGTATGAATACATAAAACTAAAAAGCTTCTGTACAGCAAAAGAAACAATCAACAAAATGAAAAGGCAATCCATGGAATGGGAGAAAATATTTGCAAACTATCTGTCTGTAAAGGGTTAATATCCAAACTATATAAGGAACTCATACAACTCATTAGCAAAAACACAAATAATCCAATTTAAAAATGGGCAAAAGACCTGAATAGATATTTTTCCAAGAAGACACATGGATGGCCAACAGGTACATGAAAAGGTGGTTAACATCACTAATCATCAGGGAAATGCAAATCAAAACCATAATGAGTTATCACCTCCCACCTGTTAAATGGCCAAGTGTTGACAAGGATGTGGAGAAAAGGGAACCCTCATGCACTGTTGGTAGAAATGTAAATTGGTGCGGCCACTATGGAAGACAGTATGAAGTTTCCTCCAAAAAATAAAAATCAAACTACAATATGATCCAGTAATCCCACTTCTGGGTATATATCTGAAGGAAATGAAATCATTATCTGGAACGGATATTTGCATCCCCCATGTTCATTGCAGCATTATTCACAATAGCCAAGACATGGAAACAAACAAATTTCCATCAACAGATGAATGGTTGAAGAAGATGTGAATGGAATGTTATTCAGCCATAAAAAAGAAGGAAATCCTGCCTTTTGCAACAAGATGGATGGACTTTGAGGGCATCATGCTAAGTGAAATAAGTCAGACAGGGAAAGGCAAATGTATGTTCTCACTTATACGTGTAATCTATAAAAAAGCCAAACTCATAGAAATAGGGTGGAATGGTGGTTGCCAGGGGTTGTGGGGTGGAGGAAATGGGGAAATGTTGGTCAAAGGGTACAAATTTCCATTTATAAGATGGGTAAGTTCTGAGGATCGAATATACAGCATGGTGACTATAGTTTAAAATACTGTATTATATATTAGAAAAGTTGCTAAGAGAGTAAATCTTAACTTATCACCACAAAGAATGAAAAAAGAGAAAAATAATAAAATTATTTTGAATTAAAAATAGCCACACAACAATACAATTTGTAAGTTTTACTCTTAGTTGAAGGGCAGGATGCTGTTACTTATGTGAGAATGCTTGCCTTTTTAAGCTTAAAACATTTAGACTAGGTATTTTACATGCTTAGGAGTGATATTCTGTAATACTTTTCTTTAGATACTAGAGAACAAAACATTACTAGCATATTAGAGGTCCCCTCTCATGATTCCTTCCAGTTATTGCCCTTCTCTTCCTGCAGGAATACCCAGATCCTGATTTCAAACAATCTCAATTTGCTTCCCCATTTTTGTTTTCTTTTATATAAATGAAATCATTGGGTTTGGAGAAACGATCTTCATTTATAAGTCTTTCTTCAATAAAACAAGTATTCCCACAGTCGCCCCAAAATAGAAGTTTAAGTTAATTAAATAAGTTAAAAGTTAAAAGTACTTAGCAAATATGACTTTAATTTCATTGACACTGAAATGGGAAATTCAGTTAAAATGCTGAGGTGTTCCTTCTTTTAAACACAGTTGAATTCACCTGTAATTACACACACACACACACACACACACACACAAAGAGACACATCCAACTAAAATAGCTACGGTAAACTATATTAATTCTAAGACATTATTGATTAGTCAGGAATACACTTCAAATATCTAATGAAATTGCTGGCTTTTAAACAATTAGTATCATAGCTTTGCTCCTATTTAGCCCATGGGAACACAATGTGTGTACGTTTGTATGCATGAGTGTGCATGTGATCGTGTGAGTAAAGGTATATGGAGATTGTGTAATATTTAATATATTTTTTTAAAGTGTACATTATAACCTGATAAATGTGATCCATAAAAGCTTTATATGATCGTATTTGCACATTCATACACATTCATTTTCACATATTTTCACATACTTTTTATCCTCATTGTTTGAAATCTCTACCGTACATCTAAAGAAAAAAATTATACTTCTAACATAAATAATTTCAAAATATTTAAAACCTGCACTGCTTTTAATAACTTTTATTGTTTTTAACATGTGACATTTTATCCCCATTAGCAATAACAGATGTCTAATGCATTAAAAAGGAAAATCCTGCACGCATGTTGAAATAGAGGACTTTGCTGAAAGGAAAGCATGTGCTTTGATTTATATTAGTCAAAATTTAGATACTGTACTTGGTGCTATTTCAGGAAATGAAAAGGTGAGGAAACAGTTATATACCAGTAAACCAGAGAAAAAGTCTCCATAGAAACCAAAACAGTTTTGGTGGGAGCCACTTAAGCTAAATTAATACCTAGAATATGATCGTATTAGCCCCTAGAGAGCTAATTCGAACAAAACAAAACCTATCCGTTGATTCGTGCATGTTACATAGTATTTACAATTTTTCTTTGTTCTCATGTAATTGTCAAAAATTAATCAGTCATCGAGACTGAAAATCTGGGTGAATTCTAAAGAGAAAAGACCACCCAAAACAACAGTGTTTACTTACTCTTTTCCAACTCCGTTATCTTCACTACTAGTCAAAAGAAACACAAAGAGCAAATTGAAAAATAATGAGCAATAAGTCCAATTTGATTTGTTTGCCTGGTTTTTGGCCTCACCTTTCATAGGCACCTTCTTTCCTGTGGACTGCTCAGCTGAGTTATTGAACACACTCCCAGGGCTAAGTGAGGAAATGCACACAAAGCCAGCTGAGACAGGAGTGAGTTAATTGAACAACTACTATGCACTAGCTGTTTACATAAGCTATGTCATCCAATCCTTACAAAATACTACAGTGAATATTTATATATCCACTTTACGAATAAGGAAACAAATTAGTTTAAATATCTTGTCCAAGCTTACACTTAACAATGGAGCCAAATATTGACCCAGTTGACCCAGTTGCCTCCTTCTCTAGAGGTAACAGTGACAAATGTTGCTATAATGTAACTCCATGCCCATGTCAATTAGCGGAAGGCTTGCATATTCTCCTTGCAAAGGCAGCCCAGCATTGTTTGGGTGTTCAGCTCAGTAAGGCACTTTTTAAAGCATAAACTGAAGGGCTCCTTTAAGAGTTTCTGTTAGTTCCTATGGTTTCAATTTATACCATCTTTAAAATAAAATAGCTGTTGCTACTGGGATGATTTCTATTTCATGCCATCTGTATATGTTCCACTCGTGTCATTTTCTGTATTATTATTGCTTTATGTTCATAGCGTGTGAAAGAAATAATTCCTTGCATCTGAATTGGGCTATTTTTCTAAATGCTTCAGAAATACACGTGTGTGTGTGTGTGTGTGTGTGTGTGTGTGTGTGTGTGTGTGTGTGTGTGTGACGTACATATATAGCTTCCTACTGCCTGATACTATAATAAAAGGGCTACCACCTCAAGACTGCATAATCTTTGGTATTTCCTTCAGGTGCTGCATTTCATTAGAGTCTCTGTTTCATAATTAATCATAATGTATTCTGTCAGCTAAAGACCCTATATATGATATTTATCATATTTATGGTGCTTGGAGTAGCAAAAAAAAGTGGGGAGGCAAGAAAAATATATGACTATTAGATAAATCTATCCTGTGTTTTGGCCAGGTCCATCCCACTAGTCAAATTGGATATAACTATCCTTGTGCTACTGGTTAGAGTTACTTTCAGGGCTTTTTCTCCTTTTATTCACTTTATTTTCCTGCTCTTTGACAAAATTAAAATTAAATTGAGATGAACTTCTAAATGTGAAACTTTAACATTAAAGCAGAGAAAATTTGTTTCTAAAGATGTTTATTTCATCATCTCAACAAAAGAAAAAACACAGCTTCTGGATTGAAAACTAAGGCTGGTTCTTGTCTACATGCAATACTAGTATAATAAATAATTTGCTAAAGTTATAATGTCACAGCCACGGAACCCAAAACAACGTCAAAAGCAGCACCGAGGTCAGAGATTCTGAGTCTGAGCTTCAAAAGGACAGTGTAGACAAACTCCAAGGAAACATCTTTTAAGAGGAGAGAGTACTACTCACACTAACCTTAACTATGAATCTGAGGGTAGCTGGAAACTTTTCATGGAAGCTTACCATAAATTTATTACCAAACGGATCAAGTGACAAAAGTGAATACAATTCTCAGAGTTATGGCATTTAATTCAGAAATAGAGGTTCTCTTGAAATAAAATGCCAACCATTGGGAGAATTTCCAAGTCAGAAGATATGATTTATAACATTTTCTTCATCAGCTTAAAGTATAATGCCATTATTATGTCTCTGATTTTGTGGATGTTCTTTAGAGTACACTTCACTCTTTCATAAATCTAATGTTTTTCCTTCATACTCTGATTTTCTACGATTTAGTTATAGTTGCTTTTTAACATTCCTATATCATTAGTAATTGGCTTCCAATGTATTATACTGTATTACAGTTGTACTAGTTGCTCATTTATCATTCATGTTGCAAGGATAAGTGGCTTCATATAACAAAATAATAATAATAATCTAAAATCATTACAGATCTCTCCTGCTTCCCTTCTCCTCTCTTTCTTTCCCCCCACACAGTCTTTTTTTCCTTTCGTGCTGTCCCTGTCTGTTGGATTTACTGACTGCATTTTATATGCTAGCATATAAAATTAAAAGTTTATTTTCTTTTTAACATTCTTCTGTAAAAATGCATGCAAATTATATGTTTTCTACAGAAATCATAGAGAAAGAAAACATGAAGATATATTTTATTACAGTTTAGTGAAGTTGATGGGCTACATAAATATCTCCTTTGGGAGAAAGGGGTTGACAAAATGATCAAGAAGGTGAACAGTTTCCTGACTCCCCTTCCCCAAGTCAAATGTTCATGGTCATTCTTATGTGTAGCCCTAAACTAAACAAGCACATAAATGTCATAGTGAGGAGAGGGTGAGAAGTAGTGATAATGTAGGCTCAGTTTACATTTAAATTGGGTTGGATCCAATTGAGTTTTCTTTCTCTGATCACCATCCAGTTCTTGTGCTAACTTTCATTACCAATTCAACAAAAATCTATCAAATTATTTATTGGATGCTTACTATGGACTTGGCTCTGTTCTCAACACAATTTTATAGTTTGGTTAAGGTATCTTGCCTAATAAAGAGCTCATAGTAGAATGAGGGACATGCACTCAACCAACTCGTGCAGATATTGGATGTGGGAGCATTAGAAATAATAGCTATTGGGATGGAATGGAAGAAATATAGTTAATATATTGCAAGTTCTGTGTTATTTTGTACGTAAATGGCCCTAAGTTGAGGCTGCTGGGAAAAACAGCATTGGCAGGCTGGGTAAAATAGCTGTATACCTAGCGTGCAGACTATGACTACGTCTAGGTCTAAAGGAGGAAATTCTAAGCTCGGAGCCAGACTGAAGCCAAGGATCATGACTGTTTGGGTCACTGCTTCATAAAGGACCTAGTTATCTAACACCATCCATTCTCCCCTTCTTCCTTTAACAGTAGATCCCACGAAGACATGGCTATCCAGCTAATGACTACATTTCAGTTTCACTTGTAGTTAGTTGTGGCTATGTGACTAAGATCTAGGAATGGAATATGAGCAGAAGTCACACATAATTTCTAGATAGGTCCCTAGAAAGAGGGACATGTCTTCCCCTTGCTTTTCTTCCTTTCCCCTGGCTGGAATGCAAAATGGAAGTGAGACCTGGAGTAGCTATTTGGCCCATGAAATGGAAGGTCACATTTTGAGGATAGTAAAGTAAGAAGTTAAATCTCCAATTTGGCTGAGCCACTGAACCACACCTGTAACATCTAACCAAAATTTTCATAAAACAAACTGCCTTGTTTAATCCACTATATCTTTATTATAGTGCCATATCCCATTTAATATATCTCTTCCTCCCAGGTGCCTTGGGACAGTTCCTGACACATAATAAGGTCTCATTAATATTGTGGACCACAAAGGGACAGAATGACTTCAGATTACACAAAAGGTTTTTAAGCCTAAGTCCAGAGTAGATAGGCAGGGGCCAAATTGAAATTGTTCTGAGCATGTTAGGCTGATATGAGTGCTACACGCTATGCCTTCTCCGCACTCCAGTTTAAAATATACCTCAATTCCATATACTCTAGCCTCATCTTAAAAGGTACAATTCCAATGTTTCAGAGGGTAAAGACAGTCTAACTATACAAAATGAAAGAGAAAGTGAAATGTGATAGAATAAAAATCAGCTGTCTACATTATGAAACACAGCTCAAAGTTATTTTCATTCTATGACAGTATAAACAGTATAAATTTGAATGCAATAAAAGTTTTCAAAAAACATAGGTTAAATATATCTAATCTAAAATCAAATTTTTAAATTATAAGAAATTTAGCATATTTTTAGTCCATCTGCTGCTGTGACTTTCTCTTTGACAATATAGGGCTAATAGTACTAACGTACGAAAGTTGGTAATTATTAATTGCTATACCCTTGCCTCCAAGTAACTAGGGATAACAAAGCTTTCAAGTTAAGCAAAAGTCTTCCACTTAAGATTTTGTTGGGCTCAATGGTTTTCTCAAGAAAATATCACTTCACTGGTAAACTGCATTACCACATTTTACTACCAAATTTCAGGGAGCACAACCTCAAAATCACTTCTTAATAACTTTCAATATCTCAGCTAAGACAGACAGTATTTACTGAAGTATATGCATCATTCAAGATCTCAAATATCTGTAAGAAGATTAAACCACACAATCAGAAAAACATAAGCCTTTGCAAAAAGTTACTTTTAGTAAATGACTTTTGCCACCATAATATCATAAAACCTATATGAAATGACATTTTTTAAAAAAGAACAGCCCTATGAAATTTATTGGGTTTAATGTACAGATGTTGTCAAGGATATTGTCCTTTATGATACCCAATGCTTCCTTCTCCAATGAACCTAAGTGGAAGAAACTTTTTTCAGGTCACAGTACCAGGAATAGTTGGACTTCTGGACTGTGTGTGTGTGTGTGTGTGTGTGTGTGTGTGTGTGTGTGTGTGCATGTGTGTGTGTTTCCTCATGGACCCTGTGGATCTACAATCGTTTGTGATACCTGTTTACATTGTACACTAGTCTTAGAGCCAAGTGTCTAATCCGCCATTAAAAAATACATAGGACAGAAAGATAATCAGCTTCCTAGAGTCCCAGGACTCTTAAATATAAGCTATAAATCCTAAAAAAACAATGCATAGGACAGATATACATTCTTCTGCTAACTTAACTAAGTTTTACTTTATATACCCTGTGTTTTTATTCTTTTTGATTAATTTATCTTACTTATTTTTGATGTATGTCTTCTTGCTGGCTTTTTAAAATTTATGTCATCTACCTCAAATATTTTTCTAGAATTAAGTGTATATTTATAAATACATAATATTTTATATGATGTTTTCCTTTAAAAATTTTTTTGTTTAGTTTGCACTCACTCTTGTTGCCTTTTTTCTAATAACTGATTAGGCTTAAATTGCTGTGTTTCCTTATATCATTGTTCACCACAGTTCTTGTGTCATTCTCAGTAAGCTAAGAATATACTTGACCTTTTGTTGTTGTTAAGAAGACAAAATGGTATTTTCTGAGTGCTTCCATCCTTGTTCTTATGTGTAAATGTGACTTTGGCTGCGTATGTGAACTTCTTGGACTACAACATACTTTTGGCATGTGTTCGTATGGAGAAGATCTAAGTAGTCCAATTTTCACTCCTTTATAAGTAATCCATGTGCTCTATCTGGATGCCTATAGGATGGTTTCTGTATCTTCCATATTCAAAATTTTTCTAAGAATATTTATGGGTATGAATCTGTTTTTATTCACTTTGCCTGGAATACAATTTGCCATTCCAGTCTATGAACTCTGTTAATTTGTTTTCCTCTCTGGAGAATTATTTTCTTCATGTTTTTTTATTATTGATTATTGTGTCTTCTCAATTTGTCCTAGTATCTTCCTAGGAGAATGAATTATCTCTAATTTCACAAATATTATACCCTTCCCATCAATCCCTAAACCCCTTCTCTGATTTATTTTTTCTCCAACACAGTGATCACCATCTTTTTTTCCCCTTCGGCTTTAGTTCTCATCTCTCCCTCTCACACTGTTACTCCCATAGCGATCTCCTTCAGTTACATACCTTAAAAGGCTGTCTATATGCTGATATATTCCAAATTTTATCTCCATCACAGACCTCTCTCACAAACTCCAGACTTGCATGTCCAACTGCCTACCCAACAGTTCCACTTGGATGTCTAACAGACATCTCAAATTCAATATGTCTGAAATTGAACTCTATATCCTCCCTGAAATGTGCCCCACCACGACCTTCTCCATCTCAGTGGTTGCCAACTCCCCCTTTATTTTTCTCAAATAAAAAGCCTTAGAGTCATTCTTGATTTCTTTCCTACCCACCTTATATCTTATCTTTAGTGAATCCTGTTGGCTCTACCTTCAAAATATATCTAGAATATAACCGCTCATTTTCCACTTTAAACTCCACTGCCGCCACCCCAGGTTAGGTCACAGTCGGCTCTCGTTTCCTTACTAGTCTCTCTTTCCCCAAAGAAAGTCCATATGCCACTGACCTTGGCACATTACTGGGTCAGCACTATTCCCGCTACACAGAGATGTTGTCAAGTGAATACTTTTGAGTTCTGACACTTCTGGTGGAGTGGTATCTTCATATGATAACCAGAATGGACCACTCCTTAAATGGTTGTGCCATCCTATGGAATCAAGAAAAGGACAGGGTTGACATTTCAGCAAAGAACTCACAACCCTTCCTATTCTAATTGCCACAGCCTCAGATTGGGCACTGTCCTTAGTACTTCCTCCCAACTATTTTATTACACATACCTCTGGCTCTTTGAAATTACATAGCTGTAAGGCATTCCTTGTTTTCCAGCTCAGGGTCAACTGCTTCAGCTTCTTAAAGAAAATAAAATGAGAATTTACAGATAATGTTTGCTTTATTATAGTTTTTTTCCCTCCTCACTAATATTTGTGCATGTCCCTCTGGTGCTCCTATACAAAATAAAATGTTGTCCTAACTATTAGCTACAGCATTTGGGTGAGCAAGACCAGATATGTTTACTGAATAATTTCAGAATCAAGTTAGTAGTAATACTTGATTGAATATTTGTGGGAGGAAACAGTCTCCAAATTAATATTTTCAACTGTTTTAAATCTCTGATCTTTGAGTAATAGATATTACTCAATTTCACTGTCATTTGAGTTTATTGACTAAAATATACGTTCAGGGTAACACTGAGGTAAATTGAGGAATATTTGACCTATGATAGTACTTGTAATTTTTATACTTTTTTAAAAGAATAACAATCAATAAACAATTATTTATAGAGTACTCATTTTGTACATTAAGGAGCCCATCAGGAATATGAGGAGAGCTTAGTTTCTTATGGAAATTAGGCTGCTTGGGAAGAAAATACTAATACAAATGAAACACACTCCCATATGAGCCACTCAACACCAAACTGTGGTACAGATAGTCTCAATGCTATGGACTCTGGAAATGCCATCTCTGTTGGAGTTCTGAATGCACCACACCCAAACCAACTTCCTACTATTGCCTGAATGCCCAGTCTGTCAGTCTTGGTGGGAGACTGTACTCCTCATGATCACCTGGGTGGAGGAGAGGGTGGGCTGAGGAAAACAGAGGGATTAATGATGGTTCCTAGATTTTTAGGCTAAACAATTAGAAAAATTACTGAAATGTACCGATTTGCAGGGGTGTAAGGAATAAGTTATTTGAGAGTGACGAATCAATTTAAGATGTCTGTGAGAAACCCACATTGTAGCATCAAGTGGAGAACTGAATATGAGAGTCTCTAGCTCAGGCAAGATGCCACCCAGTACTGAAACTGAAGGGGTCATACACCTCCTCGTAGCATTTCTTGGCAGCTGGTGCATAGATAAATTATTGAACCTCCTCCAATTAGTGTCCCTACCCTGAACTTTGAGTCTTTAGGAGTGAGACAAGAATAAAGGAACAGTTGCTCTTCAAACAGAAATGGATCATCAATTCATTTCTTCATTTACCCTTTAAACCATTCCTTTTGTACTTAGAATTGAGTGCAAATGCTTCATCTCAGTCTGGAAGGTACTGAATAACTTAGTCCTCATTTAAAATAATAGTATAAAACACATATCAAGTGCCAGGCACCATTTAAAATTGTTAGGAGTGATGGCTTTATTTTATCATCACAACAACCTAATGATGTGCATCTCCCTTTCACGAGAAACGAAGAAGGGTAAGTAACATATCTAAAGTATACAGGTGGTGAGAAGTTGAGCCATATTTGAGCCTAGGCTGACTGGCTCCAGAATCTGGGCCATCATTCACTACACTGTTCTCTTTGGCCACTCTATCTTGCCAGAAAAGGAAGAAGTGCTCTGGACTTATAAAACTTCTTTTAGCCCTAGTAGTCTGTGATTTTATTCAAGTGATTGAAGCCATTTCTCCAGTTCAGCAATTGTTACATTTTAAGAATTTTATAATATTAAATTAAAATCATCAACGAATTTAATTTAATCTAGGGAAATTACCTAGATTCCTATTTTTATTCTGCTTTCATTCTATGAAATTACTCGATTATTTCTAATAATATGATCCTCTGCCATACCTATTAACTCACAGAAATGACAAAAACTAAAGCATACTTGTGATTTCAGCTTCTGTCATTGATGTATTCACATATAAAATCCAGTAGTCATTCTGTTTTACCAAAATTTGCCATGAAATTCTCTCTCTCCCATTTAAAATGTGTTAAACAAGGTACTGTAATGTAAAATATTTTAATGAATTTCTGTAAATTATCTGAATCACTATAATGAAAATAATTTTCATATAAGAATCAATATAATGAAAATATAGCGAATAAATGTTACATAAACTAGAAGTACAGTTTATTTTTCCTAATAATTATATCAGACTGTAGCCTATTTTGGAGAAAGGTCCAGTTAGAAAATAAATAAAATTAATTTGCTCTTCAGATAGTCCAAGCCTGCTGATATCTTCAGTATTAACATCTTTGTCTTTCTATTTAGTGTATTTTTAACAAATGTTTCTCCTCAGTCCAAACACTAGTCTGTGAAATTACAATTGCCATTAAGGGTGCTTATGACCATTACTGGATGTTTTTGTTTTCTCAGTCACTACATATACTTCATGTTCCTTGGAAATGTTTCTACTCTTGAACACAACTACATCTAAATAGGCCAATTATATGTAGTTAAAACAAATAGATCATGGATTATTGTTTGCTCTTAACGCATATCTGATAGTGAAATAGAAGAGTTCAAGGCCCTAAAACCTTTGATAGACACACTTCAAGGTTCTAAGACCTTGACAGAAATTGAGATGATGAGTCAAGGCCATTGGGCTACAGTTTCCTCATTATCTCATTGTGCTCCATCTATCTAGAGTTGAGTCTGAAAGACAGAACTGGATAGCTTCAGCCACACTGAATAACAGGCATGGAATGCTCGGACAAGCCCATGGTGTCAGGCCAAGGCCCACACTTGGAAAAATCGCAAAGGCCCTATTACCACAACTTGCCTTTTTTCACAATTTCCCCTGCCTTTCAGTCCGTCCTCTTTAATATGTCCCACTGTCCTTCTGCTACCCTGAGCCACTCCCTTCTTGAGAAAAACATCATACAATATCATTCACTCGAAAGTGTTAGTGACCTAATGTGTTACCTCACTTTGGGGACTTTGCCATCTAAAAGAGGAGCCTGGAGAGGACAATGCCAGGCCCCAACTTAATGAGGAAACAGCGATCAATTTAAAGTATGACTATGGGAAGTAGAAGGTGGTGTTTGGAGGTAGCCCCTTCTGCCCCCACCCCGAAACACTTCACCTCCTCTTTTACTCATTTTTGGCACAACAGTTTAGGACCACAGCTGGCCACAAGTGGTTTCCAGAACTAGAAGGAAACTCATTCTCATCACGTTGGAAAATGCTTTCAGGTTCCAGATACTTAGAGTTATAAGCAGTCATAGAGAAAACTTCTTCATCTATAAAACTGACTAGTCAGACTAGATAATTTATAAAATCTTTTCTACATGTTTCAACTTTTTCAAATTATCTATCCAATTACTTAATTTTGCAGATGAGGAAACTGATGCCTCCAAATCTTCCTAAATCCAGTCATTTTCTCTCAGCTTTATATTATCCTGTCCATATCCCCATAGATACTACAATGGTATAAGTTCTCATAAGTAAAACAATGTTATTTACATTGTGTACATGGTAGGTTGATGCAAGGACTTCCTAAATCTAATCACATTCCCTGCACTGTCTGTCCACAGACCAAAATACACATCTAAAATATACATCTGATCATGTCCTTTCCCTGCTTAACATTCTTCAGTTTTGCTTGCATTTAGAATAACACCCAAATTCCTTAGCACAGCACACAGTGTTACTGTGAGCTAAACTTTGTATCATTTCTGGCTGCTTCCACACCCATTCTACCTCCAACCATACAAAACTCTTTACAGGTCCCTGAAAAGGCCATGTATGCTCATGCCTCCGTGCTTTGCCCGTGCCCCTCCCAGTGTCTCTCTTTCCTCCTACCCTTTCTACTCTCCTGGTTCACCCATAGTCATCCTTCAAGACTAAAGCTGAGATAAAATGCATTTCAGGAAAACTGCAATTTATGCTTGCTGAATTACTTATGAATACCCAATTCTGCTAAACAGAATAAGAGCAACAAGGAGAATTGATAATATTAAGTATCAAAACAAATAACCTGAGAGACTTCTTAGACATCACTAAAGTAAGTAGGAAGGGACAGAAAGACTATGTAAGCATGAAGCTCTCAGGGAACCCCATATTCATGAGGCACTCATATCTATGAGGTCTTAAATAGGCTCCGTTTTGTGACATCCAATATGGTCCTGTTTTATTTCTCATTGGAATGTGACATGCTTGATGTTAGAGACTAAATCTTCTAATTCAGAGCACCTAAAATAATGAGACTTTGATACATTTTGGTTAAATTACAAAAGAATCAATAAATGTGTTGCAAGTAATTAGGGCCAGTTGAAACTAGAATTCAGGTCTCCCAAATGGATCATTAGGCAGAACCAGAACCATACAATTTCTCAAGGTCTTGAGCAGTGGTGAGTGAAAATAAGACTCATCACTTACTGCTATATCTTTCCCAGAGGTATCTGAGGTGGGGAGGGCAAAGGCATTGATCCTGGATAACTACAGGGAAAAACACCCAGTTTGATATTCATCGTGGAGGTCAAATGGAAAACAAACAATGAGCTAGGAGCCTTAGAAACCACTAAGATTTCTGAAATCCAATATGGTTCATAGCATTTTTCATGGAATAACAGCATCAATATTCCCCCAAACATCTTCCTGCCGCCATCTTGAGATCCAGTGATCACAATATGTTACTATCTTTACTGTAATTCTAAATAACTATTAGATAAAAATCAACTTTAAATAAAAGTTTCCTGGCCCTCCTCCTTGTTCCTTACATTTTGTTATGATTGGGGTGAAAATGACAGGGATTTTTAAAATTAAATGCCTATACAGAGCAACACCCAGCTCTACCCACCACCAGTCCCTCCCAACAGGAAGCTTGCAAAAGCCTCTTAGATAGCCTCATATACCAGAGGGCACACAGGAGAAGCAAGAAGAACTACAATGCTGCAGCCTATGGAACGAAAACCACATTCACAGAAAGATAGACAAAATAAAGAGGCAGAAGACTATGTACCAGATGAAGGAAGAAAATAAAACCCCAGAAAAACAACTAAATGAAGTGAAGACGGGCAACTTTCCAGAAAAAGAACTCAGAATAATGATAATGAAGATGATCCAGGACCTTGGAAAAAGAATGGAGGCAAAGATCAAGAAGATGCCCAAAATGTTTAACAAAGACCTAGGAGAAATAAAGAACAAACAAACAGAGATGAACAATACAATAACTGAAATGAAAAATACACTAGAAGGAATCAATAGCAGAATAACTGAGGCAGAAGAACGGATAAGTGACCTGGAAGACAGAATAGTGGAAATCACTGCCGTGGAACAGGATAAAGAAAAAAGAATGAAAAGAAATGAAGACAGCCTAAGAGATCTCTGGGACAACATTAAACACACCAACATTCACATTATAGAGGTCCCAGAAGGAGAAGAGAGAGAGAAAGGACCCAAGAAAATATTTGAAGAGATTATAGTCGAAAACTTCCCTAACATGGGAAAGGAAATAGCCACCCAAGTCCAGGAAGCGCAGAGAGTACCAGACAGGATAAACCCAAGGAGAAACACACTGAGACACATAGTAATCAAACTGACAAAAATTAAAGACAAAGAAAAATTATTAAAAGCAACAAGGGAAAAAACAAAAAATAACATACAAGGGAACTCCCAAAAGATTAACAGCTGATTTCTCAGCAGAAACTCTACAGGCCAGAAGGGAGTGGCATAACATATTTAAAGTGATGAAAGGGAAGAACCTACAACCAAGATTACTCTACCTGGCAAGGATCTCATTCAGATTCGACGGAGAAATCAAAAGCTTTACAGACAAGCAAAAGCTAACAGAATTCAGCACCACCAAAACAGCTCTACAACAAATGATAAAGGAACTTCTCTAAGTGGGAAACAGAAGAGAAGAAAAGGACCTACAAAAACAAACCCAAAAGAATTAAAAAAATGGTAATAGGAACATACATATCAATAATTACCTTAAATGTGAATGGATTACATGCTCCAACCAAAAGACAGAGGCTCGCTGAATAGATACAAAAACAAGACCCATATATATGCTGTCTACAAGAGACCCACTTCAGACCTAGGGACACATACAGACTGAAAGTGAGGGGACGGAAAAAGATATTCCATGCAACTGGAAATCAAAAGAAAGCTGGAGTAGCAATACTCATATCAGATAAAATAGACTTTAAAGTAAAGAATATTACAAGAGACAAGGAAGGACACTACATAATGATGAAGGGATCCACCCAAGAAGAAGAGGTAACAATTATAAATATATATGCACCCAACATAGGAGCACCTCAATACCTAGGGCAAATGCTAACAGCTATAAAAGAGGAAATCAACAGTAATATAATAATAGTGGGGGACTTTAACACCTCACTTACACCAATGGACAGATCATCCAGACAGAAAATTAATAAGGAAACAAAAGATTTAAATGACACAATAGACAAAATATATTTAATAGATATTTATAGAACATTCCATCTGAAAACAGCAGATTACACTTTCTTCTCAAGAACACATGGAACATTCTCCAGGATAGATCACACCTTGGGTCGGTCACAAATCAAGCCTCAGTAAATTTAAGAAAACTGAAATCATATCAAGTGTCTTTTCCAACCACCACGCTATGAGATTAGAAATATATCACAGGGGAAAAAAACCATAAAAAACACAAACACATGGAGGCTAAACAATACATTACTAAATAACCAAGAGATCACTGAAGAAATCAAAGAGGAAATCAAAAAATACCTAGAGACAAATGACAATGAAAACATGATGATCCAAAAACTATGGGATGCAGCAAAAGCAGTTCTAAGAGGGAAGTTTATAGCAATACAATTCTACCTCAAGAAACAAGAAAAATCCCAAATAAACAATCTAAACTTACACCTAAAGAAACTAAAGAAAGAAGAACAAACAAAACCCAAAGTTAGTACAAGGATAGAAATCATAAAGATCAGAGCAGAAATAAATGAAATAGAAACAAAGAAAACAATAGCAAAGATCAATAAAACTAAAAGCTCGTTCTTTGAGAAGATAAACAAAATTGATAAACCTTTAGCCAGACTCATCCAGAAAAAGAGGGAGAGGACTCAAATCAATTAGAAATGAAAAAGGAAAAGTTACAATGAGCACCGCAGAAATACAAAGCATCCTAAGAGACTACTACAAGCAACTCTATGCCAATAAAATGGACAACCTGGAAGAAATGGACAAATTCTTAGAAAGCTATAGGCTTCCAAGACTGAACCAGGAAGAAATAGAAAATATGAACAGACCAATCACAAGTAATGAAATTGAAACTGTGATTAAAAATCTTCCAACAAACAAATGTCCAGGACCAGATGGCTTCACAGGTGAATTCTATCAAACATTTAAAGAAGAGCTAACACCCATATTTGTCAAACTCTTCCAAAGACTTGCAGAGGAAGGAACACTCCCAAACTCATTCAACGAGGCTACCATCACCCTGATACCAAAACCAGACAAAGATACTACAAAAAAGAAAAGTACAGACCAATGTCACTGATGCAATATAGATGCAAAAATCCTCAACAAAATACTAGCAAACAGAGAGAGCACGGCAACAGGGGTGCGGAGGGCAGAGCGGACAGATTCCAGCGCGGAGGATCGGGCCGACCGGCACTCACCAGCCGAGAGGCTTGTCTGCTCGCCTGCCGGGGCGGGCGGGACTGGGAGCTGAGGCTCCGGCTTTTGTCGGAGCGCCGGGAGAGGACTGAGGTTGGCGGCGTGAACACAGCCTGCAGGGCGTTGGTGCGCCGCGGCTGGCCGGGAGAGAGTCCGGGGAGGGGTCTGGACCTGCCGAAGAGGCAAGAGACTTTTACGTCCCTCTTTGTTTCCTGGTGCACGAGGAGAGGGGATTAAGAACGCTGCTTGAGAGAGCTCCAGGGACGGGCGCGAGCCGCGGCTAAGAGTGCGGAGCCCAGAGACGGACATGGGACGCTAAGACCGCTGCTGCCGCCGCCAGGAGGCCTGTGTGCGAACACAGGTCACTAGCCACACGCCCTTCTGGGGAGCCTGTGCAGCCCGCCACTGCCAGGGTCCCGGGATCCAGGGACGGCTCCCCGGGAGAGCGCACGGCGCGCCTCAGGCTGCAGCGTCACGCCGGCCTCTGCCGCTGCAGGCCCGCCCCGCACTCCGTGACCCTCCCTACCCCCCGGCCTGGGTGAGCCAGAGCCTCCGAATCAGCGGCTCCTTTAACCTCGTCCTGTCTGAGCAAAGAACAGACGCCCTCCGGCGACCTACACGCACAGGCGGGGCCAAATCCAAAGCTGAGCCCCTGGGAACTGTCAGAACAAAGAAGAGAAAGGGAAATCTCTCCCAGCAGCCTCAGAAGCAGCAGATTAAAGCTCCACAATCAACTTGATATACCCTGCATCTGTGGAATACCTGAATAGACAACGAATCATCCCAAATTAAGGAGCCCTGTGGATGAAAGGCTCTTGGTGCTGCAGCCAGGACTCAGTGCTGTGCCTCTGAGGTGGGAGAGCCAACTTCAGGACACTGGTCCACAAGAGGCCTCCCAGCTACACATAATATCAAACAGCAAAAATCTCCGAGAGATCTCCATCTCAACGCCAGCACCCAACTTCACTCAACGACCAGCAAGCTACAGTGCTGGACATCCTATGCCAAACAACTAGCAAGACAGGAACACAACCCCACCCATTAGCAGAGAGGCTGCCCAAAATCATAGTAAGTCTACAGACACCCCAAAACACACCACCAGACGTGGACCTGCCCACCAGAAAGACAAGATCCAGCCTCATACACCAGAACACAGGCACTAGTACCCTCCACCAGGAAGCCTACACAACCCACTGAACCAACCTTAGCCACTGGGGACAGACACAAAAAACAACAGGAACTACGAACCTTCAGCCTGCAAAAAAGGAGACCCCAAACACAGTAAGATAAGCAAAATGAAAAGACAGAAAAACACACAGCAGATGAAGGAGCAAGATAAAAACCCACCAGACCTAACAAATGAAGAGGAAATAGGCAGTCTACCTGAAAAAGAATTCAGAATAATGATAGTAAGGTTGATCCGAAATCTTGGAGATAGAATGGACAATAGAATGGACAAATTGCAAGAATCAGTTAACAAGGACCTAGAAGAACTAAAGATGAAGCAAGCAACGATGAACAACACAATAAATGAAATTAAAAGTACTCTAGATGGGATCAATAGCAGAATAACTGAGGCAGAAGAATGGATAAGTGACCTGGAAGATAAAATAGTGGAAATAACTACTGCAGAGCAGAATAAAGAAAAAAGAATGAAAAGAACTGAGGACAGTCTCAGAGACCTCTGGGACAACATTAAACGCACCAACATTCGAATTATAGGGGTTCCAGAAGAAGAAGAGAAAAAGAAAGGGACTGAGAAAATATTTGAAGAGATTATAGTTGAAAACTTCCCTAATATGGGAAAAGAAATCATTAATCAAGTCCAGGAAGCACAGAGAGTCCCATACAGGATAAATCCAAGGAGAAATACGCCAAGACACATATTAATCAAATTGTCAAAAATTAAATACAAAGAAAACATATTAAAAGCAGCAAGGGAAAAACAACAAATAACACACAAGGGAATCCCCATAAGGTTAACAGCTGATCTTTCAGCAGAAACTCTGCAAGCCAGAAGGGAGTGGCAGGACATATTGAAAGTGTTGAAGGAGAAAAACCTGCAACCAAGATTACTCTACCCAGCAAGGATCTCATTCAGATTTGATGGAGAAATTAAAACCTTTACAGACAAGCAAAAGCTGAGAGAGTTCAGCACCACCAAACCAGCTCTACAACAACTGCTAAAGGAACTTCTCTAGGCAAGAAACACAAAAGAAGGAAAGGACCTACAATAACGAACCCAAAACAATTAAGAAAATGGGAATAGGAACACACATATCGATAATTACCTTAAATGTAAATGGACTAAATGCTCCCACCAAAAGACACAGATTGGCTGAATGGATACAAGAACAAGACCCATATATTTGCTGTCTACAAGAGACCCACTTCAGACCTAGAGACACATACAGACTGAAAGTAAGGGGATGGAAAAAGGTATTTCATGCAAATGGAAACCAAAAGAAAGCTGGAGTAGCAATTCTCATATCAGACAAAATAGACTTTAAAACAAAGACTATTAGAAGAGACAAAGAAGGACACTACATAATGATCAAGGGATCGATCCAAGAGGAAGATATAACAATTGTAAATATTTATGCACCCAACATAGGTGCACCTCAGTACATAAGGCAAATACTGACAACCATAAAAGGGGAAATCGACAGTAACGCATTCATAGTAGGGGACTTTAACACCCCACTTTCACCAATGGACAGATCATCCAAAATGAAAATAAATAAGGAAACACAGGCTTTAAATGATACATTGAACGAGATGGAGTTAATTGATATTTATAGGACATTCCATCCAAAAACAACAGAATACACATTTTTCTCAAGTGCTCATGGAACATTCTCCAGGACGGATCATGTCTTGGGTCACAAATCAAGCCTTGGTAAATTTGGGAAAATTGAAATTGTATCAAGTATCTTTTCTGACCACAACGCCATGAGACTAGATATCAATTACAGGAAAAGATCTGTAAAAAATACAAACACATGGAGGCTAAACAATACACTACTTAATAATGAAGTGATCACTGAAGAAATCAAAGAGGAAATCAAAAAATACCTGGAGACGGATGACAATGGAGACACAACGACCCAGGGCCTGTGGGATGCAGCAAAAGCAGTTCTAAGGGGGGGGTTTGTAGCAATACAGGCCCACCTTGGGAAGCGGGAAACATCTCGAATAAACGGCCTAACCTTGCACCTCAGGCAATTGGAGAAAGAGGAACGAAAAAACCCCAAAGCTAGCAGATGGAAAGAAATCATAAAAATCGGATCAGAAATAAATGAAAAAGAAATGAAGGAAACAGTAGCAAGGATCAATAAAACTAAAAGCTGGTTCTTTGAGAAGATAAACAGGATGGATGGACCACTGGCCAGACTCATCAAGAAAAAAAGGGAGAAGACTCAAATCAATAGAATTAGAAATGAAAAAGGAGAGGTGACAACTGACACTGCAGAAATGGAAGAGATCATGAGAGATTACTACAAGCAACTCTATGCCAATAAAATGGACAATCTGGAAGAAATGGACAAATTCTTAGAAATGCACAACCTGCCAAGACTGAATCAGGAAGAAATAGAAAATATGAACAGACCAATCACAAGCACTGAAATTGAAACTGTGATTAAAAATCTTCCAACAAAGAAAAGCCCAGGACCAGATGGCTTCACAGGCGAATTCTATCAAACATTTAGAGAAGAGCTAACACCTATCCTTCTCAAACTCTTCCAAAATATAGCAGAGGGAGGAACACTCCCAAACTCCTTCTACGAGGCCACCATCACCTTGATACCAAAACCAGACAAGGATGTCACAAAGAAAGAAAACTACAGGCCAATATCACTGATGAACATAGATGCAAAAATCCTCAGCAGAATACTAGCAAATAGAATCCAGCGGCACATTAAAAGGATCATACACCATGATCAAGTGGGGTTTATTCCAGGAATGCAAGGATTCTTCAATATACGCAAATCTATCAGTGTGATAAACCATATTAACAAATTGAAGGAGAAAAACCATATGATCATCTCAATAGATGCAGAGAAAGCTTTTGACAAAATTCAACACCCATTTATGATAAAAACCCTGCAGAAAGTGGGCATAGAGGGAACTTTCCTCAACATAATAAAGGCCATATATGACAAGCCCACAGCAAACATCATCCTCAATGGCGAAAAACTGAAAGCATTTCCACTAAGATCAGGAACAAGACAAGGTTGCCCACTCTCACCACTCTTATTCAACATAGTTTTAGAAGTTTTAGCCACAGCAATCAGAGAAGAAAAGGAAATAAAAGGAATCCAAATCGGAAAAGAAGAAGTAAAGCTGTCACTGTTTGCAGATGACATGATCCTATACATAGAGAACCCTAAAGATGCTACCAGAAAACTACTAGAGCTAATCAATGAATTTGGTAAAGTGGCAGGATACAAAATTAATGCACAGAAATCTCTGGCATTCCTATATACTAATGATGAAAAATCTGAAAGTGAAATCAAGAAAACACTCCCATTTACCATTGCAACAAAAAGAATAAAATATCTAGGAATAAACCTACCTAAGGAGACAAAAGATCTGTATGCAGAAAATTATAAGACACTGATGAAAGAAATTAAAGATGATACAAATAGATGGAGAGATATACCATGTTCTTGGATTGGAAGAATCAACATTGTGAAAATGACTCTACTACCGAAAGCAATCTATAGATTCAATGCAATCCCTATCAAACTACCACTGGCATTTTTCACAGAACTAGAACAAAAAATTTTGCAATTTGTATGGAAACACAAAAGACCCCGAATAGCCAAAGCAATTTTGAGAACGAAAGAAGGAACTGGAGGAATCAGGCTCCCAGACTTCAGACTATACTACAAAGCTACAGTTATCAAAACGGTATGGTACTGGCACAAAAACAGAAAGATAGATCAATGGAACAGGATAGAAAGCCCAGAGATAAACCCACGCACATATGGACACCTTATCTTTGACAAAGGAGGCAGAAATGTACCGTGGAGAAAGGACAGCCTATTCAATAAGTGGTGCTGGGAAAACTGGACAGCTACATGTAAAAGTATGAAGTTAGATCACTCCCTAACACCATACACAAAAATAAGCTCAAAATGGATTAAAGACCTAAATGTAAGGCCAGAAACTATCAAACTCTTAGAGGAAAACATAGGCAGAACACTCTATGACATCAATCACAGCAAGATTCTTTCTGACCCACCTCCTAGAGTAATGGAAATAAAAACAAGAGTAAACAAATGGGACCTAATGAAACTTAAAAGCTTTTGCGCAGCAAAGGAAACCATAAAGAAGACCAAAAGACAACCCTCAGAATGGGAGAAAATATTTGCAAATGAAGCAACTGACAAAGGATTGATCTCCAAAATTTATAAGCAGCTCATGCAGCTTAATAACAAAAAAACAAACAACCCAATCCAAAAATGGGCAGAAGACCTAAATAGACATTTCTCCAAAGAAGATATACAGAGTGCCAACAAACACATGAGAGAATGCTCAACATCACTAATCATGAGAGAAATGCAAATCAAAACTACAATGAGATATCATCTCACACCAGTCAGAATGGCTATCATCAAAAAATCTAGAAACAATAAATGCTGGAGAGGGTGTGGAGAAAAGGGAACCCTCTTACACTGTTGGTGGGAATGTAAATTGATACAGCCACTGTGGAGAACAGTATGGAGGTTCCTTAAAAAGCTACAAATAGAACTACCATATGACCCAGCAATCCCACTACTGGGCATATACCCTGAGAAAACCATAATTCAAAAAGAGTCATGTACCAAAATGTTCATTGCAGCTCTATTTACAATAGCCCGGAGATGGAAACAACCTAAGTGTCCATCATCGGATGAATGGATAAAGAAGATGTGGCACATATATACAATGGAATATTACTCAGCCATAAAAAGAGACGAAATTGAGCTATTTGTAATGAGGTGGATAGACCTAGAGTCTGTCATACAGAGTGAAGTAAGTCAGAAAGAGAGAGACAAATACCGTATGCTAACACATATATATGGAATTTAAAAAAAAAAAAATGTCATGAAAAACCTAGGGGTGAAACAGGAATAAAGACACAGACTTACTAGAGAATGGACTTGAGGCTATGGGGAGGGGGAAGTGTAAATGGTGACAAAGCGATAAAGAGGCATGGACATATATACACTACCAAACGTAAGGTAGATAGCTAGTGGGAAGCAGCCGCATAGCACAGGGAGATCAGCTCGGTGCTTTGTGACCGCCTGGAGGGGTGGGATAGGGAGGGTGGGAGGGAGGGAGACGCAAGCGGGAAGAGATATGGGAACATATGTATATATATAACTGATTCATTTTGTTGTGAAGCTGAAACTAACATACCATTGTAAAGCAATTATACTCCAATAAAGATGTTAAAAAAAAATGCAAAAATAGATATTGAACTAGTCAGTAGGTACTTTTTATAGAAATGTTCATATACCAATGTATTATGTTGTTCTCAGCATAAGATTGTGCATCAATGCTAATTTCTTGACTTCAATATCTTTACAAATTAGTATATCTGTAACTGCCAAGGGTAAAATGAAAATTAACTGTATTGTAACATTTAATGAAACCTCATGACATGACCAATTTTTCCTTCCTATTTTGATTTAAGTACGACACTACATTCTTCTTTAGAGGGGGCAGAACTTAAAAAAAAAAAAAATACTAGCAAACAGAATCCAACAACACATTAAAAGGATCATACACCATGATCAAGTGGGATTTATCCCAAGGATGCAAGGATTCTTCAATATATGCAAATCAATCAATATGATACACCATATTAACAAACTGAAGAAGAGAGAACATATGATAATCTCAGTAGGTGCAGAAAAAGCTTTTGACAAAATTCAACACCCATTATAGATGGAACCTACCTGAACATAAAGAAGGCCATATACGACAAAGCCACAGCAAACATCATACTCAATGGTGAAAAACCGAAAACATTTCCTCTGAGATCAGGAACAAGACAAGGATGTCCACTCTCGCCACTATTATTCAACATAGTTATGGAAGTCCTATCCATGGCACTCAGAGAAGAAAAAGAAATAAAAGGAATACAAATTGGAAAAGAAGAAGTAAAACTGTCACTGTTTGCAGATGACATGATACTATATATAGAGAATCCTAAAGAAAACTACTAGATCTAATCAATGAATTTGGTAAGTTGCAGGATAAAAAATTAATGCACAGAAATCTTTTGCATTCCTATATGCTAATAATGAAAGTTCAGAAAGAGAAATTAAGGAAAAAATATCATTCACCGTTGCAGCAAAAAGAATAAAATACCTAGGAATACACCTACCTAAGGAGGTAAAAGACCTGTACTCAGAAAACTGTAAGACACTGTTGAAAGAAATCAAAGATGACACAAAGAGATGGAGAGATATACCATGTTCTTGGATTGGAAGAATCAATATTGTGAAAATGACTATACTACCCAAAGCAAACTACAGACTCAGTGCATTCCCTATCAAATTACCAATGGCATTTTTTTACAGAACTAGAACAAAAAAAAAATCTTAAAATTTGTATGTAGACACAAAAGACCCCAAATAGCCAAAGCAATCTTGAGGGAAAAAAACGGAGCTGGAGGAATCAGCCTCCCTGACTTCAAACTATACTACAAAGCTACAGTAATCAAGACAATATGGTACTGGCACAAAAACAGAGATGTAGATCAATGGTACAGTATAGAAAGCCCAGAGATAAACCCACGCACCTATGATCAATTAATCTATGACAAAGGAGGCAAGGATATACAATGGAGAAAAGACAGTCTGTTCAATAAGTGGTGCTGCGAAAACTGGACAGCTACATGTAAAAGAATGAAATGAGAACACTCCCTAACACCATACACAAAAATAAACTCAAAATGTATTAGAGACCTAAATATAAGACCGGACACTATAAAACTCTTAGAGGAAAACATAGGAAGAACACTCTTTGACATAAATCACATCAAGGTCTTTTTTGATCTACCTGCTAGAGAAATGGAAATAAAAACAAAAATAAACAAATGGCATATAATGAAACTTAAAATCTTCTGCAAAGCAAAGAAAACTACAAACAAGATGAAAAGACAACCCTCACAATGGGAGAAAATATTTGCAAATGAATCAATGGACAAAGGATTAATCTCCAAAATATATAAACAGCTCATGCAGCTCAATATTAAAAAAAAACAAACAACCCAATCCAAAAATGGGCAGAAGACCTAGATAGACATTTCTCCAAAGAAGACATATCGATGGGCAAGAAGCACGTGAAAAGCTGCTCAACATCACTAATTATTAGAGAAATGCAAATCAAAACTACAATGAGGTATCACCTCACACCAGTTAGAATGGGCAACATCAGAAAATCTACAAACAACCAACACTGGAGAGGGTGTGGAGAAAAGGGAACCCTCTTGCATTGTTGGTGGGAATGTAGATTCATACAGCCACTATGGAGAACATTATGGAAATTCCTTAAAAAACTAAAAATAGAATTACCATATGACCCAGCAATCCCACTACTGGGCGTATACCATAATTCAAAAAGACACATGTACTCCAATGTTCATTGCAGCACTATTTACAATAGCCAGGTCATGGAAGCAACCTAAGTGCCCATCAACAGACATATGGATAAAGAAGATGTGGTATATTTATACAATGGAATATTACTCAACCATAAAAAGGCATGAAATTGGGTCATTTGTAGAGACGTGGATGGACCTAGAGACTGTCATACAGAGTGAAGTAAGTCAGAAAGAGAAAAACAAATATTGTATATTAACACATATATGTGGAATCTAGAAAAATGGTACAGATGAACTGGTTTGCAAGGCAGAAATAGAGACACAGATGTAAAGAACAAAAGTATGGACACCAAGGGGGAAAAGCCAGTAGTGAGGGTGGTGGTGGGATGAATTGGGAGATTGAGATTGACATTTATACACTAATATGTATAAAATAGATAAGTAATAAGAACCTGCTGTATAAAGAAACAAAACAAAAAAACACTAAATGCCTATACCAAGGGACAGGCAACGACTTGCAATGGTCTCTTTGAGCAGAAACTGAGGCCAATAATCCCAGTGCTTTTCTATTTCCCACTAAGTGCATTAATTTCTTTCTTTCTCTTGTCATTTAAGCCTTTTATTCCCCCTACCTTCTAAGCCTCATTCTCTCTTTTTCCATATCAGTCTTCCTCACTTGGTCCAGCTACCTCTTTCACCTCTCTCCACACTTTGCTCTTTCTCTCTTGATCTCCTTATTTTTACTCTGCTCCTTCTCTCTCGTTTTTTTTTCTTCTTTTTCCAGGTCTTTTGGTCCCTTCCTCAGTCCCTCCAGCAGGGTCTCAGAGAATGTGATTAGAAATGTATCTGCAAAGAGACACAAATGCAAAGCAAAAGCATTGAGTTCTAACTGAAGCAGGGATTTCCCAGTCTGATTGTCATGGCACTCCACCAGAACTATAAAATTCTTCCAGATAAATATCAAAACATAATTTACTTTAATTTACCATAATTTATAAAGTAATCAAATACTCTGAAAACTTTTTTTGAGAAAAAGTAGTAAGAAAGAGGAAGGTGATCTTAAATCAAACATTGTATATCATAATTCTGGGGAAGTGTTAAGAGTCAATACGTTAAAAGTATCCTATTTTGCCATATCTTGGAAAAATAATTTTAGTTCTTATATAATTGACAGACCATAAAACGATTTCCATGTAATTTTTCATGTAAAGACATCCCAAGTGTGCCCAGGCAGAAAACTCAAACTTTCAAAGGCATTTTGGAATAGCAGTATATTTTTTAAATTGTTTTTCATTGTCAAACATGTCTCTAAAATTTAAAAAGTAGAATTCCAGGTCACTGAGAATTTTGTACAGAATTTGCTAATATAAAAAAGTTATTTTTCCTTTGAACAAAATGCTGTTTTGTAAAAAAATTTGCTAATGTAAAATAAATATTTTCTGTTAAAATGGTATTTTCTTAAATGTATGCTTTTCTTGTATGCTCTACAATAAAGAAAAAAGACAAAGTCTTCCAAAAAATCTAAAGCCTGAATGCCAACTCATTTTTATGTTTTTAAAAATTAATAAAAGTAACATAAATCAAATAGACATTCCCCAAATGACATTCATTCATTGTGTAGTATTTTTGCTATTTTGTTAGCTTTCCTCTTCTGTGTCTTTTTCAACAAAGTTCTCTGGGAAATTGTGTCCTCTTGTGGTCACTGGCAAAAACAACATGTTTTTGCAGGAAGAATCAATCCAAACAATGGAAATAGGATTTAAGGCTTCAGGAAAAGCCACTTGTGAAAAAAGGAAATCCCTTGAAGTGAAGAGAGATGAAAGCTGTGAGTAATCAGAAAGGGAACTTTAGCTGGAAGAACACGGAATGTAAATCATTCAACTTATATTTAAATTGCTTGATCATCAGATGATTAAAAAGAAGAGAAAAAATGATTACTATGTAGGAAAATTGTGGCCATGATAAAAAGCCTCTATGAATAACTGTGTATTTCTTACATTATTTCTTAAGTCATTCCGGTAACTCTGATATAAGTGAGAGCATATTTCAACAAGGTTAAGTGGCAGCAAAGCTGGGACACAAACTTTCTAGCATGCATACCCAATAAGGTAATAAAGGGGGTAGGGGGGAGACTCTTGAAGACTCTATACTTTTCCACACTCTGATTCTTCTCTCCCTACAAGTTTGGCATATTATGTCTCCTAATCCCATCCTAATTTTTACTGCAGAATGCCAGATACTTTAAAGATTAATATTTATTTGCATATTCGATTTGCTCATTTGAGGTGTTCTTGGCAACTCAAGTTCTTGTGCTTTATACTTTTCATTTTATTTCTGGATTGAAAGCTTCAAATTTCATAATTTTAGATCCCTATTCCTAAAGAAATTCAAAAAGAGAAAGGTAGAATCAGTTAAATTCATGAATTAAACTGTCATTAAAAGAGAAGAATGACCTCTTTAGGGCAAGGTGCACAAACATCCTTAAAGCTACCTGTGTCACTGAAAAAGAATCTGCTTTCACATAGAGTTATCCAAGTCACTCCTGCTGACAAAAATTTTATATTCCACTTTGATAAAATTCTCTCATTTAAATATCAAATTAAGTAATCCCTGTGAAGTGTTCAAAACAAGATGAAATCTAACATGTACAATCTCAACTGAGATGCACTCAAATGCAGCCTTTTCCAATCTGCGCCCCCTTCTGTGTGAATGTTCCTGTGCTTCATTCATGCAATCCAGAGAAATTATTTCGCAGAACTCCAAGCCAACAAACAGGTGGTAAGTCATCCAAAAACTGAGGAGAAACAGTAGGAACAGATTCAAGTGCTCGCCTTTTGTGCAAATCCCAACTCCAAAATGTACCAGCTTGCTAACATTCTATAGTGTATGTGTTTCTTTTCCTTCTCTAAAAGTATTTATAAATGTTGCTAGGAGAATGCCAGTGCCTATTCATACTATAGGAACACAGATATGTACATACTTTTTGCATATGCTGAGTATGAGATTCCTAACTCTGTTATTTCTAACAGTATTCTTTTTTTCATATTTTAACACAGCACACATTCCTCAGGAAGGACTGTGAACATGCCAAGTTTGCAGTTTGAAAACAAAGCTCATTTTGAATTATCCAAGTGCAAAAGAAAGCTGTTTTGTTTTCAGTTAACTTTTTAGGGCATTTATTTTAGAAGTAGATGAAATTATTTAATTCCAATGAATCCAGTATTCCCAAAGAAGGTAGTCTTCCACTGACATCCTTTAAGTCAGGCTGAGTTCAGCCCCAAAGGAAAATTCCTAAGACCCCTTTTAAAGAGCCTGAAATTAGGATTTTAGAACTAAGTAAGCTTTCATGTTAAACCAAATATTGTGGAAGGTGCCATTATCATTGCATATACAAAAGATCAAGAATTATACTTGGCTCTTCAGCACATTTAAAAGAGAGTTTGCCTTTATTCTTGCCCCAGCAAGTGTGGATAAGAAATTTGTTACATAAAATGTTAGGTAGAATACAGATGGGACAATCAGGCCAGGAAATGTTGAAGTTTGCAAAGTAGGGAGCATCAAGCCTCAGATGTTTTGAGAGGTAATTCATTTGGCAAGCTGCAACATTCTGCTTCAATACTAACTTTTTTTTTTTTTTTCAATACTAACTTTTAAATACTCAAAATCCCTCATCCTCATTTTCCACTCCTTCGAAGAGTACAGGAGAAATTTTTTTTCCCTCAGAACTAAAGTCATTCATTGTGACTCCATCAAGAAGATTCCGTGCCCGGGGTAGTTCTGCTTAGTTCATTCATTTTAAACGCTGTTTTAAGCATTCTTGCATCCATAGCATCGCCTCACTCCGGGGATCCCTGTATTCAGTGGCCGGGAGCTCTTTATCCCCTAGAAGTTGAGTGCCCAGAGAAGGGCTGGGCTCACTTTAAACAGACCTGGTCTTAGAGATTGATGACTTTGCAAATCGGGCTAACTAATGGCTGCTGCGCTGTTGTGGACTCGGTTTCTCCTCCAGCGTCTGTCCCGATTTCCATCCTCGTACCCCCGCCCCCAACTCCAATTCCCCTTGGGCAGGTAAGGTTTCCTTTACACTTTGCCCACACTTTCCTGTCTTGCTTACCCATAGCCACAAAGGAAAGAGTCCAATTATTTGATCTCTTTATTTTTGAGTATTCAGCTGAAGGGAAAAAAAAAACACAAAACAAAATTAAGATTTGAGATTGATCTTTAAAAAAAAAAAACACAGACATAGGTAAAGGATGAAATTTTTCAAGAATCCTGCAGCGACGTTCAAATAAGAATTGTGGAATACTCTGCGATTCCGATTTACAAAAGATAAAAAGATGATTTCTGCCTATTCCCTAACTGCTTCCAAGAGATCAAATCCTATAGGCAGAAGATGCAATCACAGGAGTGAATTATCAGAGGGCGCTTTAAGAAGACCTGACTGTAAACGATTAAGTGGAGGTCAAGTAGAATCTGATTTTCAGACAGGCATTCATTTTAAAATATGGCAGCGACTCAAAAAGCAGGCAAGTTGGCACGCTGTGGTCATTGTCTATGAATATTTGTAAGAATAGTGATAGACAAACCCTGCACGTCGCCCCTTCCATGAAAGCTTAGCCTTGTTCGCCCCCCGCGGAAGGGATCCTGCTTGCTCTCACTTCTCCTGGAAGGCTGAGCCCTTCAACCGGCCCCAGGCGCTCCAGACCCCGGGGTTTCCGGGACCGGGACCGAAGCTGCGAGCCTCAGTGGGGCACAGCCACGTGGCCTGCCCGCGCGTCGCCTGAGCTCCCGCCTCCTCCTCCGGACACCGTGGGCCTCGACCCTCGGTCGGGCCCAGAAAGGGAAGCTTAGCTAAGTTAATTCTCGGCTTAGAGTCCAAACCGTGGAGAGCGTGAGCGGACCTCGGCCTGAGCAGGGTACCCGAGCACAGGGCACGCAACTTCCGCACCCCCAAATCTGCCCCGAAAACTAACTACTGCGTTTGGCCTCTGGTTTGCTTTGCAACTTGAAGAATGAACATGAAACGGTTATTCTCTGCCAACTCGTTCCAAAAAGGAAAAAAAAAAAAAAAGTCTAGCATTGAAAAGATGGGGTTCTCGTCCACGGCAGCGTCCCTTCCTTTCCAGCTCGCCAACTTTTCTTGCTTCCGACTTGACAGAATCTACATTAACACCCTCTTCGGGGCTCTTCACTGTGACTTATTAGATAGAAACGCTTAAAATGTCAGTGTCCAAACGATTGGAATGCGTTTGGGGAGCGCGGAACAGGCTCACTGGACCTCCTAGGAGTGGGGAGTGGAGTGGGAAAGGGGACTCTCGCAACCATCAGACCCGCGTGTCCAGGCAATGTTGAGCCCCCGTCTCACTCTCTCAGAGCCGACCTTTAGAGGTCACAATGCAGGGCCTTATCTGGGAGTGGGGTGGGGATGAAACGGCCACGGGAACTCCACCGTGGGCTAGCAGCACAGGCAATCAGGGCCGCGGCGAAGACCCCGCGTTGCCCCACTCCGGCCCTGCTGCCTTCTCCAAGGACAGGACTGCCTTCCGCGGGAGAATGAACGTCTGCCTCTTTCTAGCACCTTCGGAGGTGTAGTCCTTTGGGTGTTGGGAAACGTCAGATCGAGACACTGTGGAGGGAACAGAAAGGCCCAGATGCTTCTCGAGGAAGGGTGAGAGAATAGGCCGGGGCGCAGTTCTGCAGTCCCCTGCGCGGCCACGTCTTCAGAAACGCCCACGACCTCAGGACCAGCCACGGTGGTTTGGCCCTTGGGACTCGAGGGGCCCGTCTGGCTGACCATCGGGTGGGCTCCGCCGTTGCCGGTATTCTTGCCAGTCACCCCTGCCCCAGCAGTCCCAAATCGCGCCACGGACCTAGAGGGTACTGAGGCGAGATGAGACTTCACCCACTGCGTAGAAGCTGTTGCCGCCGCTGCTGTCACAGCCACTCCGGGAGGGGCCGACAAGGCGGCGGGAATGGTACCCTCCGGCCGCTTCCCCGGGCTGCGCTCGGGTGCGGGGTCGCGGCCCGCTTGCTCCGGCGCGGAAGGAAATTGCCCCGCGCCCGCGGGAAGAGGGTGGCGGGGAGGGAAGGGGGAGGGCAGCAAGGAGGCGGGCAGACGGGCCGGCCGCCTGGGCCAGGTCGTTTTTGAATGGTTTGGGAGGACGAATTGTTAGACCCCGAGGAACGGGGGTGGGGACGGAGAAGGGGGGCTGGAAAGCGGAAACTTTCCTATAAAACTTCGAAAAGTCCCTCCTCCCCACGTCAGGCCAATGACACTGCTGCCCCCAAACTTTCCGCCTGCACGGAGGTATAAGAGCCTCCAAGTCGGCAGCTTTCGCCCAACTCCCAGACACCTCGCGGGCTCGCCGGCACCGGCAGCGTTTCCAGGAGGCAGAGCCGGGTGTGCGTGCGGCCGTTGGGCGCTTTCTTTTTGGACCTCGGGGCCATCCACACCGTCCCCTCCCCCTCCCGCCTCCCTCCCCGCCTCCCCCGCGCGCCCTCCCCGCGGAGATCCTCCCTGTCCCTCCTCCCGCTCTCTCCTCCGCGGTCCGCACCGCCCGGGCCGGCGCCGTGCGCGAGGGAAGCTGGCGGGCTGAGGCGCCAGGCTCTCCTCCTCTTCCCCGGGCCGCCCTTCTGCCCCGGGCCTGCGAGGCCGCGCGTTGCCGCCCGAGAGATGATGCAGGACGTGTCCAGCTCGCCAGTCTCGCCGGCCGACGACAGCCTGAGCAACAGCGAGGAGGAGCCGGACCGGCAGCAGCCGCCGAGCGGCAAGCGCGGGGGGCGCAAGCGGCGCAGCAGCCGGCGCAGCGCTGGGGGCGGCGCGGGGCCCGGTGGGGCCGCGGGCGGGGGCGTCGGAGGCGGCGAGGAGCCTGGCAGCCCAGCCCAAGGCAAGCGCGGCAAGAAGTCTGCGGGCTGCGGCGGCGGCGGCGGCGGCGCCGGTGGCGGCGGCGGCGGCAGCAGCAGCGGCGGCGGGAGTCCGCAATCCTACGAGGAGCTGCAGACGCAGCGGGTCATGGCTAACGTGCGGGAGCGCCAGCGCACGCAGTCGCTGAACGAGGCATTCGCCGCGCTGCGGAAGATCATCCCCACGCTGCCTTCGGACAAGCTGAGCAAGATCCAGACCCTCAAGTTGGCGGCCAGGTATATCGACTTCCTCTACCAGGTCCTACAGAGCGACGAGCTGGACTCCAAGATGGCAAGCTGCAGCTATGTGGCCCACGAGCGGCTCAGTTACGCCTTCTCGGTCTGGAGGATGGAGGGGGCCTGGTCCATGTCCGCGTCCCACTAGCAGGCGGAGCTCCCCACCCCCTCGGCAGGGCCGGAGACCTAGGTAAGGACCCGGCGCCTCTGCGCCCCTTCGCCGCTCAGGTGGCAGACCGACTGACGGCCGGGCCGCGGCTCCCTGTCCGCCTCGCCTTCCTCCCCGTCTCCTACTCCCCTCTCAACCTTCCCACCCCACCTGGCACCGCCACCTCATCTCCCGAGCGTCCCTGGAAGGCAGCTTAGTCCCCGCTAGGGAGAGAGGGATGCGCCCTTGTGAGGGGTGTGCGTGTGCGTGAGTGCGCGTGACAGGAGGGAAGACGGAGAAAGAGTCGAGGGTCATGGATAAGGACAGTCTTGCCAGCGCCTCCCTTTCTTTCGGCTTTAAGTTTTCGTTCTCCTTAAAACAAATGTTTCCAAATTCCACCTCCTCCTCCATTCCGCCCACCCACTTCCTCTTGCCCTTGGGCTGAAATCCTTCCAGGTTGTTCAGCGTAATTTCTCCGTGGTGGTGATAAGAACAGTGCTCACTAGTCTTAGAAAACAGCCACAGAGACCTAAACAATAACCAACTTTCCCCCCTCTGGGTTTTTGCAGATGTCATTGCTTCCAGAGAAGGAGAAAATGGACAGTCTAGAGACTCTGGAGCTGGATAATTAAAAATAAATATATATGCCAAAGGTTTTCTTGGAAATTAGAAGAGCAGAATCCAAATTCAAAGAAACAGGGCGTGGGGCGCACTTTTAAAAGAGAAAGCGAGACAGGCCCGTGGACAGTGATTCCCGGACGGGCAGCGGCACCATCCTCACACCTCTACATTCTGATAGAAGTCTGAACAGTTTGTTTGTGTTCCTTTTTTTTTTTTTTTTTTTTGACGAAGAATGTTTTTATTTTTATTTTTTCATGCATGCATTCTCAAGAGGTCGTGCCAATCAGCCACTGAAAGGAAAGGCATCATTATGGACTTTCTCCATTTTAAAATGGTAACAATCAGAGGAATTTTAAGAACACCTTTAGAAATAAAAATACTGGGATCAAACTGACTTGCAAAATCACAGTCAGTTAATTCCTTTTTTCATTCTTCCTCTGAGGGAAAAAAAAAACTTAAAATACAAAAACAACATTCTATTTATTTATTGATGACCCATGGTAAAATGCAAATAGATCCGGTGTCTAAATGCATTCATATTTTTATGATTGTTTTGTAAATATCTTTGTATATTATTTTTCTGCAATAAATAAATATGGTTGAAAATTGTCAGAACCTTAAAGTTTGGTCTATATTTTTAAAGGATTAAGTTGGAGGTAAAAACCTGCTTGTTTAACTCTGGAGACACCCAAGAGGGTGAGGGAGCACTAATATAAACAAAGCAGTGAAAAACTCAAAACTAGTTACTGACAGGTACAGGCATGTTATTTAGAAAGACAGCTTTATCGTTATTCCTGTTGGTGTTCAGTGGACTTAGCATCTCCCCTTCATCTCTTATCAGGTCCCCAGACAGCAAAAACTTAAGAGTTATTCACCTCTCTTGCTTATATTTTGAGAAGGCAGCTGTAAAACAGTTAAATGCAAATAATCACTACGAACTCAGCACTATTTTCTCTTTGTTTTTGTCATGATTTCTACTCTTTATAAGGATTTTTAAATAATAGGTTTATTTCAGTGAAGGGATGCATAAAGTGTTATCAAAATTACCTGTCTATACACACATATAAATGAACACAAATGTATAGAAAATAAAGTTTAATTTGGCATGACAGAGAATTCCATTTATAAAGTAATTCGCTTAACTCTTCTTTCATGAATGAGAATGACATTTAATGTCAAGTTTGCTAAGAAGACAAGCCAAAGTTAAGAATATTTTCCCATGTTGATGTTGTCCATTTGGGAAGCATGCTCCTTCTTTAAAAGTAAAGTACATACAGCTATGGAGTAGAACACAATAAAGAACCTGAACTTTCAGTATCTTCGGTAACTATTGGAACAGTTACAATTTTAAATGCTATAGCTATTCATTTTCTAGTCAGTTCATTAGCAAATATATTTTATTCAAAATTACACAGAATTTTTCCCTCGTTACTTACATGTATACAAAATCTGATTTATTAGTTAAGTAAAGGAATAACAGGGACAAATGTTGCTTGATTTTTAATTTCATTCTGGTCATTTCTGGGCCAAAAAAAATACTGGGTTTTATAATGAATAACATTAAAAATAGTGACTTTGTATCCCTAAGTTCTTAACTTTTGAATCCAGTTTATTGCCTTCAAGTATAATTAGGGATGCTTTCAAACTGGCAAATAATTTTGCTGCCTAAATCAAATAATGACTGTGGCAAATAAGTGTATGAATCCAAACAGATAGTGTTTGCTCAGCCCAGGTTGAGGTTATTATATTGCCTGAAGGTTTTTTTCCCCCTCTCCACACATCATAGAATGCTGACATAACAATATTGTAAATTTATTATTGTATTTTAGACTATGTTTTACAATAAGGAGCCTGTAGAATTTACTTATGTTAAAAGATTAGTGAAAGCTTAGGGAAATAATTTTTTAGATTTTGATAGTCCTTTACAAAATAACAAGACGGAAACATTATTTGTGGAGTGTGTGAGTGTGTGTGTGTGTATGTGTGTGTGTGTGTGTGTAGAGCAGAAATGTAAAGAGGGTGCCCTAGAAGGATGAGGGAGATCATCAAGATGGTAATTCTCTCTTTTGTGTGTGTCATTGAACCACCTCCATTTTCTAAATTGTTCATGGAGGAATCTTGTTACTAGCTTGGCCTGACTATTTGATATTTCAGATTTCTTGGTGTACATCAGAATGGAGCTGACCATCCTTGCTGAGAAGGTAATTTCTATCTTAACCTCTGATGATGTAGACACTAGAAGTTTCAAAAAAGGTAGCCTTCCTTTTGCCTTTTTTTTCTTTGTGTGTGTTTGTGTGTGTGTGTGTTGTTCTCTCCACTTTTCACATAAGAGAAAAGACTTGGAAGAAAATCAAATGCCACATTTATGTTGCATAATACTAAATACTAAACTGAAGGTAATATTTTCCCCGAGATTTTCAGATAAATAAATGAATGAAAGGTGGTGAATAGTTTTACTTTGAATGAGAAGGATTCATGGTAGAAAATATTAACTATTAGAATACAATTTTCAGCTTGCCAGAGTATATCTATATTCCCAACCTTCCCCACCCCATACACACCACAGTGCCAATTCTTTTTTAGAACAGAAACGAAGCACCTGTGTTTCTATCAATATTTCCTATTTTCATTTTATTTCATTTTATCTTTACTACCTATTCTTATTTAAAGGACATTTAGGATGAATTACCTCTGTTTCAGAAGTGAGAATTTAATACGATTTCTGGACCCAGGAATCTTTACCCTTTAGCCAGAGTGTATTCACTGAAGGGAAAGTATTGTATTAAATTGTCTTGGGTGAATTCTAAACAATTGAATGTTTCCTTTACTGTGCACGTAATTTTTTAATCTTGCTTTTAATTTCGTTGGATTGACAGCCTTCAGTCATAAGAAAGCAGTAAATTTTTGTTCCCATTACACACATTTCCCCTCTTTGTGCACACACTTGCTAACAAGCACATGCACAGATGATAATTCATGCACAGTTGCAGGTACCCTCCCCAAAGTGGAACATATTAATAAAATAACGTCAAAGAGCAGAAACTCACACAACGTGTGTACTTTTCCCCCACACTCAGCAACCGACACAAGCTTCTTGCTCCTTCGGTCCTCAGGCTCATATTCATAATGGAGCTTTTTAAGGGACATTTGGCCTCTTGCAAAAAAGTAGAGCATTTTGCACATTCCACGGTTTGGCAGACTCAGAGCTGGTTATTTTCTCTAGACCGGTATCAAGTTCTTCTCAGGCATATGATTTCACTTGAAGTCCTGCCCAGGAATCCTTCAAAGTGAGCGTTTGTCCCGCTCTCATGATGTCAGGCGGTTTTCCCTGCATCTGTAATTTGAAGAAAAACAAACCAACCTGCGGGGAACAAACGCCACGGAAACCCAAACAGAACTCCGTGGGGAGCGGGAGTCTCACCTGCGGCGAGCGCGGGAGGGGGCGCGGGCCCGGACTCCCCTGCGTGGGTGGCGGGCGGCCGCACGGTGGGGAGAGTGACCGTGTCCGTGGCCTCCTGGGACAGCGCGGACGGCCCCAGCCCCGGGCCCAGCGTCAGGCCGCTGCGCGGAGGAGGCAGCTCCAACTGTCAGCAGTAGCAAGGGCAGCGGCAGCAAGAGAGTCAGGCAAAGGCCCAACCTCATATTTCCAAAGACAGGACCGCATTAGCGACAAACAGGGGTCGGGAGAGGGATCCACGCGGGCCACTTTTCCAGAATTTTCTACTGGTGTGTCGTAAAGCGTGTCCCACCCCCAGCACCGGCGACTGTGGAAGGAAAGGGTACCGGCAAAGTGGAAGGAGAAATAGGTTTCCTCATAATATCTGAAAGCGGATCACCCCACTATTTGCCAGGCACCTCGAAAATGCAAACAGGATTATGAGTGATCCTTACTTACTGAACAGCAAAAGATAGACCTAGTTAACAGGGCATGGGATACATTTTTCCATTCGCTTTTGTCCCAAGGCCCCAGGAGGTGAGCCCACTTAATATTCTTAGCAAATCAAAGCACGTGTCCTTTGAAGAAGGTGTGTAATTGGAGTTTAAGGCATGTATGGAATTCCCAGATGTCCATAAAGTAAGAAGGAGCATGTGGCAGGTCACTGGAAGCTGGGGCAGGTTAAAATCACTGGCACAAAATTCCGCCGTTTATATTCTCTTTTATAAGGGCCACGGAGATAAGCCTTGGGGAAAGGATGGGACGGGATCATAATGAATATCCAGCTTCTCGTATCAGAGTCACAGTAACCATGGTAAAAAGCACATGGTCAGAAAACCTCAAAGAAAACACTCAATTATAGCCGGGATTTCGTGGGCGCCCTGCAATGAGATCGTTTGGGGTTTGCTGCAGCGAGGGCCTCCAACTGCCTGCCGTCTTTCTTGTTTACGTGGACTATTTTCTTTTCCTTCTATTTTTTTTCCCCCTCTCAAGTTTGTGGATGTGTCTTCGTACTTATGCGTGCGATTTAGGCTGAAGCCAGAGGAACAAAATTCCAGAGTAGGAAAAGAAAAGGCAATTCTAAAAACATTCATCCTAAAGGCAGCCTTCTTGGGGGAGGGGAGATTGCGAGCAAGTGAAATTAAGTTTCTGTAAAAAACATGCAGTTTAAACATCTACCAGAGAGAGCGAAAAGACAATCATCAAAATCAGCTGTTCCCTATTACTCATTCCACTGAGGTATATATGGATGTGTATGAGACGGTCGAATCTAAGCGCGAGTTTGTCTGCTGCTTATTAGGCAGGTTTCTTTGTTTGTTTGTTTTGTTTTGTTTTGTTTGTTTTTGGTCTAAAGCCAGAATCGAAGGAAATAGGAGTTTTCTCCTTGGGTTCAAGATGGTGCCCTCTCTCACCTGCACAGTAGAACCAGAGGCGGGAGACGCAAGGATCGGGGGTCTGCGGAAGAGACTGGCCCTGGCAAAGGTTGGCGCTGGGAAGCGGGCGATGTGGGACCACCTGGGGATGGGGGTCCCAGCGAAAGGGGCTGGAACAAAGCGTTCCACAGACCTCACCAGTGAGGCAGGCGGGGAGGGGGGGAAGGGACGCGCCTGGGGTGACGTGAGTGCGACAAGTGAAAAGTTAAGCAGGTACCTGAAGGAAGTTTATCTTGCCCAGATGTTAGGGCTTTTATGAAATGTCACGTGAAGAGAACAGATGTACAACTTGCAAATGGGGACACGCCTGTAAATACAAGGGAGGCAAATGCTTGGAGGGAAAATCCAGGCATAAATCATCAACCTCCTTCTCTAGATATCTATTTTCTCCTTTAAATATTTGCTTCCGGAAAGGGAAGACACATCCTAAGTGAGTCTTCCAGAAGTCACGATCCAATCTTCTGGGCGGCACTTCCCCCATCCCCCCCCGCCCCCCATCCTCTAGGTGTCTTGGGTGTGGATGGTTTGGATGGAGGGCAAATTTCTTTCCTGCTCGTGTTTTCTTTCTTCACATTCCCCATCCCCCACGTTACTCTCTTGGCTTCTCAAAGACGTTTGATCCTGAGAAACATATCGGATCTCGGTTTGGAAAAGCTGAAACTAATCAATTGCCTTTTTGAAGGGGTAGAGAGTGATAAGAAGAGCGAAGGAATGCCAGGCCTGACAGACCCTAAACCTCCAAGATGCTTGGATGGGCTGAAAGATGAGCGGGTGATCCCTCCCTCCTGGGGCGGGATCCAGAGCTCTGGGGATCCCTGCTGCCGACAGGGTAGGGATTTCACCAAGTTAAATTATTGGTTTGGTTGAAAGGATTTTTTTTTTTAATGACTTGTACAGATAGGGATTTTTTTTTTTTTACCCTACATGCAAGAAGGAAGTTCAGTTTATAAACAAAATTAAAATGAATTAGCAGTTGCCCAGTTGTGGAACAGTCTAATTCCTTTCTCTGTATTTAAGAGAGATGTTCATAGATGTTATTATGAATATTACCATGTGGCACAGGCTTGGGTCTCTGCCCACGTTAAGGTTTTAAATATTTGTCGACAATAACTTTAAGCTTGTACATTAAATGAACTGTGCTGTTGCTCTTCATTTAAATGCAACACTATTCCTAAGTCTTTGTTAAATTGACATTGCACCTGGCTTACAGTTATTATATAGCCACCAATTCAGCTTTCTTCTTTAAACAAAATTTAAAAGTTGGAGTATTTTTTCCACAATATTAAATCTAAATTTACTGTCAGAATTTATCTTATTCCTTTTTGGATTTCCAAAGGTGTGGTCAGAATTGAAATAGATTCAAAGTGATCACATTAGCTTTAAGGGTTGACAGTTTTTAAAACGCACAAGACCAGATAAACAGACATATCTTTTCTCTCTATAGCATTTAATCTAAATACCCATCTATCCATCCCTGGAGGAACTTAACCTTGACTTACCACCTTTGGGTGCATAACGTATCTGGTGATAGCCCCCAAAGTGACTTGGACAAAGATCTCAGATCCTGACCCTCTGGAATTTGCCCAGCCTAGATGAATGTTGGGTTGGACCCCAACTTGCTGACTCTGCTATGTAAAGCTTTCCTCTGAGGCTTCCAGAACTCTACTTCTAAACATAGTACTGGACAAAACAGTCCACATTTCTTTTCCTCTTTTGTTCCTGAAACTTTACACCAATCAAAGAATTGTTACTATTGTTGAAAGCCAACATGCAGCAAACACAGACCTTCTCAGTCCTGCAAGCTTAGCAATGACAATGAATCCTTCAGAGAGGTCTGCTGATGCACCCTTAAATCTGTGTTGCATTCCTGGGGCAGAACACTACCTTCCAGAGCAGCATTCTTTACAATGTTCTTAAAGCCCTTTTTCACATCATGGAAGAAGGAAATTTCAGTTAGCCTCTTGCTAAGGTTGCCTCTGGCCTCATTCCTCCCTGAGTCCTCTTGCTACCCACCCCATCAACACACACCTTTTACAACTTCTAACTTTGTAACGTATAAAAGAGACTTGGAGCAGAGAATCCTTCTTCCTCTTCCTTTCCTCCAGGCCCCGACTGAGTGAAACTTAAAACACATCTCACAGATCAGTTTTCCTTCTCTGAAGGCAAGTCCACGACCCGGATTTTCAAATGTCCCAGGCTGGAGTCTGCAATATTTAATCCAGTCAGCTATTAAATGTCCTCCGGCTAAATCAAGAGTATAAGGATCCTTACCGGGATAATGATACCAAGAGCAGTTTGGTGAAGGAAAGGGGGGCTGGGAGGGGGCAGAAGACTCCAGGGATCCTTTGATTTGGAAAATCCTGTTTTTAGAACTCCTGTCAGAGTAATAACAAAGAAACATGAAAGAACAACTCTTTGTTCCAGAATATGGTTTTAATGAAATACTACTACCACGCGCACACACACACACACACACACACACACACACACACACACATCTACTACTAATAACCGCTTCTGAGACTCCGCTTTTCCTTTACCTATTAGGAAGCAGGAGGCTCTGTAACGTGATACCCTCTCCCCCTTCTCCCGCTGCCTCCTTTCCTCCCCAATTAAGCCAAAGTGGTTGCTCTGGTGAGTACCGGCCCCCGCAGATAACCGTGGACTGCTGCCCTCTGCATCCTGACTCTGGTCCCTTCTCTTAGCAAAGCCAGGCCCCCGGGGAATTAACTACGAGGGCTTCGCCTTCTCCCTTCGAAAGCGGGCCGCCGCACTTGGGGAGCAAGTTCTCCTGGCCCCTGGCTGGAAGCCTTGTTAGGACCCCAACACTTGTGGCATCAAGGGGATGGCGTGCCCCAAATCTGCCTGCCTTGGCTCCCAGCTGACCCTGCCCGGAGCTTTTTTGTTGATTTAAAACACCCGGAGGGGCTGCAACTAATAGAGCAAATGGGGCTGGGGCTAGGGGAGGGGAGCGAAGAGGCAGGGGGTGAGGAATCGCCAGGGAAAAAGAAACAGCATTTGGGAAGTGGGGGGGGGGGTAAACTTTTAGGCAGCTGGGACGAGGCATTTTAGCAGCCGCGTCTGTCGTAAGTAGTGGACAGATAAAACCGAGCCTGATCAAAGCGTTTCGTTCGTAAATCACGCGTAAGAAATGGATTGTGAGGAGTGAAAGACACGTGTCGAATAATCTCAACCCCGGTGTCCGCTCGCAGCCCGCGGGGTTCATGACGCCCCCTCTCGCGGAATCCGCGCGCCCAGCGCGTCTCCCACCAGGGAATGTATGTGGGGGGAGGTCTCTCCTGCCCGGTCCTCCCCACCCCCATCCCCACCCCACCCCCTAGCTTCCGCCGTAGACGCCGGGCCCGGCCATCCGTTCTCCATCCAGACTTGAGATTTCAGTACAATCGGTAGATTTTGGATTGACCAAGGAATCCGTGGGGAAAAGCTGGGGTCTTTTCATTTCCGAGGCGAGAAAACTGCTCTCTCCGAATCGAAGACATCTCCCTTCCAGGTCCCCTCTTAGTGTTCTCGTCCCTCTGATGATCCCTCTTGCGAGATCTCGGAAATTTGCAAAGTGTTAGGTGCAAATGTAACGCAGCCCAGGGAGTTCAGCGAGAGCAGAAATTGCCTGGGCGGGTGTTTTATGTTCGGAGTTTTGCTACGTTTCGAACAACTAGGTTTGCAGCGCTAGAGTTGTATGTAGCGAGTGGTTGCTGTCCTCTAAACTACCACCAAGCGGATTTTTTTTTCTCCGCCTCCCACGTCCCAAACCCCGGACTCTCCCGCACCTGCTCCTGCTGGTTGAAAAAACAAGCAAAAGTGAATGTCCAGTCCCGCGTGCAGAACGCTCCCGCCAGCTGTTCCGAGTACTCCAGAAACGCGTATTGGGCGAGTTTAGAAGCGCTGTGGTTGGCTGTCTCCAAGAAAGCAGTTGACAATGTTAAGAAAAGATAGGTTTGTGAATTTCGTGCGGGGGATTCACAGCGGCAATGTCCCTTACCCCTTTTTGTTTCCTCGGTTTTAGCATCCTCCAGATAAGGAGGATTTTGCTTATAATAGGTGTTTATGGTTCCAGGAATTTCACTTTGATCTAGGATTTTGGGGGTGGAGTGTCTAAGGGGTCTCTAGACGCTTGTCTGATTTGAATGCTTTTCAGGATGATTTATGGCGAAAGGCTCCTTTCTGACACTTCCAGATGCCAGAGCTCTTACCTTCCAGGCAGGGGTGAGGGAAACCTGCCTTCAAGAGCCGCGCGGACCAGGAGCCCGCGCGCCTACCGCGCCCGCCTGCTGGCCACGCTAAACTGACAGTGTGCACCAGCCTTCTTCTGGAGCAGCTGATAACCTTTCCCCGCCTTCCAACTAAGGAGGAGGGAGGGCCCTTCTTTTTATGATGACAAAGCTACGGAGGGAAACCAAGTCACCCGCCTGTAAAGTCAGTTTCTTGCAGTTAACTATTTTATGCAATTAACCACCTGCTCCCGCCCCGTTGGTGGTTTGGTGTTAATACGATTTGACCCCAAGTGTGAAGCGGGGCGGGAATAAGCCCTCCGTTGGGACCCCTGGTGGTTTCACCCTCCGGCCTCAGCCTCTGGCCGCCGCCGCGAGAATCGCTGTTCTGGTTCCCGCGGGGCGGAGGCCCGGGCGGCGCTCAGAAGCTGCCGGGGCGTCAGGGGGTAGGAGGCGATGTCTTCTCGAAAGCTCCCTGCCGTCTCTGGACGGCGAAGCGAGGCCAGGAAAAATAACCCTCCCGACTCAATTACTGTGAGCTCCACCGGGAAGCTGAAAAGCTGAAATGTGCGCCGCTGCAGGGGGGCAGGTCAGACAGGGCCGACGCTAGCGCGATTTTAGGGGACCCCTAAGGCCGACAGAACTGAGAACGCGCTAAAGACATTTGTCAACCTGAAGCTAAAGGTGGGCCCGACCCACAGTAGCCTCCAGCGGACGCTTTTCCCAGAGGAAAGGAGAGAGGTTTTCCAGCCATTTCTTCTCCTTTCAAAGTGTAACAGATTGGGGATTGCGGAGGAGAAACTGTTTTCTTTCTTCTTTCCCAAGGTGAAGGCAAATTACGGAAGGAATTAGCCGCGCAGGCTTGAAGACCAGCGGTGAGGAGGGTCGAGGCCAGGGCACCGCTAGCAAATGTCTGCTTACAGAGGAAGGTTTGGGCCTGAGTGATAGTCTGCTTATTTGCTTAGAATCCCACAAGGCTGGGAATCTGTATATTTGGGGAACAGTGTCTGACCATTTCAGTATTTTTTCTTATGAACCTTTACCCCCCTTCCTCCCATGTCCCTTCGACGTTAGTAACTTGAAGGTCAGAGGTTTGTTTTCCCAATGGAAAAGAAGGCTGATTTCCTGGGTGAAAGAGAATGGGTTAACTTGAGAGCCTTTTTAAAAACCTTATTTCCCAATGCATAAGCTTTCTTGGTTCTTCATTACCGTCACCAAACAAGGAACCAGATCAGTTTATTGGCTTATGTAGAACCGATCCTGATTTGATAAGCTTAATCATATGACAGAAGGTGTGCTGATTATCCCCTCCTCTCTCTCAAAGGGCAGCTTGAGAGTTTTTGAAAGTCACTGCTTTTTCCTTGAGTTCCCATCACCATATCAAAAGACTCAGGTCACCTCTTGTCTTTTCTGTATGTATATATTCAAGAGCATAAAAATATTAAATAAAAAACGTTCCCAACTTCAATCTTATCAAATGTTTAACAGCTGAAGGATATTCATCTTTAGGAGGCAGGCCAAAATGTCAATAAAAATTTAATTATTTCTGAAACATATGGGAGCACTTACAAGACCCAAAATGCGATACTAAGTATTGATATTGAGAGGAAACCAAACAATATATTTTCATATTTGCTGGTCAAGACCTTATACCACCCCCCCAAAAAAAAGTTTCACAAGCCACAGAAATTTTTATTTTTTCTGACCAGGTTTCTAAAACTAGCATGAAAGACAGGTTGGTGGTAAAAGGGGTCATGTGCATTCTGTGTAAGGAGAAATTAGTGTTGAACTCCTATGTGTTTGGCATTTATTTTCTGTAGAAGACTGTCATGTCTACCATAGCAAATGTTATTTCATTGGGGGGAGGAGGGAAGGTGTACACTGGTGTGGCCATTTTAAATTTTTAATAGCTAACACAAATTGCCTTCTGAAATGTTTCATCCAAATATTCTTTCAACCTATAATTCTGCCGTGTTGAGAGATGGCCCTTTACACTGGAAGGTGACATAGGTGGTGTCAGCTCTATGGTGACATAGGTTGGTTCTGTAGTTGGCTGTGAAGAACAAGACCCACGTGAGACTTGAAATAATCTCTTTTTCCACTTATGAGCTGCAGCTTCTTTCCCACTTATAGCTTACATAGGACTTCTGCGTTCTAAGAAATGACAGCAAACTTTAACTGCTGAATTGCAGGTTAATCTGCTGGTTGGCTACTGCTTTTGGACCAATCCTTCGATAAATCCTGATATTGGTAGTCGTTTTGACTGCATTGTCATTATTTCCAGTTTTCCCTGTGGTTCATTTCACAGTGCCTTCAAGAGTTGCTTTGGGTACCTGGTTATCTGCTTCCCTAGACAACAGGTTCCCAGGGTCAATTTTAGTCTGATGGTGATTTGCATATCTTCCTTGATTGGTTACCAGTGGGCTCTCTACCATGGCTATGAAGTCTCCATTTCTCTCAAGGTTTAGATTCATTTAATTCAACCATTTAATTTATGGCAAAGGACTCTGAAGTCCAGAGTGTTTAGGATATTTGTCCAAGACTAATTGGGCCTAGTCCAGTGCTTTTTTTCTCTACTTGGGGGCGTGATTTTAAGATTTTAAGCAGGTTAGTAAACTCCAGAATTGGCCTGTGTACTAGAACTACCCATTACTTCCAGCTGAGCAACTATCCTCCAAGGCTCACTATCTTTCTCTTTTACTACAAAGTCTTGCATAAACAAAGTAGACAAGACCACGACTGATAAATGAGGCTGGACACTACTCGGCATAGACATAACACCTGGTAAATTGTAAAGGCCAGGATCCTATTTAGCTGTTTTATCTTTTCCTTTCCTAAGAATGAAAATAAGTATGTCTTTATTTATACTAAAAATTCCAATAGTAATATTATGAATATGTGTACCTTTCAGAGTACTTTTTATTTTATTTTGATTTTTACAATTACTGATACAAAGCCTTGTTTGTGCAAAAATGCCCCAAGACCATTATTTTTGCCTTTTATAAGGATAATTACCACTAAGAATACTCTTATGAATTCAAGACTGTTGGAAAAAGAAAGATAATTTAACTAGCATGTGCAGAAACTGTTTGTTGGGTAGAAAAACCAGGAGTACAGTTTGCCCCATGGAGTGATTATGGAATGAGGCAAAACCAAAGGGAAGTGATCATAAGTGGGTTTTCCTACTCTGTACAAATGTTCCCAGGGGCCTTTTGAATTTGTGATCTGCAATGCTATTCTCATGTCTGACATGCTTTCCTAGTGGGTTTTGTTTTCCTGAGTTACTGATGCAAAGAACAACTTGAAATCAGATTATAGGCAGCACAATTCAGAAAAATAACAACCTAGGTAAAGAGTGTGTGAACTTATTCGCATATATGACCACAAGTGACTCTCACTTACTCCTAGAACATATCTGCCCAGTTGTCAGATTTTCCAGCTAGAGTTAAACATCGGTAGATCTGCAGAAGCAATTTCGAAATGTTCACTCTTTCCCAAGCACTTTTCCCCAAGCGACAGGCTGTGTGGGTGGCCACTATGATACTGCATTAAACAGATGCATGATTATTCAGTCAACAAACACTTCTTGAAGTTCTCTCTAACGTCTGAAGCCTATGTGGAAGTGACTGTGTCATGCCTATCATAAACAAACAAAGGCGCCCCTAATCACAGAAGGCTGGTCTCACCTGTGGCTATTTGCTGCGTGTGCACAGAGGCCCTTACAGTAGTTACTTCGCCCCCAGTTTTGTTTGCTATTCTGAAGCAGTGCAGAAAATTAGGACTTCTCCTAAGTGTGGAGTGGAGGGGCAAACATGGTCCCTCTCCATCTAGCATTCTAAAATTGGAAACTTGACAAAGAGAGTAGAGTGAGTCCAAGAACACTTTTTTTTTTTGCCTTTGCTATTTTTATTTCTTTTCAATGCACATTCATCAATCTGTAGCAAAATCCTATAGATTAATAGTTGCTTATTAGACTTTATACTTTTTGTAGGCAGGTGCCTATCCAGCTCACTATTATAATCCCAGCACCTTGCTTAACACCTGTCAGATGGCATTTTTGTTGATTTGAACTAATATCACTGTTATACTAATAGGGAAACTGAGGGAGAGAAGCAGAATCCACATGTAAAAGAACCAAAAAAATTACAATATGACAGTCCCATACTCTTACAGCAGAGGAATTCATATACTTGTCTCTCAGGTTTCTGTTTAGAATGAAAACCCAAGTAAGCACAAAATAAGACATTTATTAAAACACTGATATTCAGACATTTATTTCAACTCAAGTGTTTTAGAGTGTCTTTCTGTTTGGAGCCCATAGCTGCCATTGTCGTATGTGATTTCTTTGTGTGAATAAGCAAAGGGTAGCTTTTATTTTTTTCCCCTGCGGCATATGGCTTGCCTGTAAAAGCAGTCAGAGTAGGGCTGATTTCAGGCCCCATTTCCCCGTGGACAAGTGCCTTTGTTCAATGAACATCCCTCACAACTATATGTAGCAGTCTTGGCACCCCAAAAGCAATCATTGTCAAATTTAATAAGGAATCTGGCTAGCTTATTATCAGTGCATTTTCATGTCCCTGAAATTGATTCCACTTGATTTCTATGAAAGGTCCAAACTCAGACTCTCCACATGTGCTTCTTAACCAAACTGGGGCAGTCTATCCAGAAGGGTATCATCTCCTACTCCAGCCAATTGGGGTTCCATTTTCCTATATTCCTGTGCCATAAACAGCTCTACATTGCCCTGTCACCTCCTAAAACAGCATAATCACTGATAACTAAACAATACGTGTCAATCAGTATCTACTGAAAAACTGAAACTCCAAGTTACTTACTTATTGCATGTATGCACACATATTCCAAACCCAAGAGTGGCAGTTTAGAGATTGAAGTATAATTGATTGTGAATTGAAAAGAGGCATTTGAAAAATATTTAAAATTTGGTATGATTAGTATGAATGGAGAAAGCTGCTTCTCCACCCCCATTTTTCTCCTGCCTTCCCCCCTTCACTCCAGGGATGCGGTGAATTTGTGTAATTTAAGGCAGGTGGTCCACATAGTAGGCTGACCACAGAGGATGAGAGAGTGTGCATTTGATACCCTGACTGCTGCTCTTTAATAGACTTTAAATATACTTTGACTATTATTTGGCTTTTGGCTATTACATTTATTTTCACTTTCTTTCAAAGGCTTCTCTCTTTCATTTCGTCATTTTCCACATACTGAAATGTAACCCAGGTCCAATGGCACCAAATAGAGGATTTATCTATATTGTCATCAAACTAAATGCGAAGGAAATATCAAAGGGGAGCAAAGGGCACCGCTATATTTTGGCTTTTGAACACTGACAGAAAAACGCATGCATTTTTCTTTGCCTAGGTAATAACAATACTTTATTTTTATATAAAGCCTTTCATCTGAGAATCTCAAAGGCCTTCAAGATGTCATCTGGGTCTGGCATTCTTCAATTGGCTGCCCTTTGTCTCTTTCAGTAAGGAAACATTCCTGTTGGATGTAGTTTCATAACTGAGCTTGCACTTGGGTATGCACATTCAGAGGTCCAAGGGCATTGAGTGTTTCTTAAATAGATCAAACAAATGACCAGTTATGACATTCTCAAAACAACCCTGAGAGGAAGATGGGTGGCAAAGGTGATTATCTAATTTGCAGGTGGAGCAGTTGTGACACCGCAGGTTAAGTGACCTACCTGAGGGCACACACTGGAGTCTTTGTTACTGCTGGAAACCGTCATAACATCTACCAGACCATTAGCATGGCTGTCTTTCTTTGACGTCCCACCTATCTGCTTCTTCTCCTTTCAGAATGAACACCTCTAAGAAATGGCACCCTTGTGCATATTAGACAAGATTCCAATGCAAGGGAGGAGAGTAGAGTAGCAACTTTGGAAATGTTGGACATAAAGAAGTGTGCGGGTCTTCTCCAGAAAAATCACACAACTTCTAGTCAAATTAGTGAGTCAAAAAAAAAAAGGAATATCCCTGGCACATAGAAATTGGAAGCGTCATCTTTAAGTTCCATTCCTTTTAAATAAGAGAGCATGTGTTGATCTCAGCCAGGAAGCACAGGTATGATGTTTTATGTATTATATATAAATATATATGAATGAATATATATATATTCTTTAAGCCATGTGCACATTTTAAAACTTAAAAGCAATTTTCATTTATATCTTATTTATGACTATCTTTTTTCTTTCCCGGAATTTTGTTTTGCCTCATTGTCTCCAAACATAGTCATTTGCTTCAGCATCATAGTTATTAGTCTGAAGAGCCCTGGAGTCTGGATTATTCCTCTTTGGCATCACTATATGATTTACTGTTAACTCAGTGCTTGACAGTTCCGACTGTGATATTCTACTTAACGTTAATGTTTTAATATCCTCTTGGGACACCATATCATAATTTACTTTTAGTTTAAAAACTCATTGTCATGTTTGGAGCAGGGATCCCAACTCTGCTTTTGCAAGTAAAGTAACTTCTGTATTTTATTCCATTAAGAAGAGCTAATAGAAGGAATATGTAAGTATTTTAATAGAGAGGACTTCATAATAAATGAGACTGTAGTTTTCATCTGAGAATAATTATACATTTGAAACAAAATAATTTATTAGTCAAAAAATTTATTTTGTTTTTCTTTTCTTTATTTACTATTCAATTTCAGTTTCTAAAGTGAAACCTATCTTTCATAAAGGATTATCACAAAAAGTCAGAGCAAGGTTCTAGAACAATTCTGATATCATATATCCTAAAGCTGTCATTGGTCCATCTTACTGGTAGCTCTATATATATATATATATATATATATATATATATATATATATATAAATTTTGGGTCTGTGTCTCCCTATTTTTCTAGGTTTAGAAATTCTCAGATCCAAAATATGTAATTTAGACAGTTTGGAAAAAGCTGTTCTGTATATAACATTGGTTTTACCATATCAGGGGTAAAAATCTCTAAGTGATATGCCCATTTTCTTTATCTGTACATACCATCTAGGGTCTCAGCTTAGTTTTGATCTGCCCCAGAAGAAATATGCAGAAAAAAGCAGGAGCAATGATGGAAAAAAGTAAAAAACTTGATTATGTTACTTTGCCTGAGTTTGAGAGTCTAGAATCTGAACTGCATTTTGTCATTATTGATCTCTCTCTGCCACAAAATCTCTATTGCTTAGTGCTCTCTCTATGAATGAGGCCAAATTTGAGAAAGAAGGTGAAGGTTTAGCAATATGAAACAAGGAAAGGTGCTCAGAAAATCTTGCTGCTTTATCATGTAATCTAAGCATGCTTTTTTCTCTCCTCTTTATTGTATAGAGTAATGAAACCCTTAATGCTGTTCTTTTCGTTCACTTATGTATCTTTGTTTTGAAATTATAACATCCTCTTGCATTATTAATTTTGCCCCAAATAAAAGTTACACTTGTTAAGTTAATTTAGAATGTAAATGAAAAAAAGAGCAAGTCTAAGCTCCTCCACTTATTAGCTGTGCTGTTTGCCAATTAACTGAATTTATCTGAGCATACGGTTCTCTAAAATTGGGGAGCATGGTAAATTATAACACAAGCATTATCATTCTGTCATTCTATGATCTAATATCTCTAACGATGCTTCAATAAATACAGTTTTAAATTACCATTGTCAATTAGCTTGTCAAGAAATTTTCTCCGTCAGTTGCCAAACTTTAAATCTACAAGATCAATTAAAATATATTTTCTAAAAGTATCACTTAAAAATTGTGAAGTGGAGGCATTATTTTAAAATCCAGAAACTTTCTGAACTTCAAATTATTATAATTAAAAACAAAAATAATAATGAGATCTGGGAGCAAATACAAAAGCAGTGATAAATCAGTAACATCTCATTGCTTTAAAAACTCATTTGCTACTAGTATACTTTCTTGTTAAAAAAACTATTTGTTATAAAGCCCTTAAATTGAAGATTGAGTCTATCTTAAATCATATCTTTACTAGTCAATATTAATCATGCTCAGCAGCTCATAGCTATGCTATATGCCTATGAGAGACAATGAGTGTGTGTGTTTACCTAACAATTAGCATGCTTATTATTGGTAATGAAAATGATAGACATAGGAACGTATATTAGCTTCAAGGCTTCTTTAACATAGTAGTTCGCAATTCTTTATCAAAATTTCCTTTTTCACATATGACATCAAAGTAAGAGTTTAAAACTTGAAACTTTTCTTAGGATTCGTGCTCTGAAGTATTTCTGTTTCTTGTTTTGTTTTGTGGTCACTAACCACAGAGAAATTTGTCTTTTTTACGTACACTGGAAATAATTTACTGCTTTTAGAAATATTAAACCACAAAAAAACCCAATGCTAAAGAGACGTTATGAGTCTGCCGAAGCCCTGAAAGAGCCAGGAAATTGAGAGTTAATGTGGAAGCTCTGATCTGGCTCTATGTCCAAGGGACCCTAGGACCTCTGAAGAATGACAGGTAGTGCCTAGTGCACATAGATGTAAGAATTTTTAAAAGAAAGTATTGACAGGACTTCCCTGGTGGTGCAGTGGTTAAGACTCTGCACTCCCAATGCAGGGGGCCCGGGTTCGATCCCTGGTCAAGGAACTAGATCCCACATGCATGCTGCAACTAAGACCTGGCACAGCCAAAAAAAAAAAAAAAGATAATAAATAAATATTTTTAAAAATAATAAAATAAGAAAGTATTGGCAAGATGGTATGGTAGAGGGTACACATGGTTAATACAATTCTCAGACACTAATCACATTTCCTTAATATGAAATAAGTCTTTGTAAACATCAATTCTTGTCTAACCTTAATATGTAGACAAAAGTCACAAATTCTAAAATGACAATGTACATTCTGATCTGTAGTGTAGATGTATCCAGCCATATGAACTTGACAAAAATGATATTCTCCAATGAGATTTTAGAAGTAATATTCACTTGCACAATCTTTGCTTATAATGTATGGGGGAAGCAATACTTTCAAGTCCTTCTATCTTACTGATCTCACTTCAGAAGCCAGAGATTCAGGCTATTCACACAGATTAGGTCTCAGGAAAAAAGTCTCCTTTATGTATACAACACAGAAGGCAAAAGTTCAATGTTGTAGTGACATATTTTTATAGTTTTTTCAAACATTATCTTACATATAATCATCTAAAACTGAAATTCATAAATCAGTCAAGAGAGCAAATTTTTATTGATGAAAACATTTCATCTGGTTTGTTATTCTATTGTATTAAATTGCATAGCAAGTTTCCTCAAATGCTTGTTTGCATTTTAAATTTTAATTATCATTTAGTTCAGAAAACATATTTTGAATTTTTAATAAGAATATCAATATCAAGAATATCAATATCAATAAATTATTAAATATACTATTTATTATCACGATTAAGCTTAATTTACAGCAAAATATCATATTGGATTAAGTACAATGCTTTAAATTTTTAAAAACTACAAATATAGAAAGACTGGCAGTTCTTGAATTATAGGTATACCCTTGATGGCATTATCTAAGTGCATCGTCATATAATGGTAATAGTGCACTTTTAAAAGTATTTCCGTTGAGTTGGAGCTTTGTCAAAAGAATTAAACAATGATAATTAATTCATATATTGCTTCATATACAGGCATATTATTTGCCTTCTTTGTAAATGAAAAAGAAAGGCGGTGAAAACCAACTGTAATCAGTTATTTAAAGTAAGCCCATTTGGAATCAGAAAAATAAAGATGAATTTACTTAAGTTAGAAATCATAGATTACTTCCAATTTTACTTAAGAAAAATAATTTTTGCTTTTTGATATAAATATTACCTCCCCAAATACAATTTTTATTTTAGAGATCTGTGCTAAAAGCAAACTGACTGTAAGAATGAGACATAATCAATGATATATTTAAGAAATACTGATTTCTTAGTAAACAATTCAATTCATTGAAAACTGATAATTTGCCTCCCTATACTAGTGATTTCAGAAAATACTGGTAAAATAGTAAATATTTAGTGAGAAATATTTAACAGCCTACTAAACTAGGAATTAAATTATTTTTATACTTTGGGAAGAATTGTTGCATCCTAAAAATACTTTCTATGTTGATTAAATCTTTATATATTTAGATCTAAAATCTTATTTTCTATATTTGAATATGGAAATATTTAAAACACATTGTTGAATTAAGATTATACAATAAAGTATTTCCAGATTCAGGGGCATAATTATAATTTTTCATATTACATATTCCAAATCATAGATTTGATTGGGTTGCAGTTCATGTGTAAATAAATGAAATTATTCAACCTGCTTTTTAACATAATTTCCCTCATAAACACAGGAAGCACATCACCAGGGAGAAAAAAGAGTACATGAACAGAAGTTGTCATAATGCACTTCTAAAAATTAAACTTTGTAGGCTTAAAAAAATCACAGCTTTGCAAATAAGAAGCATTTTGCTTTTCTAGGTTTAAAGGAGGACATTTGACACATTTACATGGCAAACTTAGTCAATGTTTGGAAATGCTATGTAGTGGCCAAAAGCTGTGCATTTCCTTCTGTTGACCTGATTTTTTTTTCTTCCAATAAAGTTAATTAATAGAAGATGCATCAAACAGGATTATTGCAGATGTGCACATACTGCAATGCTAATTGCTCTTATTTTTTACAATCCAGTCCTGCACATGCTTTAATTTATATTTGCCTGACTTAGCTTTTTAGTGAATTAGCGGCACTCTGCCACACACTGAATAGTAATGTGCTTGCATCACTCGATTATCTCAGATGCATTATTGTCTAGAATCCATGCTCCTAATTTCCTTACCACCCACACCCATCTCTTTCCTCTGTTTGGAAGGCTGATTTGTGTTAAGAAGGGACCACCAAGCTATTAACTCTAGGACATAACTAGCATTGTTCATAGAGAGTGGGTCTTATGATCATGACACATTTTAACTCTTCCACGAGCATTATCCTTGTTTCCCCAATGCTTTCAAGAGGCAATAACTCGAAACGCCTCGCATGGAAATGATAAACTGCCTGTTGTGCCTTTTCTTTGAAGGAGTTCTCCTGCAGAGTATCATATTTAAATAAATTGCCATTGAGTTTAGCAAGCAGCACAATCATGCCCATTGAGGTGGAGTCTTTTGATCATATTTTGTAATGCAATCAAGGATCACATGAGGATTCTGGAACAGGCCAGCCTTGCTGTGTGCTAAATAGGCAACAGGAGAAAGAAAACATTAATTGCCCTGAATCCCCCTCACATAACAAAGCACACCTGTGTCCCAGATACTACAGACCCCCCAAGGCAATGGTTTTACATCTACAACCACAGTAACTCTTTTCACTTGATTGATCAGTAATTTCAATCAAACTACCAGATTAAAAAATATTGCTGATATATTCACATTGTCTAAAAAGGTCAAATGTATGCACATAAGCACAGCTCTTACGTACTTTTACATGGTTGAATGCACTAGATGGGGAACAGTATACCTGGGTTCTAGGTGCACCTATTTGTTTATTGAGTCAGTTGACATCTCTGCCATTAGTCTACCCCTCTCTCACACCCTCTTAGAAGTCAGCAAGACCTGGACAATAACTGCCTACTTACTGAAACAGTTGTCTTGAGGATGATACGAGTGAATGGTTAAGAAGTTAGATATATAAAGCACTTTACAAATGTACTACTCTGATAACTGTATGTATATGTGTGGCACAGACTGTATATGATTAGTGTTCCATTCTCATTACCTCTTTGCAAATATTTTGACAGTATTAATCTTTTTGGCAAAAAGGATTTGCAGGTCTTTCATCTACCAAAACTATGGAGTCACTGGCAGGGAACTGCTAACTGACAGATGAACTGGAGGAAACTTGGGGATACTGTTGAACTTCAGTCAGTGGATTTATTTGTTTTTATTGGAGTATTGTTGCTTTACAATGTTGTGTTAGTTTCTTCTGTACAGCAAAATTAATCAGTTATACGTATGCATATATCCCCTCTTTTTTTAGATTTCCTTCCCATTTAGGTCACTGCAGAGCATTGAGTAGAGTTCCCTGTGCTCAACAGTAGGTTCTCATTAGTTATCTATTTTGTACGTAGTAGTGTGTATATGTCAATCCCAATCTCCGAATTCGTCCCACCCCCTCTTCCTCCCTTGGTAACCATAAGTTTGTTCTCTACAGTCAATGGATTTAAAAAGAGGCAGCAGATGTGGAAGTGGGGGCTTGTAAGGAATTTCCTGCTCTGCTGGTCCAGCATTCTCAACTTTCTGTTAAACTCTGAGGTATCCATGAAAAAGAACTAGCCGATACCATCCCAAATCATCACCTGCAGACAGATATAGTTTAGTAACCTGTTACCCTTGTTGCCTGTTTTGGTTTGTTTGTTTTTTGTGGCTAGTACAGGAGAGAGAAATGAGAGAGAAATGAAAATTAAGGAATAATTACTGGACAAAGTTTTTTTTCAATCTCCACTAGGATAGTTTTGCAGTTCAGATTTATCTCTTCCTCTGCAAAATAGAATGTAACTTTTATATTGCATTCCAGTAAGACCTCGAAAATCAAAATAGAAATGTCATTTTTTTTCTGAATGATTTTCCTCTTTTATAAAGAAGAAATGTAGAGGCCTAGTCCTAGTCTGATACCTTACCTTTCTGACAAATGGGGAAAAAAAAACCCAAGGGAGTTGGAGTAGGAAAGCACATCTTTGGTCCTAGAGGGTGAAGACTGAGGCTTTTCATAAATTTTAAACAACACTTATAATTCTATGTCTTTATTATGAGCTGAAGTCAGATAATCTGAAAAGTAAATGACTGAGTAGGCAAATGGGCTAAATGGCTTTCATATTACTTTGAAGCTCATAATAGTTAGCTAGGGCTTCCATAACAGGGACCACAGACTGAGATTAAACAACAGAAATTTATTTTCTCACAATTCTGGAGGCTAAAAGTACAAGATTCACTTGGGGTAGAGTTGGTTTCTTTTGAGGACTCTCTCCTCACCTTACAGATGGCCATCCTCTCCCTGTGTCTTCACATGGTCTCTCTTCTGTGTATTTCTATGTATTTCACTTATATTTGAGGCATAATTGACATATTAGTTTCAGGTACACAATATTATGCTTCGATGTTTGTATACATTGCAAAACGATCACCATGCCATTTCTTGTTAACAGCCTTCACCTTACATAGTTATGTTTTTTTGTGTGTGTGACGAGAACTTTTAAGATCTATTTGCAGCAACTTTCAAATATGCCATACAGTTTTATTAACAATAATCACCATACTGTACATTTATCTCATTGACATTTATTTTGTAACTGGAAGTTTATACCTTTTGACCCCCTTCACCCATTTCTCCCACCCTCCATCCCATCTCTGGCAACCACCAGTCTGTTCTCTGTATCTATGAGCTTGTCTTTTTGTTTTTTTTAAGATTCCACATATAAGTGGAATACATATTTTCTTTCTCTGTCTGACTTACTTCACTTAGCATAATGGCTTTGGGGTCCATCCCTGTTGTTGCAAATGGCAAGATTTCATTCTTTTTTATGGCTGAGTAATTTTCTAATATCTATCTACTTTCCTATCAATCTATATCTATATATACCACATTTCCTTTATCCATTTATCCATCGATGGACACTTAGGTCATTGCTACTCTTCACTTCTTATAAGGACACTAGTTATATTGGATTAAGCTCCACCCTAATGACTTCATTTAATTTTACCTCTTTAAAAACCCCGTCTCCAAATAGAGTCACATTCTGATGTACTGGAGGTTAGGACTTCAGCATATTAATTTTGGGAGGACACAACTCAGCCCGTCACAGAGCCCTTTTTTTTTTTCCCCTAAAGTCTATTGAGGGCTTCCCTGGTGGCGCAGTGGTTGAGAGTCCGCCTGCCGATGCAGGGAACACGGGTTCGTGCCCCAGTCCGGGAAGATCCCACGTGCTGCGGAGCGGCTGGGCCCGTGAGCCATGGCCACTGAGCCTGCGCTTCCGGAGCCTGTGCTCTGCAATGGGAGAGGCCACAACAGTAAGAGGCCCGCGTACCGCAAAAATACAAAAAAACAAAACAAAATAAAGTCTATTGAAAAATTCTGCCTCAAATACCTTGAAGAAGAAATCTCTTCCCTTAACTCCAGCTGGCATTGCAGAAGAGTTAAAATGTATTCAATTTACAATCCTGACAATTACAGATGGGATTCCTAGGGGATATCTTGACAAAACTTTTGGATTAAATAAACTAAGCAAAAACTGAAGTAAAATCAGAAGTGGACACCAAAGATGATAAAATTTAAATAACCTAAAAAACATTTTTTTCATTGTATAAGGGGAGAGTTACTTCAAACATCTGTTCTTTCTTAGATCAAGCCACACAAATAATCCACAACCTCATCTATAACTTTGCCTTATATTTCCCTATAGCCTTTGTTTCTTGCCTCTCCAACCTGCTAGCTCTGACTCTCTCATCCCTATCCATTCCCCTTAAGTAAATTTTATGTGGGTAGAGCATTGTCTGTTTTGGTCACCTGTGTAATCCTAGTGTTAGCCATAGAATGAAAGCTAAGTAAATATTTCATGAATAAGTAGCAAGGTTTTTGTTAGACATTAGAGGCTAGAAATTTAGAGCTCTAAGTTACTCTCTATTTCATCATGTATTCCGTATATTGCAGGAGCAACAAAAAATATCTGGGTCTCTCATAAGTCCATTGTTTAGCTAAAGCAGTTCATAATAAAAAAACTTAAAACTGGTAGCAGCCTCAATCAGATCAAAGATCATTTTGACTAGCAGACATACCTGTGAGCCAATCAATTCATCAGATAAATGATCAATTGTTAATATAAGTTAGAGCATATACTAGGCATATATATATTAATTCTTAAAGTAACTCACAGTGTGATGTATATAATCCACATTTTACAAATAAGGTAATGTAGTTCAGAGAGATTGAGTAAACTTACCCAGAGTTTCACAGCCATTAACTGACTGAGCCAGGATTTCAGTTTAAGTTTGACAGGTTCAAAGCTCCATGACCTCACCTACACCCAACTTTGTCTCTAGTCAAAATGGCATTCTAATGGGGTTGGGAACACATGGCTAATTACAACCAAATCATATTTTTAAAATCTTGCTTTTTTGAAAAGGATAAAAAATTTGTCAAAATTCTACTTTCCTTCTCAGTAAAGTCAAACAAAATATTGGCTTGTTGTTGTAAATACAGCATTTGTAATTAAAAGCTGGGTGGTATTTTCTGAAAAGAAAGAGAAATCATCCATCTTTTCTCAACTGATTTTCGCATAACTTGACTTCAGCTAACCTTATTAATCAGAACAATGAAGAAAAAATTCACAAGGTGCATGAGTCAGCCCATTTCAGATTCTCAGTGTTAGCATATGGCCTCAAAGCCCAAACGCAGTATTTTCACAGGGTGCATCTTTGACTATTTATTATAGGGGAGGTAGGAGAAGAGGAAAACAGTCTGTTTTGTTATCCATCCAAAATCGCAATTAAGTGTCCTTACCCTCAAAGGCAACTTGGCAGTTTGGGACTTGGTACCCACATTGTGAAAGCTGCATTGTTCTCAAGTCTCTAGAAGGGTTTTTTAATATTTTAAATGTTCCTGTTTCTTCATGTCCCCTTCCCATTCTCTAGAGGAATTGTTTAAATCATATGATTGACCTCATTTTGGGCAGCGACTCTGCTATGACGGTTCTTCAGCAGGAAGACTTGTTTTCTTTTAATTTTATATAGGACCTGTTAATCATTTTAATATAATTTCTATCAATCTGCAATTTCAGTCTCATCTGTTTTTTTTTAAATGCTTTATAAACTAAATATTGTGTATATGACTGGAAGCCGTTCTTCCCAGCCAAAAGCATAATAAGATCTAAAAGTAAATCAAATAAAATTTTTTGCTCTCCATATTTAATTTTAGTGACTGAATTTTATTTAGTTATTTTTATAAATTTATTTATTTATTTTTGGCTGCATTGGGTCTTCGTTGCTGCACGCAGGCTTTCTCTAGTTGCCGCGAGCAGGGACTACTCTTTGTTGCAGTGCGTGGGCTTCTCATTGCGGTGGCTTCTCTTGTTGTGGAGCGTGGGCTCAAGGCACTCGGGCTTCAGTAGCTACAGCACGGGGACTCAGTAGTTGTGGCTCATGGACTCTAGAGCGCAGGCTCAGTAGTTGTGGCACACTGGCTTAGTTGCTCCACGGCATGTGGGATCTTCCCGGACCAGGGATTGAACCCGTGTCCCCTGCATTGGCAGGCAGATTCTTAACCACTGCGCCACCAGGGAACTCCCTGACTGGATTTTAATATGGGGTAGAACAAACATATATTCAGGGTTCCATGTATGTAATATTGTATAGAGGAGGCTTTCAGTAAGTGGTTGCCGATTTGAACTACCATGGGGCCATCCATATGTCTTGTTCACTTACCCCAGATCCCCCTTTCACTGTCACGTACTGGTGAGACCCTTAGCCTCCAAAGTCTGTTCCTTCGATTCAAATCTCCCTTGTGGCTGCTCAGCAAGATGATGTTTTACAAGGCGCTCGGTCTCTACGTTCAGTTTGTTAAGTGGGCAATAATGGTATGTGTCTCAGAAGGTATTCAAATTAAGTAGGAGTATCCATGAAAAGGACTTAAGCCAGTGTCTGTCCCATCATACTGCCTAATCACTATTCCATCGTGTTATTATTGTGGTTATTATTATCATCACAGAAGACATGAAAAAAATATACTCTTAGCTTTTGAGGAAAGGAAGAAAAGCCCCATCTTTGAACTTTTCTTCTCTCAGTTCTACGCATGTTTGAAGCTGAGACTCTCTCGGCTTTCTAATGACAACATGGCTGTAGCACAGTTAACAGTACAAACTTGCTACCCGAAGTCTGAATTCATTATTAGCCTTTCCCACATTTTAAATCCTTTCCCAGCCACACTCACAGATACAAAAGTGTAAGTGTGTATGTGTGTAGTGAGGGTAAGAGATTGGACCTCCATTCCTAAATAATACTAGGTCACTGGGATGAATGGTTCTCCCCTGTACCTCTTCCCCTTCCCTTGGTAAATCTGATTCACTTGCAGTCCCTCAGGAGCAGGTGAGGTAAGGATGGCTAATCCTCAGCAATGAGAAGGATTGTAAAACTGTTTCTGACTTAATAATAATAGAAAGGTTTCTTTCTGTTGGGTCAGAGGGGGAGCTAGACCAGGTCACCTATCTGACATCTAGGACCAAGCATTATCCTACAAATCTTTTATGTGATTCCTTATTTTCAAATATTTAAGACAAAACAAAAAACAAAAACCACCTTACTGACTACTTAAGATTTTAGGGCTAACAAAATAGAGCCCCCTATTTTCTTGGTTACTGACCACTCAGTCACTAACAAGTTAGTTTCTAGTTTGATTTAGAAATGAAACTCCCTGGCAAGTTTTTGCAAAGAGTTTTGAAATTGTTGCCATTGGGTATAGACATAGGGGAATAGAAAAATAGGAGGATATGAAATATATCTTGTATACCACTCTGCAAGCCGTACTACTTCTTTTGACAATACTCCTGCCTCTTAAATGCATTTAAACACAATCAACAGGAAAAACCTAGTAAACTTTTCAGCTTGAGGGCGACGAGTACATCATTTTATGTCTTGAGGATAATACCATGCTTGCTACTCCAAGAAATGTTTGGAGGAGTGTGGAACGCTGGGGGATCTGAGGCCACTGGTGGCTCCTAAATACCCCTGAGTCAGTGTCTCTGCTTCACTTCGTTTCTACAATTAAACATGAGATTTATAACATCACATTTTTTCTCTTCCCCACTGAGCACCAAAATCACTGTCTCTTCTCCATAGTGCATTTTATTTTTATTACTCTCCCACAGACATAACTCATATAAGGGGGCCAGCTGAGAGTCACTGAGTGAGACTAAGCTAACAGAAGCACACACTATGACTGTCCCTCTTGCCTCTTCTAGGAAGTACCCATGTGGCATCCCTTCTCACCTCCCACCACTGCCCCAGCTACAGGAAAAAGAACTAGTGCAAAGCATGTTTTGGGTGCTATGTATTACTTTACATATGGTTAAAAACTCCAGGCATTTGAACTTGCTATCTTACTCATCAGTGTCACATGTAATCTTGCTTCATCATTCAAACCAAAGGAAATAACATGTTCCGCATTTTTACCAAATGTAGGACTCCCTTGCAATTCCTGAGATCTGAGTTTGGAACTGGAAGTGAACCTTTCCAGAACTAAGTTAAAACTAATGTCGTCAAGCACAACATCATGGTTCAGAGGGAAAAAAGAAAAGCATCCAACCAAGGTTCACCAAATTAAAATCTCATCAGTCCCCTTAGACATCAAATGCCTCCTTAGAAACCATGTTGATGAATTACATGTAAATGAGTCAGAACAGAGGTATTATTAACTCAAGACTTCAAGGGGAAAAATATTTGGCCATAGATTCTTTCAAATTTTCTAAATATTGTTCAGTTCTACAACTGGTATGTTGAAAAGTAGAATTTTTTTACAGCTTTATTGAGCTATAGTTCACATACCATACAGTTCACCATTTAAAGTGCATACATCAAAGATTTTTAGTATATTCATAAATATATGCAAGGACTACAACAGTTAATTTTAGAATATTTTCATCATTTCAAAAATAAACCATCTATTATTTAACTACCATCTCCCTATGCCCCTATATTCCCCAGCCCTAAGCAACTACCAACCTACTTTGTTTTTATTGATTTGCCTGTTCTGGACATTTCATGTAAATGGACTAATGTCATATGTAGTTTTCTGTGACTGGCTTCTTTCATTTAACATGTTTTTGGGGTTCATCAATGTCATCAGTGTTCACCAATGTAGCACATAACAGTATTTCACTCATTTTTACGGTCAAATGATATCCCATTGTATGGAAATGCCAGCTTGTGTTTATCAACTTATCACTGATGGAAATCTGGGTTTTTTCCACATTTTAGCTATTATAAGTGACACTGCTATAGAGATTCATGTACAAGTCTTAGTTTGTAAATATATATGTGTGCCTGTGTGTGTGTGTGTGTGTGTGTGTGTGTGTGTGTGTGTGTGTTCACTTCTCTTGGGTAAATTGCTAGGAGTGGGATTGCTGAGTCATATAAAAACTGTTTAATCATTTGAAGAACTGCATTTGTTTTCCAAAGTAGCCTCACCATTTTACATTCCCATCCGCACTGCATGAGGGCTCCAATTTTTCCACATTCTTGCCAATACTTTTTATAATTATGACTTTATGATTCTAGCCATTCTAGTGGGTATGAAGTGGAATCTCATGTGGTCTTGATTTGCATATCCCTGATGGCTAATGATAAGCATCTTTTCATGTTCTTACTGGCCATTGTAGTATATCTTCTTTGGAGAGCTGTGTATTCAGATCCTTTGCCCATTTTAAAATCAGGTGATTTGTCTTTCTGTTATTGAGTTGTATGAGTTCTTTGTATGTTGTAGATACAAGTCCCTTACCACGTATATGATTTGCAGATATTTTCTTCCATTCTGTGGGATATCTTTTCCTTTCTTGATAGTGTCCTCAAGGCACAAGAATTTTGAATTTTGATGAAGTCCAATTTATCTCTTTTTTCTTTTGTTGCTCAAGTTTTTAGTGTCATATATAAGAAGTCATTGCCAAATCCCAGGTCATGAAGATTTATTTCTGTGTTTTCTTCTAAGAGTTTTATATTTTTAGCTTTTACATGTAGGTCTTTGATCTATTTTGAGTTAATTTTTATATATGTTATGAGTTAAGGGCCCAAATTCATTCTTTTACCTGTGGCTATCAAGTTATCCTAGTACCGTCTGCCAAAACAACAATTATTTCCCCTCTGAATGATCTTAGAACCCTTGCTGAAAATCAGTTGACCGTAGACACATAGGTTTATTTCTGGACTCTCAGTTCTATTCGTTTGATCTGTATGTCTATCCTATGACAGCACCACACTGCCTTGATTAATGTTACTTTGTACTAAGTTTTGAAATTGAGAAATGTGAATCCTCCTACTTTGATCGTTTTTTCGAGATTGTTTTATCTATTCTGAATCCCTTGAATTTCCATATAAGTTTTAGAATCGGCTTGTCAATTTCTGCAAAGAAGTTAGCTGGGATTCTATTTATTTATTTATTTGGCTGCGTTGGGTCTTCGTTGCTGTGCATGGGCTTTCTCTAGTTGTGGCGAGAGGGGGCTACTCTTCGTTGTGGTGCACGGGCTTCTCACTGAGGTGGCTTCTCTCTCGTGGAGCACGGGCTCTAGGTGCGCAGGCTCAGTAGTTGTGGCACACGGGCTTAGCTGTTCTGCGGGATCTTCCCGGACCAGGGATTGAACCCGTGTCCCCTACACTGGCAGGTGTGTTCTTAACCACTGTGCCACCAGGGAAGTCCCTGGGATTCTGATAGGGAGGGCATAGAATCTATGTATCAATTCGGGGAGTATTGCCACGTTAACTATTAAGTCTTCCAATACCTGAATGTGGACGTCCCCCCTCCCCATTTATGTAGATATTTTAAATTTCTTTCAACAGTGTTTTGTAGTTTTCAGAATAAGTTTTGGACTTTTGTTAAATTTATTCCTAACTGTTTTATTATTTTTGATGCTACTGTAAATTGAATTTTCCTTCATTCCACTTTCAGATTGTTCATTGCAAGTGTATGGAAACACTACTGATTTTTGTATATTGATCCTGCAGTTTTGCTGAACTCATGTATTAGTTGTATTAGTTTTTTGTCTGTATGTTTATTGTTTTAAATTCCTTAGAATTTTCTACAGACAAGATCTGGATGCCTTTTATTTCCTTATAGTACATAGTTTTCCTGGAGCCTCTGCTATAGTTTTAAATAGAAGTGGTGAGAGTCGACGTCTTTGTCTTGTCCCTGATCTTAGGGGGGAAAGCATCCTGTCTTTCAGCATTAAACATTCTGTTAGCCATGGATTTTTTTGTAGATGCCCTTTATCAGGTTCACAACATTCCCTTCTATTCCTACTTTGTTGAGTGTTTTTATCATGAAAAGGTGTTGGATTTTGTCAGATGCTTTTTCTGAGCCTATTGAGATGATAATGTGGTTTTTGTTTTTTATTCTATTGACATGGTATATTACATTAATTGATTTTCAGATACTAAACCAACCTTGTATTTCTGGGATAAATCCCATATTGCCATGGTGTATAATTCTTTTATATGTTGCTAGATGGGTAGTATTTTGTTGATGAGTTTATGTCCATATTCATAAGAGATATTGGTGTACAGTTTTCTCCTGATTGTCTGGTTTTGGTATCAGGATAAAAATAGCCTCACAGACTGAGTTGGGAAGTGTTCTCTCTAGTTTTTGGAAGAGTTTGTGAAAATTAATACTAATTCCCCTTTAAATGCTTGGTAGAATTCAGCAGTGAAGACATCTGAGCCTGGACTTTTCATTGTGGGTAAGTGTTTGATTACTAATTAGATCTCTTCTTTTAGTTCTATTCAGATTGTGTATTCTTGAGTCAATTTTGGTAGTCTGTGTTTCTTTTAGGAATTTGTCCATTTCCTCTATGTTATCTAATATATTTGCATACACCTGTTCATAGTATTCCTTTATAATTATTTTTTTCTTTCTGTAAATTTAGTAGGGATGTCCCTTCTGTCATTTCTGATTCTATAAATTTGAGCCCTCAAAATTTTTCTTGGTCAATATAGCTAAAGGTTTGTCAATCTTGTTGATCTTTTCAAAGAACCAGCTTTTGATTTCATTGATTATTTCTTCTCTGTTTCATTAATTTCCACTGTAATCTTTATTTCCTTTCTTCTTCTTACTTTAGGTTTAGTTCACTCTTCTTTATCCAGCGTCTTAAAGTGGGAGTTTAGATTGTTAATTTCTTATCGTCCTTCTTTTGTAATACAAGAATTTACAGGTATAAATTTCCCTATAGGTACTGCTTTAGATTCAGCCCATAAGTTTTGATATGTGTGTCTTCATTTGCATTCATCTCAAAGTGTTTTTTAATTTCCCTTTTGATTTTTTCTTTGACCCATTGCTTATTTAAGAGTGTGCTATTTAATTTTCACATATTTTTGAGTTTTCTAAATTTCTCTCTATAATTGACCTCTGTTTTCATTCCACTGTGGTCAGAACACACATACATATTATTTCTATCCTGTCAAATTTATTGAGGTATGTTCTATGGCCTAACATGTAACATATAGTCTATCCTGAAGAATACTTCATATGCACTTGAAAAAAAGGAATATTCTGCTGTTTTTGGGTGGAAGGTTTTATAGATTTCTGTTTAGTCTACAGTGGTCCCTCTGTATCCTCAGGGGACTGGTTCCAGAACCCCCTGAGTATATTGAAATCTGAGGATGCTCAAGTCCCTTATATAAAATGGCATCATATTTGCATATAACCTATGCATATCCTCCTGTATACTTTAAATCATCTCTAGATTACTTATAATACCTAATACAACACGAACATTATGTAAATAGTTGTAATTACAATGTAAATACTATGTAATTAGTTGCCAGTGCATGACAAATCCAAGTTTTACGTTTTGGAACTTTATGGAATTAAAAAAAAATATTTTCGACCCACAGTTGGTCTAATCCATGATGCAAAGGATGCAAAGGATATGTAGGTCCAATGGTGATTGGGTTATAGTTTTGCTCAAGTCTTTTATTTCCTTGTTCTGCCTAGTTGTTCTATCCGTTATTGAAAATGGGGTATTGAAGTCTCTATTATTATTGAGTTTTCTATTTCTCCCTTCATTTCTGTCAAGTCTTATGTATTTTGCTACAATCTCACTAGGTGCATATATGTTTATAATTATTTCACCTTCCTGGTGATTTTGCCCTCTTGTGATTAAAAATTTTCTCTCATTATCTCTAGAAACATTTTTTGTCTTAAAGTATATTTTGCTTGATATTCTAGCCACTCCAGTTTTCTTGTGGTTGCTGTTGGATGATATATCCTTTTCCATTCTTTTACTTTCAATTTATTTGTATCTTTGAACCTAATGTGTGTATCCTGTAGACACTGTGTATTTGGGTTGGGAATTTTTAACAATCTAGTCTGACAATTTCTGCCTTTTGGTTGAGTTGCTTAATCCATTCACATGTAATGTTATTATTAATATAGTTGGATTTACATCTGCTGATTTACTTTTTGTTTCTATCATATCTCTTTTCTCTTTTGTTGTACTGTTCTTCCTTCACTGCTTTCTTTTACGTGGAATATTTTCTAATGTAACATTTTAATTACTTTAAATTTTTTTCCATTATAGTTTTAATAATTATTTTCTGAGTGGTTGCTTAAGGCTTACTTTATACATCTTAACTCCTCAAAATCAGACTTATACTAACTTAATTTTGGTGAGATATTGAAACATTACTCCTATAGAGCTCTATTCTCTTTCCCCTTTTTGTGATATTTTCGTAATAGATATTACACGTATAAATGTTACAAACTGAACAATATATTGTTATAAGTACTACTTCATATAATTTTATGACTCTAAAGAAGCTGTGAGAAGGCTAAGAATGTGATGCTGTGATAATAAGGGTTTTAAAGCCTCTTTAGAGATGACTCTGTCTTACTTTGATGATGAACTGATTTTTAGGGTGCCATTTTATCCTTTGAGTAGCACTACTATGGTTGCCTCAATGTTGTTACCATGTAATTGCTTCATATCTCATATTGTGTGGCTTCCAATAGCAAAGACTTAGATGCCAAGAAGGACGTAAGCTATTTAAAAGCATCCTCATAATGATGGGTTCAGATCCCTAGTGAACCTAATCATCAAGATTAACTCAGTCACTCAACCAGTTAATTTTTGTGGATAAAAAAATATAATAGAAATTGAAATGTTAGAAGGAGCCTTGGATTTTTATTTATTTTTTACTTTGGATGGAAGGGAATGTCATGCAAAGTATGAAATCTACCTTGTGCCTTTATGAAGTACTGTAAGAAGGTAACTGCATGTTGTTTTCTGATTTTACATTTTTCCCTCTTAATTACCTATACAATTTATGACACTTTCCAAATATTATTGTTTTGATCTTTCCTAATCTTGAAGGGTTATATCTTGTTTATCTTGGTTCCTCCAGAACCTAATAATCACTAGCACATAGTAGATGCTCAGAAATTGTGTTGAATATTATAAATATTTTAAGTATTGATTCTTAAAGATGTGGATCTGTTTCCCCTTAACAAGTTTTATGCACTCCCTAATTTAATGCCAAGGATGGTCTTATTTGAGAAAGTGCAAATACAATGCTTTTATTTCACAGCTTCTAGTAATCTCACTCATATGATGATTATAATCATAAAGAAGCCAAGTGTGCCGCCACAAAATTGATTCTGTTAATATTTGGTGTCTACATAAGCATATGGAACTGTCTGCTCAGGTATGAGTTTAGGATACATGTTTTAATCAGTACGTAGCATGTGTTTTGAAGACACAGGAGCATAAAGGAACATTTTACATTATAGATATCACAAAATTTTGCTTTTTATATTTCTGATGCTTAATGCAATCATCTTGTTCCACAGTCAGTTTTCTTTCAAGGAGAATGAAAATCGACATTTAGATGCTTCTTCTAGATATGTTTATTAACATATTTAGGGCTTCCCTGGTGGCGCAGTGGTTGAGAGTCTGCCTGCCGATGCAGGGGACACGGGTTCGTGTCCCGGTCCGGGAGGATCCCGCATGCCGCGGAGCGGCTGGGCCCGTGAGCCATGGCCGCTGGGCCTGTGCGTCCGGAGCCTGTGCTCCGCAGCGGGAGAGGCCACAACAGTGAGAGGCCCGCATACCGCAAGAAAAAACAAAACAAAACATATTTAACTCAACAAGCAGAAGGGGCTAGTAGTTTAGGTATTTTTATGTCCATTTTACAGGTGAGGAAAAGGAAGTTCAACAAACTTAAATCAAGTGGTCAAAGTCACCTAGCTAGGCAGTAGTAAAATTGGGATTTACACCACTCTGTTACACTGTAGTTGACAGAAAATAGGAAATTCGGGAACTTTAGCTTTTACCATGAAAAAGTAATCAGACCCTGTTGTGCTTTACTTCTATAGTATAAACAACTACAAAACTGGACAAAATATATGAAACCGTAATTTTCAGATGTTGGAGAGCAGACAGTACAGGACTGTGATCTTTAAGAGTAGGGAAACAAAATGAACCTTAGACTGTACCATGTTTCTACCTGAAGAAATTTTCTGGAAGGGAGGAGGAACCCAGGGAAAGTCTTGCTGCGTAGAGGAAAAAGTTCAGAGTTCTAGGACACTGAGGCAACTGAAAGTACAAAATACCAGAGAGGAGGCGGCTAAATAGAAAAGGAGCATAAGAGTCTGCATTGGGGTGTCTGGAGTCTGTGACTGATTACTAAACCATGCACGTATATGATGAAACTTCATGAGGTCAGACTCAAAACTACTGGAAGCTCTAAGCTGAGCAATTCCTAGAACTCACATGGGAATGGGGGATATTTGAGTTCCGACTAGCCAGAGACCTTGTTGAACACCTGGGACATTACTAGGTATTAAAATACACTGGCTTAATAGTAAAGCTAAGCTAGATGCAGAGTAAAGGATACCCCTAGACCTGCCCTAATATAACTTAAAACTAAGCTTTGAGATAATCAAGCTGATCTGCAAATAATTTAACTCCCAAACAAAACGAAGTTCAATACTCTTTAAAGGAAGGAACAAAATTCAGTCAACAACATAATATTTACAATGGGAGGGGATAGTAGAAGCATAAGGCTGTAAAGCTTTTACTTTTTACATGATGTGGTATAATATTACTTGATGGTAGATTGAACTATGTTAAAGATGCATGTTGTAAACTCTTGAGCGACCATTAAAAAAATCAAAACAAAAACCTTGGCACCAAATTTAAGCAAAAAATCAAAACAAAACAAAACCCCAAACAAAAAATAAAAGTATAGCTATTGAGCCAAATGTACAGATTATTTTGAAAACTATAAGATATCACTTAATTTAAAACTAGGTAAGGAAAGAGAAAAAAGTGAATAACTGAAAGATAGGAAAAATAGAAAAGCTGGTAGACTTAAACAAAATCATATTGGAAAGCAGATTAATTGGAAACAGTCTAACCATTCCAATCAGCTTTTGCTTGTCTGTAAAGCTTTTGATCTCTCCATCAAATCCGAACAAGAGCCTTGCTGGGTAGAGGATTCTTGGTTGTAGGCTTTTCCCTTTCATCACTTTAAATATCTTGCCACTCCCTTCTGGCCTGCAGAGTTTCTGCTGAAAAAATCAGCTGATAGCCTTATGGGAGTTACCTTGTATGTTACTTGTGGCTTTTTCTTTGCTGCTTTTAATTTCTCTCTTTATCTTTAATTTTTGTTGTTTTAATTACAGTGTATCTTGGAGCATTCCTCTTTGGGTTCATCCTGTATGGGACTCTCTGTGCTTCCTGAACTTGGGTGACTGTTTCCTTTCTCAGGTTAGGGAATTTTTCAGCTATTATGTTTTTCAAATATGTTCTCAGCCCCTTTTTCTCTCCCAGTCCCTCTGGGACTCCTATAATGGGAATAATACTGTGCTTGATGCTGTCCCAGAGGTCTCTTAAACTGTCCTCATTTCTTTTCATTCTTTTTTCTATTCAGCAGCAGTGATTTCCACTACGCTATCTTCCAGCTCACTGATCCATTCCTCTGTATCATTTAGTGAACTGTTGATTCCTTCTAGTATATTTTTCATTGCAGTTATTGCATTCTGCATCTCTGTTTGGTTGTTCTTTGTAATTTCTAGCTCTTTGTTTAAAAACTTCAAACTTTTTGCTCTGTGCATCCATCCTTCTCCTGAGTTCTTTCATCATCTTTATGATCATTACTCTGAACTCCTTCTCGGGTAGATTGCCTATCTCCACTTCACCTAGTTCTTCTGGGGTTTTATCTTATTCCTTCGTCTGGAACATGTTCCTTTGCCTCCTCATTCTGTCTAAGTTGCTGTGTATATTTTTACGAATGTGGTAGGTTAGTTACATTTCTCGACCTTGGAGACGTGGCCTCTGTAGGAGATGTCTTGTGAGTACCTGTAGTGTGCTCACCCAAGCAACGTGCTTTAGGGGTTTCCCCCTAGGAGGGCTGCGTGGGTCCTTTTGTTGTGGCAGGCTGAGTATGTGGGTGGTCTGGTAGGCTTGGCTGGCCCCAAGCCCAGTTGGTTGTCAGGCCTTGCCTTGTACAGATGCTGCTGGTGCTGGTTAGCAGGCCCTGGTCATGAGGTGGCTGATGCAGAACCCCAGGGGCCCTCAGGGCTAGTGCTGGCTCACTGGTGGGCAGAGTCAGGGTCCAAAAGACACTGGGGCTTTTAGCGCTGCAGTGGTGGGTGAAGCCAGGTTTGGGGGTTAGAGCTGGATTACTGGCAGGCAGAGCTGGGTCCTGGCTGCCAGGCCCAGGGATCCCACAGCTGGTGTCAGAGGGGTTGGGGGTCAGTTCCCGACACAGTTGGGCATGGGGTCCGGGGTATCCTGAAGCTTGTGTTGGCCTGCTAGTGGGCAGGGCTGGGGCCCAGCTGGTCTCAGGGTAGGGTCTGGCCGGCTGGCGTGCAGGCTGGGTTCTCAGCGGGCAGGATTGTGGTTTTCTTGGGTCTGGTGTCTGCCCTCTGGTGGATGGAGGCAGGTCTAGAGGCTGGTGCAGCCTTCCTGGAGGGCAGGGCTGTTGTCTGCCCATTGGTGGGTGGAGCTAGTTGGCCCTGTGGTGGGCAGGGCCCTGTGTAGAGGCAGCTATGAGCTCGGGAAGACCTTAGGCAGCCTGCCTTCTGATGGGTGGGGCTCTGTTCCCACCCCGTTAGTTGTTTGGCATGAGGTGTCCCAGCAGCAGCGCCTACAGGCTGTTGGGCGGGGCCAGGTCTCGTTGCAATCAGCGAGAGGGAGGGTCACCTGGTGCAGCCAACACGGCTTCCCACTTCCACACGTGTGTAGAACAAGCTCTCAAATATGGCTGCTCCCAGCGTCTGCGTCCCCAGCCGCCCACCCCAGCCTCTCTGGGAGACTCTCCAACACCAGCAGGTAGGTCTGTGCTAGGTTCCTATCAAATTACGGCTTTTTGCCTTGGGTCCCGGTGCGCGTAAGATTTTGTGTGAGGAGGTCTCTCTTGCCCACGGACTTGTGGGGCTCCTGAAATTAAGCCCCGCCGGACTTCAAAGCCAAATGGTCTGAGGGCTCGTTTTCCCGGTGCAGGCCGGCCGGCTGGGGAGCCTGACGTGGGGCTCAGAATTCTCACTCCTATGGGAGAACCAATGCACTATGATTATTCTCCAGTTTGTGATTTGCCCACCTGAGGGTGTGGGAGTTAAATGTATCAGGAGTTTGCCTCTCCTGGCTGTCTCGTTGTGGTTTCTCCTCTATGTTTTTAGTGGTGGAAGATCTTTTCTGGTAGGTTTCGGCCTTTTTCATAGATGGTGGTTCTGTAGAAAGTTGTGATTTTGGTGAGCTCGTGAGAGGAAGTGAGCTCAGGTTCTTTTTACTCCAACATCTTGGGCAATCTCCTAACCATTCCAATTACAAGGCAGAGATTATAAGAATGAATTAAATACGTAAACCGAACTATAATGCAGACTGTAAGAGATGTCTTACAATATGTGAAAATAAAATATATGTATTATTGCAGGTACTATACATTGGATGTTAAAAGTAAAAGGATGGAAAAAGATAATGCAAACACTGAGAACTGTAGTGATTATATATATCTAACAAAGTAGATTTAATGACAAGTAATATTATCAGGGATAAAGAGGGGCTAAAAAAAAAACTGTCTAAAATCCATGATCCAAGCATTCACCTAAAGAAGACAAGAAAAAGAAGAGCAAATTAACTCCAAATTAAGCAGAAGAAGCTAGGGAAGAACAATTGTCAAGAATATGGAGAAGATCAGTGAACCAAAAAGCATGGTGTTTTTGATTTCTAGTATTTTCTTTTATTCTTTCTTAAATTCTCTGTTCTGTTTGATAATTCAAAATCCATGTCATATCTGAGTTGGGTTCTGATGCTTGCTTTGTCGCTTCAGATTATGGATTTTTAGCCTTTTAGCATGCCCTGTGATTTTTTTATTGTTGAAACCTGGGTATGACATATCCAGTAATAGGAACTAAGGTAAATAGGCCTTTAGTGTGAGGTTTTATGTTAACATTAAACAATAAACACATCCCAACTAGGGGCTGGCCTTTTTTTCTTTTCTTCCCTGTTGACTTTGGGCATCCTGAAGTACTCCTCCTTAGAGATTCTGTCTTGCAGCTTGTTCAGCTGTAATCTACTATTATGCTGGAGCCCTGTTTTATGGTGGCAAGGTGTAGATGGGGGGAAAGTGTTCTATAATTGTTTGATTAAATCCATCTGTTAGTGGGTCTGTGACCATAAGCTTTGATCTTCACAAGTGTTTCTTAGCTGTTCCCCTCTCCCTTAGGTTAGACAAGAAGTCTAGAGGGGGCTGGAGTGGGAGAAAGGTCCTTTCCTCAGGTGAGATCTGGCTCTGGTAAAGTCTTTTCCCCTGGAGAGTATGGACAGCAAACCTTCTTATGGAGAACACTGAGAGGATATTTCACAATGATTATCCTTCACCTTCCCTGCCAGAGCCACAAAGGGATCTTTCTCAGCTCTTCACCATGAGGACTTAGTGGGGTTCCTGGAGGTAAGCCCATAAAAGTGTGAGAGACCCTCCCCGCCAAGACTGTAGCCCCCAAGGGTTTCTCACTCTCACACTAGTCCTCATTCAGCCTCCAACAATTCATTAAAATTGTCAATCAGTGTTACCACCAGTTTATGGCTCCACCTGCTTCTGCTTCAGGCAAGTAGATCTTAGCTGTAATGTTCTGGATTCACCTGATTCTCATCGGATTCAGGATGGTGATTTGCTCTTAGAACTCGTTTCTCTAATGGGTCCAAGAAAACTCACTGCTTTTTAATTTGATTAGTTTATTTTTTCCTGGTTTAATGATGGGAGTGATGACTTCAAAACTCATTACATTTTGGACATGAAACCAAATCCATCCATTGAGTTTTTTTTTTTTACTTTGGTTATTGTCATTTTTATTTCTAAAATTTCCATTTGCTTCTTTATATATTCTTCTTCTTTTGAGACTTTCTGTGGTTCATTTATTTCAAGTGTATTTGTAATTGCTCATGAAATATTTTAATGATGGCTGCTTGAAAATTCTTGTCAGATAATTCCAACATTTGTGTCATCTGGTGTTGGCATCTGTTGAATTGTCTTTGCGCGTTCAGTTTGAGATATTCCTGATTCTTTGCATGATACAAGTTTTGATTGAAATCTGGACAGTTTGGGTACTGTGTTACAAGACACTGTTCCATTTTGTTTAAATCTGGCGTTTTAGCAAGGTTTCTCTGATACCATTCTATTGAGTGATGAAGGGTGCCACATCATTACTGCCAGATGGCAGTGGGAGTCCAGATTCTTCACTTGGCTTCCACTGACCCCAATGATAGGGGTAGGTGCGTGCCCAGTAGGCATCCACTTACACCACTCTGGCCATTCCCTGGGTCCTGATGTCACTAGTTGGTGTGCCTTCTCTCCACCTTCTTATGTTTGTTTTATATATAACACCCAGAGTTTTAAATTGTACTTGGTGTGAGGAAAAGTGCATTTATTACATATTCCTGAAAACAAGCTTTTTATGAGGCCAGTAATATCTTAATACCAGGAACACACAAAGGTATTTTAGGAAAAGATATTTTAGGAAATATTCCTTCTGAACATAGATGGAAAAAGCTTTTAAAAAAATCCTAATCAATTTAGGAAATTGACTCCAGCAATATATAGAAAGTACAATATATACCATGCCTGAGGGATGCACGGTTGGTTTACCATTTGAAAAATTAATCAGTGTAACTCACTATATTACATATATAACTACAAAAGAAAAAAAGATCACCTCAAAATATGCAAAAATAAAAATCCACTTGAAAAAATTCAACACCATTGAAGGTAAAAAAGAAAAACTTCAGCAAACTAGAAATGGTCAGGAGCTTCTTCATTCTAATAAAGGGCATCTATTACAAAGTTATAGCTAATATCATACTTGTTGTTCAGTGACTGAGTACTATCCCCCTAAAGATCAGGAACTAGAGGAGGATTTCTGTTCTCACCAAGTCTGTTCAGTATTATACTGGATGTCTTAAATATTTACACAAAGCAAGAAAAAGAAATAAAAGAAATACCAATTAGAATAAAGAAACACCACCAAGAAAATTAAAAAGCAAGTCACAGACTGAGAGAGAACATTCACTTTATGTATATCTTACTAACCACTTATATTTAGCATATGTTAAAAACTTACACAAATCAATAATAAAAAGAAAAATCAACCTGAAAAAATGGACAAAAGACATTAAATACTTCAAGAAAGAGTTACCAGTGATAAACAAGTGCATGAAAAGATGCTAAACTTCACAAGTTATCAAGGAAATGCAAATTAAAACCCCAATAAGACACCCTATTTACTCACTAGAATGGCTAAATTTAAAAAGACTGACAGTACAAAGTGCTGGTAAAAATGTGGAGCAACTGGAAGTCTCATATACTGTAACTGAGAATACAACTGATATAATTACCTTAGGAAATAGTTTGGTAGTTTCTTTCAGAGTTCATTGTTCTCCTACTATATGACTCATCAGTTTTATTCCTAGTTTTTTTTCTCCCCCGAGAGAATGTAAAAGCATATATAAACCCAAAGTTTTAAATGTAAATTTTTATAGCAGCTTTATTAAAAATACTACCCCCCACCCACAAAAAAATAACTTATTTTGGGCATTCCCATCAACAAGGTGGATCTCATACAAAATTGGGTTCAGGTGTTGAGACTGCTGATGCCACACACACCAAGAAGTTAGAAAAGGTTTATTCACATAATGAGGCTTTTCGGGGCACATGAGTCAGGTGCTTCCTGAAAATGATATGTAAACACAGGAAAAATGTTTAGCCTTGCAAATTATAATAGCATTTGATATATATATAACATATATAGAGAGATAAAACTTAGAAAAAGAATATGGTTCAAAGTGCTTGGATTTAAATCCTGATGATCACTTTCTAGTTAGATTAATTTGGGCAAATTACTTTATCTCTCTGTACCTCTTTTTCTATTTCAGCAAATGGGTCAAATAACAATCAGTACCTCAAGAGTTATTGTGAGAACTAAGTGTGTGAATATACTACAATACTTAGAACACTTCCTGGGAAGAAATAAGCCATTGTTAAATATTAGCTTTATTTTTTCTTTTTTTTACAAGAATGTAGGGAGTTACTTTCATGCACAGTTTCTAGAAATATGAATTATTACATTCTTTTTGAGACCACTACATATAAAATGCCTTTAAAGTATGCATAAATTTGGCCAACAATTCCATCTCTGGGAATGCATATGCAAAATTAATTAGGTGTATGTGCAATGAATTCTCTCCAAGAATATATAATCACATCATTGTTTATACAGAAAGAAAAAAATGAAATAACACAAATACCCAAATTCCAATTATAAGGGATTAAATTATGGGACAATCATATATTATTTCCTTAAATTTCCATGACAACATGCAACAAAGCACACTTTAAACAGAATTCTAAAAAAAGGGGGTGGGCAAAATGATGGCATTAAAATATACTATAAAGCTATAATTATTAAAGCAGTGTGATTTCAGGGAAAAAATAGATAAGTAGAATGGAAAATTATAACAAATATATGTTTACTCATATTGGTCTTGATATATATATGACATAAGAGTTTAATAAAAAAAGGTAAAATTAAAAACCAATGATGGATTTATTACTAATCATATAATATCAGAAAAAATGAATAGATATTTGAAAAAAAATAGTTCTTTACCTCATACCATAGCTGAAAAATTTTTTCAAGGATTAAGGAAAGAATTAAATGATAAAAAGAAAAGGAATATGAATATCTATCTGATCTCTACAGACTTTCTTAACTCAAATGAATGGAAGTAATTACAAAAGAAAATATCAACAAACACAGGTATATGTGTTTGTCTGATATACAGAAATCAAAAGTAATGCATGTCTGATATACAGAAATCAAGTGCATGTCTGATATACAGAAATGCATGTCTGATATACAGAAATCAAAAGTAAAATTAGGAAACAAAATTTGAGAAATATCTTTAGCAAATATGACATAAGCTTGAGGGTCTTACTGTGTGTAAATTTTTGCCTTAAAAATGATTCTTTTATAACTCTTCAAGCTGTCTTTATAACACTTTATTCTTTCTTAAACATTTGTAGAATTTTAAAAAATAAAATTGTTTATTTTATTTATTTATTTTTGGCTGCGTTGGGTCTTCGTTGCTGTGCGCAGGCTTTCTCTAGTTGTAGAGCACGGGCTCTAGGTGTGTAGGCTTCAGTAGTTGTGGCTGGTGGGCTCTAGAGTGCAGTCTCAGTAGTGGTGGCACACTGGCTTAGTTGCTCCGCGGCACGTGGAATCTTCCCAGACCAGGGATCTATCACGTGGCCCCTGCATTGGCAGGCGGATTCTTAACCACTGCACCACCAGGGAAATCTCAAACATTTGTAGATTTTGTAACTTTATAAGAACAAATAAATTAATGAACAATTAATAACAATATTTAGCCTTAGAAACAAGGTGATTTGGGAGAGGTGAAGAAAATCTAAACATATTCTTGACTTGAATAGCAGAACTTCTAAGTAGAGAATCACACATATAGATTGTTCTAAGTTTCTTACTCTGTGTATATAAGTATCTTTAAATTGAGATCAATTGAAGGGAAAAGGGAATCAAGGTCATAAGCAATGAATTGTTGATAAAATAAATACAACTGATAGTGAAAAAATTCAACCCCACTTGTAATCAAGGGAATGTAAATTTAAAAAGTTCCAACTCTCATGTCTTAGATTAGCAGAGCTATCGTGATTGTTAAACAGTACTGAAGGGCATGTCGGCAATGTTCACTCTTTCCCTTTTGGGCCAGTAATGATAGTTACGAGACTTTTTTCAGAAAATGTGAATAAGAATTTACACGTAACAGTATTTGGTATATAATTAATTATAATATCAAGAATAGAATTATCTTTAATATTCTATAGTAGAAAATGTTAACACCCAGTCATATGTTGAAATGTTATATAACAATTAAATTATTTTTTGAAAGAATTTTTAATGATATTGAAAGTCGTTATAAGTGAAAAAAAGCAGGATGCAAAATTTTTATTATATGTAATCTTAACTATGAATTTTTAAAGTATTCATACAAAAAAGGCTAAAAAATATGGGTATGATTATGGGTATTTTTTTCATAATTTGTTTTTTTCCAACTATATTACTTTGCATTGCAGTAAAATTTATTTTTATAGCAATGCAAAATATGCTCTATATAAAATTACTTTCTATGACCATCAAATTTTGAGTTAGTATTTTATAAAAATATTTGAGATGATTTGTATAAATTGTTCTGTTTGAGGCTTATAAAAAAGGATGAATTTCATGAATATATTAAATACCTGGTTAGTTGAAGAATTCCAATAATTTTTCACGCTACTTAAAAAATTTTTGGTTTGTATTTAGATGTACTTAACATTAAAAAACAAATTCCTGTTTGTCTCTTTTCTCCTACACTAAAGAAAACAAAGTCCTACAAAGTGGAGGAGACAGGAAACTCTGGAATTATCTTCTCAAGATGACAGAATTTGTTGTTTAAAAAAAAAATTTTTTTTAATAAAACATTTCATTGGGTGGATACTGTTTAAATGCTAACACCTTGCCAACTGTCAATTTTTGACACTGTTTCTTGTCTTTTTTTATTTGTTTGTTTTATCATTGTACAGTCAGTTTGGATAGCACTTTCTGTTTAGTTTTTCTGTCATTACATGGATTTGCAGCATATTGGGAGCGTTTCCTAAAATGCCCTTAGCGTGAGTGATTTTAAATAATATTAAATTTTCTAGTTGCTGAAAACATTTAGAACAACTGATGAGAAGGACTTAAAACAGCAGTCTCATAACATCATCTTTAGGTATTATTATAAAAGAAATGCAAATTAAAAATAAAAATAATGGTGGGTCCTCTTTGAGGACCACTCCCATGCCAAAGGCCCATAAATATTATCATCCATATATAAAACATTTAAAAAGCTAATTATCAGGTTGCATACCTTTTCATATTCACTAGGGTGGGTACTTAAATCACTCTATGGGATCCCTATTACATTCCTCAATATTTTTCTCTACCTAGGTTTCTTCCCCCATTTTTTGCTTAATTGGATTTTGGTTCCATGTATTTACCCAAACAGGAAAAATACTACCATAATCCTCTTCCTATGGAACAGAGCAGTTTCCAGTGAAAGAATCAAAGATGCAAAACTAGAAATTAGTAAACAAGAAATCTAGACCAGTAATAATGTATTTATTTAGCATTTATCACTTGCTTGTCACTGTTAACTGATTTATATGCATTCATTTATTTAATCTCAAATCAATTCCATGAAATAGAAAGTTGAAGAAACTGATGACCCACAGAGGTTACGAAATTGGTACAAGGTCATGTAGCCAGTAAATGGAATAGCTGAGCCTGGAGTCTGACTCTGCTTGGCCTCAGAGCCCAAACTCTTAATCACTAAACTAACTATGTTAAGAGATTGGGAAGTAAGCTAAAAGCCTAGAAACTGCCCAGTGCTTTGATCTTCTTTTTGTCAGAGGTTGGACTTATCACAGACAGAATCACTTGTTCATTTGATAAGTATACTAGTATCACATTCCAGCTGGTAAACAGGATCCCTATAGTGAGGTCTTAGAACACACCCAGTTCCCATGCAGAAGAGGAAGTATTCATCATGTAGAAAACTCCTGAAATTAGCCTGTCTCACTGGCTGTTGAATAGTGTAATTGAGTGGTATCTATCACAGATAACACATGCAGCAAAATCATATTAAGGACGTGTGGACGTGTACAGGTTATATCAGTCAATGTGGTTGGTGGAATGAGATGGTAGAAAGATAATGGCCTGTGGAGTACAAATCACAGTTGTTCTTTAAAACTCACATTGTTTGACAAGGTACTCTCAACAATCCTTAGTTTTTCATTGTATCGATAACATGGCGTCATAATGCCTGTTGGAAGAGTTATTATGAGGAAGAGTGACACTAGTTTGAAAGCACTCATCTGACAGAATAAATTTTGGCTAGTATTATTGTGTATACTATGAGTAATAGGTATAATTTACAGAATAAAGAGGGCCTTTGTTCTGTGCGGAGTTCTAACATTAAGAAAACATGTTATGCGTTATATGAGGCAAAGATGCGCAAATGCAGATCTAAGCATAAAATGTGAAGCTATGTATCTTGCAATTAAAAGACAATTTTCTCAGTATGGAAGGGTGTGCGGATCATGTGTATGTGAAAAATGACAGCATTGATTTCATCACTCATTCAACAAATAGTCATCCAGAGCCTAGTCTATTCTAGGTGGTAGAGATACATTCAGTGTCTTTACACATAGGACCTACACGTCAGAGTGTCTGAAGAAAAGTAATGTGGGCATATACCCCAATCAGGCCATTTGTAGTTGGCTTGTTCCCATTGCAAAGTGGCAGGTGAGTCCTGCTTGAGAAAATTGAAAACCTTACTTTAGGTCTTAAAAACAGTAAAGTAAAATGTAATATTCATGAATAAGAAAATGTTTAAAATTTAAACTTAATTTACTAAACCCTGACTTCTTTGAAAATGAGGTAATCATTAAAAAATAGACAATTGTGAATTATTTCTGATTGAAAATCTTAACATCTAAACATTGCTGTATTATGCACTCCAGTAGTTGATGCTATTCTAGTTGTTATATAGATAATCTGCTCAATTTCAGTGATTTAACATAGTAGTAATTTTTATTTTGCACACATAAAGTTCAATATAAGTGTTTATGTGGGTTATTTAAGGGATCTAGGCTCTTTGCCTAACTACATCATCTTCAACCACATGGCTTCCAAAGTCACTGGATAATGGAGGGAACATGGGAGATTTATGTCTGCAGCCCTGGAAATGATGGACCTCTTCTCCAACCACATTGCAGTGGTTAGAAGTTACTGCGAGGGAGACTATAGTCTAGGTCAGTGGTATTCGGTTTGTGGTCCATGTACTGGCTGCCCATCTATAAACTATTTGTTACTAATCCTTGATAACATCAGAAACTTGTTCTGGATGTGAATTAACTATTTATGTCACTAAAGACACTGCTGAGTACAGTTACAACTTTCTTGGTGAAGTTTGTTGATTTACATTCTGGTACAAGCTTTTAGTAGTGGACCAGCACTTTGAGTAGCGCTGGCTTAGCTGTGTGCTCAGGAGAAAGAGGAAACAGATTTCATGACCAATTAGCCAGTCTTTGCTACATCCAACAGTATAATTCAGATAGATACACATGTGGGAGTGATAACTGAGTCTGGGTTTTAAGTATCTTTAAGGTCTTTTAATATTAAAATATATTACTTAAATGAAAAATTATTTGCAAGAGATTAGTTTTTATAATGTTCTTTGAAAATATGAAAGCATGGGCAAATTAAGAATGATTTAAGATAAACAATAAGTTAACTGTACTTGTCCTTACTGTAAATTTTCAGAAACAAATCTTACTGTAATTTTAACATGTAGCAGTTATGTTACACACATTCATATAACTTTTGTTAACTGAGATAACTCAGCTAATTCAAATGTAAAGAAGCATGACTTTTGACCCAAAAAGATGCTAGAAAAAGCATTCCAGATTTGGAATGAGGAGTTTTGCATTCTAGACTTTGTTGTGTAGCTAGCCAACTGTGTGTTATCAGATAAGGAGTGAGCATCATTGGGAAAAGCATCATTGACTAGATCAGGAGTGTAAAATCGATTTGAATTCTTGTGTTAGTCCAACACAGCTGTCTGGGAGTTGTGTGTTGAGAAGAATTCTGAAGCAGAATTTAGTCCCATTGGTTAAGAGTACTGTGATCAATAAGATTACTGTGATCCTTGGATAAGTACTAAGGGTGAAGGATAAGAAAATAGCTATATTTGAAGTAAATATTTGCTGTTATCTCAGCTATGTAATTTATCAGATACTTCATATTTCTAAAATAAGGATCCTTTTGAAGATTTTAGACATAACTATTATAAAGTATACCAAAGGGAGGATATGTGATAGGGTATGGATAATTAAACACCAAAAACAAGAAAAAGGAAAACATTTAGAGAGTGACTTCATTTGTTTGAAGAGAACTTTCAAAAAATAATTATGTCCATATTTAATGTTAGCACAGGGCACATTACAAATTTAAATGTCTTTTGGGTTAGTCACCATTTTGAATTATCCACACCCTGTTTGTTTCTTTTAATGTGTAGAATCAGGTGTTTTCTGGATTGTATGTTGTACCATTATTGTGACTTATTAATTGGGGCATGGAAATGGACTGGCATTATAATACTTGAGAGAGTATTGCCACATCATAAACATGGGTGTATGCAGTACATTTAAGGGGGAAAAAAAGGTGACTTACACTATGTAGGGAAAAGCAAAAGTGGCTGCAGATGGAATTAATGAAATAAGATTTAGGCTGCCCATGTAGATGATGTTTGACATTCCTCTCTAAAATATCTCACATGGAAAACCCGGTCTCTTCTGATTAATATAGCTTTGACATACCCAGTGAATTCAAATTTAGATTGCAGAACATTTACATTGCTCAAAGCTCTTTGGATGATTTAGGATGAAATGAATCTCTTGGTCTCTTTGGGATACAATTTTAAGGTGTAGTTTTTCTTTATATTCACACAAGCCACAGATTCAAGAGTGAGAAAACCTGGATTTTAGTCTAACTCTACTATGATGTAGAAAAGTTATTTCACCGCTCAAGATTTTGGTTTCTTCATCTGTTTAAAAAAAAAAAAGTTAAGCAGATGCTTTTTGATATTCATGCTATCCTATGTTTTAATCACAGAACACCAAGGACTTCTTGGTTTGTGATTTACAGGTAGAAATCTTGAGAATCTCATGAAGGCAGAAAGCTAGAGCTTAATGGTAATATTATAGGGGTTTTTGGGTATCAATAATTCTTATACAATACACTCAGATAGTAAGCCAGAAATCTCAGAGCCATCCTTTATATTCCTTCAAACGGAATTTATTTCCTCCTTTGAGTTCACGCCACTCCTAGCTTCAGTTTTATTATCAGGGTTTATTGAGGCTTCACCTGGAACAATAAGACCTCTTATTTCCTTTCCTTCGGGCCTCCCTCCTCTTTTCTACCTCCCACTATTAGTGCTTGCTCTTACTCTATCTCAGCAATGCATAATATAATTGCTTTGCTTTTCTCCCTGAAACAACACAAAAGTAGCAAGTTCATCTTCAGCCCCCTCTGCCTCTGGAACATTGGGATCAAAAATAACTCTGACAGAGTTTTAACAACCAGAGAGACAACTATCTCATGAATGGTCCACGTTGACTTCTATCCTTTCTTCTTTTTTATGGTCTTTCTTGAATAGTCAGAATCTCTCGAAAGCTAGAGTTCTCAAACTCTTAGTCTCAGGAACCCTTTACAATCTTAGAAATTATTGAGCTCCCCAAAGAGTTTTTACTTATCTGGGTTATATGTATTAATGTTTACTTTATTAGATAGGAAAACTTAGAACATAGTTTCCTAAAGAATAACTGTATTTTCTAAGAGTAAGAAATGTAGTGAAAAAAGTGACATGGTATGACAAGTTTTGCAAATCTCTTGATGTCTGAGTTAAGACAGCTAAAGTCTGCTTCTGCATTCAGTTTGTTGCAATGTGTTGTTTTGATTGGCATATGTGGTAAAAATCTGGCTTCACAAAGAAATGTAGTTGGGCAAAGGAGGAGTATTTTACTAGCCTTTTTAGATAATTGGCAACATTCTTCTTTGGTACTCTACCAAAACTGAACAATAGTCGTATCTTAAAGATTAGTTTCAGTGTGGAATTTGAAACCACATCAGTGTACTTTTCCTTCTTTGTTACTGTACATTAAAATCTATTAGTCTGTCTTGTACTTTGAATAGATCTTTTACCAATGATTTTTTTAACATTATGCATTGATCATTTGAAAAATATTGGTTCAAGTTATGCAGAACTTCCAAATGTTGACACATTTCATTATACAAAATAAAAAACTCACATTCATTAATATCACCAATCTCATCCAGAAAGTCTTAAGTATTGGAAAGCTGTCAAACTCAGAGTGGTTAATGCAAGTTTTCTAGAATTCAGAATTTTTATTTGAAAGATTGAATTTTACCATTGGCAAAAAACATTTTCAATTGTTTTGGAGTGACAAGGCCATTTTGCGGAAAATGTCTGCTAAATATCCATGGCCGAAGAGCCAGTTTGTCTGGCAGTCGTTATTTCAAGTAAAAAAATGGCCCCAACTCGCCCTTCCTATTTCCTCTTTTGCCCAGGACACTCATCAGCAAGAAAGAGTGTTCTTACACCCATTATCTCACACAGAGGTTGGCACAAAAGAAATGTTGACTATATGGTTTTTAATAAATACTGCATAATGTTGTGATAGCATTGATATACCAGATCACATTAGTCAGTTGTCCTTTTGCCTAATGCTAAAGTATCCAACTCAGAAAGTAACCTACCCTCTATTTTAATGTACCTAAATGGATATAGATGCTTCTGTTTTGTATACATATTATTGTTTTTAGGCAACATTTATTTAAGGGAGTTAAATTGCTCAGAAAAATGTATTTCCTGTAAGAACCTGTATTTGCTCAAGTTCTAAATATATCTCAAGAGATGAAAGCTTATCCCAACCACTAAAAAGAAAGGTAATTACGTGATACCATATAGCTGTGAAATATCATGACAACAGCAATCATATTACAATATACAAATATATCAAATTAACATATTGTCCACCTCAAATTTACACAATATTATATGCCAAATATACTCAATAAAAGAATAAATCCAGGAAAGACCAAGAGGAAACTAATTAAAAATTCTAGTGCCTTCTATTTAAATGTTTTCTAATTTTGAATAAAGAGATTTAACATTGTAATATGACTTTAATGATAATTTGTACTATATTAAAAGCTATCATTATAAAAATAAATAAGCCTCAAGCATGACCCTGACATAAATATTTATGTTCAGCGTTACAGAAGTTTGCTTCCTAATATTTAAGTCCCATAACTCCAGCAAAATCTTAGGGTTTATTTCATATTTTTTTAATCAGAAAAGAAAAATCAGAAGAAATGATCACTTGGATAATGAGAAACTAAATAGTCCATTACTTATGAGTTGGGATAATGGATAAATATAATAATTGGAGCCAATTTTTGTCCTTTCTTTGATTTAATTTACAGAAAACTACACTGACTTAGTTTCAAAAAATTTGTAGACGTATAATTACTATTATTGGCTTTATTCTAGATATGTCTGTACAGGTAAAGCAAAATGTAGAACTAAGCACTTAACAAGGGAATTTTATCAATGCAGACAGGCAAACTGAGTTTTGTTTGCCTAAACAGAAAATTTGGAGGTCCAATTTGGAAAATTGCCTCCACTCTTTTTACTTAATTCTGATAAATGGACAAATCATGAATGTCTAGTAACAGCTATTTCTTTGGGATAATGGAGTGTAGAGTGGTGTGTGTGTGTGTGTGTGTGTGTGTATGTATGTATGTGTATGTGTAATTTCTCTGGAAGCCAACATAAAGACCTCCATTAGCATGGAAGATTTGTAGGTACAACCTAGTGTATTATTTCTTGTGTTCAGAAAGCTAGGCTGGGAGAAGGATTGCTGGCCTCAGTAAAACCTAAAAATACATTCCAGGTTAGGATTGTGCCTTCAGATCTTAGGTAAATAATATTTTTTGCTCTACCCCATCTTTCTTAGAAAATACAATTTTAGTGGCGGCAGCAGTATAATTCTCAACCTAATTGTCATATTCTTCCATTTTCACGTTCACTGACCAGAATTGAGTTGAATGTGAGAAAATATGAACTCTGTCTACAAATAAATGAATCATTAAATAGACTTTGAACTGAGAAGTGAAAGAGTGTAGGAATAGCATACAACTTGTTATTCTTTATTCATCATGGATGTTCAAAAATTGTGGATCCTAGCTAATACCATATTAACACTTGTTAAAACCCTAAGAACCCATATCTACAAGGAAGAATCAAATAGATTGAGGCTTGCAGTTCCCTAGGACTTTCCTTTTTTTAGTGTGTGTGTGCTATGTAATCTCAAGCCAGTTAAGTTCTTTGAGCTTCAGATTCTCCATTTTTTTTTTTTTTGCGCGGTATGCGGGCCTCTCACTGTTGTGGCCTCTCCCGTTGCGGAGCACAGGTTCCGGACGCGCAGGCTCAGCGGCCATGGCTCACGGGCCCAGCCGCTCCGCGGCATGTGAGATCTTCCCAGACCGGGTCACGAACCCGTGTCCCCTGTATCGGCAGGCAGACTCTCAACCACTGCACCACCAGGGAAGCCCAGAGACTCTCCATTTTTAAAACATGAGTAATAATATCTTGTGAATATCAAAGGAGATATTATATGTTAAATACTTAATATGGCCGCTGACACAGCATAGATATTTGGTCATTTTGATCTTTTTCTCTTATATTTTCCAAGATAATATTCCAGGTAACAAATGTCTTAATTAAATTGATCGTCCCCTATTCACTGGCATTTCAGAATAGCAGTGGGGCTAAAATACTAGTACCTCAATATCACAGGAATTGAGAGTTTAGAAAAGTAAAAATAAAATTCCTGGTTTGGTTACTTTCAGATGTAGCAGAATCACTCTCCTAATTAAGTGGCAGTTACTGCCATTATACATCATTATGTTTAAATGGAGTATCTGGAAGGTGTCTCAATTAGACAGTCCTCCCAATTAAGTGTCGTATAGGTTAATAGGAATTACTTCCTCTCCCTCGGATAGGGTGGTTTGGGAAAAATACCTAAGGCCCAGTCTTTAAAAGGTCAAAATTACGTTTCTTAGTTAACACTCCATAAAGTGGAACTGGGAGAATTTGCCATGACTGTCATGGTTTTTGTCAGTCTGGCTGCAAATCAATCAAGACAACTACATTCTGAGTTACAGTATGATGTACACTTTGAGGTAAAATAATGCATAGAGAAAGATCAACAATACTCTTTAAAAGAGCCAAAATCTGTCAGTTGTTAGAATATTCACCATATTATTTTTCAGGTTTGGTACAATTTAAAAACTAATTTGTGGTTTTAAAAAATTAGACAAGATAGAGCACAGAGAACAAATGCTGAGGCTATGAATTCTAGAGACAAGAAAGAACAATTTACAGAAGAATGGTGAGCTCACAAAAAATCACACTATGTGCAGCAGAAAGTATTTTGCCCTGTGGCATCTAGACACTGGAAAATATAATTTGGCCACGGCATAGAAGATACTGAACACTCCTTGACTGCTTCTGTGCCACTAACTTCTGCACATACTGGTGACTCTTAAGTCACCGGAATCCTGGGATTTGGTTTACAAAATTTATAGATTATAAAGTCTAAGCTAAACATTTTCGATGAATCTAAGACTTGGTATTTCATTCCACTTATCCTACCTCAAGCTATTTATAGTCTGGGAAGAAGTCACAGAAGGCAAACACATCTTGCTTTTCAGGGCACACACACACACACACAACAAGAAAATATAAGGGGAGAACATTTCCCGGGAACATTTATTAATGTGATCTTGCCATAGTCTAGAAATCATATGATATTTGCATCTTTGAAATATCAGCACACAGCAAGGAGTGGAAAATAGTGCAGAAATTTTAAAAAGTATTCATTTATCAGATACTCATAAAACTAGGTTTTACATTATTAAAAGGAACGTATTCAAATTACACGTGACAGTGGCATTCTTAACAATCCTCCTAACTTACCTCTCACAAGCTCAGTCTACTCCTTGGCCTTGTTTATATGCATCCTTAAAATGCTTGTGATAAAACTTCATGTATTTTATGTAATTTTCTTCTCTCAAAAAGCAGATGTCATTTTTCAGAGTTAAGGAATGTGAGAAAGTCTTTGTTTCCTCATTTGGCAATTTAACCTTTTCTAATTGACCAGGTGATGGTGATCCTTTATTGGCATTTACTTTCTTTGGCAGAATATACACGTGTACACTTGATAAGGAGAACCTAAATCATGAATAACACCGCAAAATTTGTCAGTAAGATAGGACCAATTTCCAGGGAATTGGGGATTTCAGTCTCTAGATCAGGGTGAATCTTGGCAATCAAGGTGAATCATTGTAGTGGAAGCTTCAGGGATATTAAAAATTGAACCAAAACTTATGTGCCCATCTTCTTAGACTGACATTCTAAAAAGCATGCCCAAGGGCACCTTTCATAGAGCCTAACATGATGTCAGGAATAAAGATGGAGTGCTGTGGTGGACAAGGACATGTGGGCCCAGACATCATTTCATGGGAGGATATATAACCTGTCTGTCAGCAGGCAAACTTCCACTGTCAGCCCCTTCGGGGTTTTCCTCAGCTATAGAGGATTGTCTTGGCCCTAGTCACACTTTTCCAGAGGCAACCCACATCTAGTGACTGGTCACAGTGTGACAAAAGCTTCACCATTTCAGCTCAGTGCTGGATAACTCTGAGGGGCTCTTCTAATTCCAGACCTCGTTATGGGGTTGGCTGAGGCTTTGTAGGACCTGCATGCCCAGCCTGACTTCCCCTCTGGCCCTTGCTGCTTCCTTCCTCTCCCTTCCACTGGTATTAATTCCCCAAAACTTCATCTCAGCCTGTGCTCTCAGAGAACTTAACCTGCAGTAAGCACAATACAAATTTGTTGCATTTCTGGGTTTCCATATCTCTATTTGCTCCTTTGTTTGTTTGTTTTGGGTCTAATGGCTTCTGTTAGATAATACCTTAATTCTCAGGGACTGTTTTGCCTGAAGATATCTGTCCTTCCCTTTGAATCGTGTAGCGAATCCTGTGTTCTCAGGCCAGACATTCTTTGGTTCTACAGAGTTATTATCAAAACTGCATGCAGTAGGATCTGTATGTATTTGCACTGATAAAAAAGTTATCCATAAAGTTACTTAACTCACTTTTTAAAGAGAGGGACTTAACTGGACTTTAAGGGGTAAATTTTTATGTACCAAAGAGAGCCAAAAATTAATGAGTTAAGCGTTTGGCTAGATAACCCAAGGAAATCACAGAAAACTCCCAAAGAAAGTATAAATAATTAAATAAGAGCAGAAATTAATGAAATGGAACAAGGGTCGGCAAACTGTAACCTGTAGGCCAGTTCGCTGTTTTTGTAAATAAAGTTTTATTGGAACACAGCCACATCAATTCATTTAGTATTGACCATGCTGCTTTCACGCCACAATGTCAGGGTTGAGTAGCTATTAGAGAGGCCACATGGTCTCCATAACACACAGTTGAAAATATTTACTATACGGCCGTTACAGAAATAGAAAACAACTCTGATTCAGGGAAATAAAAAACATAAAAGTTTAATCTCAGAAAAGACTCATAAATGGACAGACTTTTGCAGAGACTAAGAAAATGAAAGAAGGCATAAATAATCATTATTAAAATAATAAAAGGGATGTAAATATCATATAGTAAGAGAAAATTATGAAGAAATGTATATCATTAAATTTGAAAACTTAACAGCAGTGGTCAAATTCCTAGGAAGGTGTAACTAACTAAAAGTAATACTAAAATATATATGAATGATCTTGATAACCATATAAAAGAAACTAAATTAGTAGTTAAACATTTTCCCAAATAGAAAACATTAGGTCTAAATGGTTTTCACAGGCAAGTTCTTACAACACTCAAGAAACAAAAAAGCTGAGATTATATAAATTACTCCAGAGAAGAGAGAAATAGAAAACACTCCCTATTCATCTTAAGTGGCTTAAATAACTATATTTTCAAATGTAGAGGGTACAAGAAAGTAAATAATAGGTAAATTTCACTTAGATAAATGCAAAAATGTGATAAAATAGTCAAAAAACTGTTGAGTCATGTGTATAAAAATAATTCATGAAGTAGGATTTATCATTAGAAAATCAATTACAGATCATCATACTAACATATGACAAGAGAAAGTCATGGGATCATCTCAGTAGATGAATGTGATGGTTAATTTTACATGTTAACTGGGCCATGGAGTGTTCAGATATTTGGTCAAACATTATTCTGGGTATTTCTGTATGGGTATTTTTGGATTAACCAAAATTAACATTAACATTTAAATTGGTAGACTGAATAAAGCAGATTGCCCTTCATAATTTCAGTGGGCTTCATCTAATCTGTTGAAGGCCTGAATAAAACAAAAGGCTGGCCTTACCCTGAATAAGAGAGAATTCTCTGCCTGATCACCTTCAAACTGAGACATAGACTTTTCCTGGTTCTACAGCAGTCTGTCAACCTTCAGACTCATACTTGAAGTGGGGCATTGACTGCATATTTTAGACTTGCCAGCCCCCATAAGTGAGTGAGCCAATTCTTATTCCCAACTAATTTAGTTGCCTCTCAATTATAATGCAAATTTCAACAAAATTTTTGTAGAACTTGACAAGTAGTTACTAAAATTTAGATGAAAAAACAAATGGCCAAGAAATGCTAAGATAAAACTGAAGGACAAATTGGTACAACTTGCTTCATAAGATACTGAAAGTTATCATAAAGTTATAGTAATTAAGATAGTGTGATATTTGTGCAGGGCTAGAAAGAGACCAATGGAGCAGATATATAGCCAACAGGAGAAATGTACAAAAATGTTCATAATGGTATTTTTCACACTAGCAAAATCTGGCAACAATGCAAGGGTCCATCAATTCAGTAATGGATGAATGGATACAGCAGTCAAAATAAATAAACTACTCAAATATAAAACAATGTATATGAAACTCAGCAATATATGAAGAGGCCTCAAAATAGTAAACATTTTATCCTTTTTATAAATTAAAGAGAACTAAAATAAAATAAGATATACTTTCAAAGGAATCCTTATATATGCACTAAATCTATAAAAAAAGTAATGCATGGGAAGGATGATAAACCTAAAATTCAAGAGGATGTTTATTTTGGGGAGAAGAAGCCAAAAGAATGGAATGGTAGGCAAGCAATATTGTTAGATCAAGTAATTTTCTAGGTCCTAACTTTTGTTTTGGGTGCTGAATTTTAGGTGGGGGCTTATGGGTGATAAATACAAATATATAAATAGCTATATAAATAAAAGCAGACCATGCAGTGCTAAAAGTTTGTTATGAACTAAGGATTATGATTAGTTCAATTTTGTATGCCCCCAAACATAAAAAAAATGAAAATAAAATTCTGATTTAATAGTGGAATTCCTAATAAAAGATTTCAGATTCCTTTTGGAACTAAACACAAATCAAGTTAAAATTGCTAAAATAGATGTTATTTCTTGATCATTGTTATAGTAAGTGGGTATTATCTCCAACTAAACATAATTTAATTAGAATATCTTATACGTTTAAATCCTAGATGCCACGTGCTTAGGGTGAGCAAAAAAGTCATTCTGAAAATAATGCACCTCAATAAGAAAAGATATTGAATCCGTATTTGACACATTTTCTTCACATAGATTCTAGGACACTACCCTCCCTTAATTTTTGTTCACTTCGTTACTCCTTTTCATTTTCCCTTTACGATTCCTTCTGTTCTCTCCAACCTGAGAGAACTCAAAGGCAAGCAGTAAAAACAGAATTTCTGATCTTTCCCCTGGAGTTTCCTCCACCCTTGGCCTTCTCCATCTAATTCAGGGGCAACTCCATCTTTCTAGTTCTCAGCTCCCAAACTTTGGAGTCATCCTTGACTCTTCTCTTTCTCCAGCACCATACATGCAATCCATTAGTAAAGTCCGTTAGTTCTACTTTCAAAAGATAACTTCACCATCTGGATTAATGGCTTAGCTGCCAAACTGGTCTCCCTCCTTCCAAGTTGTTCTCCTAAAATCTATTCTCAATAAAGCAGCCAAACTGATCCTTTGAAAATGTGATCATGTCACTCTTCTACTCAGCACTCTGCAATGGATTCTCTTTTCGTACAGGGTGAAAATCAAAGTCCTTGGAAAGCTTTCAAGGCCCTACAGAATCTGATCTCTCCCCCTTGTTACTTCTTTCCTGTGCTCCATCATACAGACCTACTTGACGTTCCTCAAGTCCTCTAGATTCTGCCTTGCTCTAGCTGCTCTCCCTGATGTAAGCTTGGCTCCTTCCCCAGATGTAAGCGAGCACCTTCAATTTCTTCAAGTCTTTGCTCAAATTTTCTTCTAGAGCCAGCTTTTACCAGTTCATAAGTGCCAATTATTAAATATTCAGGAATTTTACAAGCCAGTTTCAAACCTTTGGTAGCTTGAAGTTGACCATAGTGGGAGTATTTACACCATGGAAATAAGGCCTACCTTGATCACCCTATTTAAAATTGCAGTTTTCATACTCTTCTTTGTTAACTCCTGATTCCCCTTGTCCTACTATACTTTTTCTTTTCCCCATAGTACATGCCACATAAGATCTTACTGTTTGATGTATAGAAATACACACACACATATGTGTATGTACACCCACTGAAATAATTACATTTATCTAGTTACAAATGGTAAAATGATAAACATATCAAGTTCATGTTCTTTGTTTGTGTTGACACTATGATATCTTCTTTAAGGTCAGAAAAACAAATGACATTTTGGCAATATTAAGAATTATATTTGTATATTTTATTTTGGGAAATTATAGTTTATATAAACTAGAAGTTTTACACAAAAATATATCAAACCAAATGGGAAGAAATTCTTTTAAAAAGATAAATCTCTGTGAATGTACCTTACCCTGTTTCCAGGCACTTTGAAATTCAATTAAATACCTAACATGCCTTTCAAGAATTTTGAATATGTTTCTCAGAAATTGTTTTACTTTTTTAACTTTTCTAAATATAGAGAAGCTCCCCCAAATTCTTCTTTATTTGGCTTATTACAATGTCTGTGGGGAAATATTACAGATTAATAAAGTAAACCCTGGTGTGGGAAGGGATTCATGCAAATCAGATTGCATATCAGAAATGAAACTGAAAATGTTTTGTCATGAAGATACTAAAGTGGTGAACCCTCCCATAAATCTAACATTAAAAAATTTATAATCAGTAAGGGACCTGTCTTCAGTAAGTCTCATGCTTACAGAATTCTACCATTCTAAGTTATTTTTCAGATTACTCACAGTCATTTCTGCCAACATTAATATGGACTCTTTTCAAAATTCTAGGTATGTATTGTTCTAAACTGTATCATAAAATCTTAAAGCAACCTGCTAGCCTAAAGTCTATGACATTTCATGACTTAAACGAATAACCCAGGGTTGCTACAAGTCATTTCTGCAGCCCCTCTTTCCTCTGAATCCAAAGGCACGGAGTCTAGCTCAGGATGAGAAAGAGCTTGCTGGTACCCAGGGGTGGGATCAGCAAAAGTTTGGGGGCTTGTGATTTTTAGTTTGATAAATATATCAACAAAGATTGCCTGCCAGCTACATGTTGTAAGGGTCATGTTTTGAGACCTTTTATCAGTCCGCAATATCTGCTCCAGATAAGTGAAAATCTACCTATGACAGCTTAAAAAATTAAGGGTGTTTTTTTTCCCCTCTTATAACATGAATGTCAATGGTAAGCTGCTTAAGGCTGATGCAGACATTCAACGATAAATATCAGGAATCTAGGTCTTTCTGCATCCTTTGTGCATTGCTGTGCTTAGCATGTTGTCTTCATTCTCATGTTTGTCATTTCTTGGTCACAATACAACCTATATACCAACATGTCCACAGTCCAGGCAAGAAGAAAGGAAAAGGAGCAAAGATCTATGCCAGCCATGTCTGTTCCTTTTTTACTGAGAAAGCAAAAGCCTTTCTAGAGCTCAGTGCAGTAGACTTCCTCTTATATCTTATTGGCTAGAAGGAAGTTACATGACTACTTCCAGACTAATAACTGACCAAAGAAAATCAGATAACTACAATGGTTTCGAGCAATGGAGATTTGCTCCCTGAGCTATGTGGTAAGAATCAAAATCTCTGAGGTCAAGGCACCGCAGGCACCATCTGAACAATCTAAGAGCTCTGTCAGTAGGGAAAGGTTATTGACTCTTGTGTAGACAATGGGCAGATGCTTTCATATCTACAGTGTACCTCATTCCTCTTCAAATTAAATCATTAGTATTAGTAAATAGCACATAAAGCCAAAGTATAAAGTAGAGCAGTAGTTGGTTGAGAGCATGTTTTGGCCTCCACCTTCATTTGCAACCTAGGTTTTAGTTATGAAGTGTTCTAAATGACATTCAGACTTATTAATAACTTGAATTGTAAGTATACTTCAGTTCCATAGTAAAAATGAAGTATAATACTGAAGACTTTGGTTTAGATTCTAGATCCTATTATTTACTAGCTGTGGGACTCTTCAAGGTATGTTAACTAAACCTCAGTGTTCTCATTTGTAAAACAGGAATATTATCATTTGTCTTGGGGACCTATGACATAGTGTGGTTGTAAGGGTTAAATTCTTTACATGCTTAACACAGAGCATGGCATTTTGTAAGCTCACTATAAATGTTTGCAATTGAGATTGCTCAGTTACTACTATTCCTATGTCCATGATTTACTGAATGATTAAAGTGACCTCAACTTACTATTCACAGAGTAGTATAAAAGGTGGGACGAGGGGGAAGAAGCAATAATATGTCCAGTTCAGAAATTCTAACCTCATTTTAGCTAGTAACTAAACTTATTTATGCTTACCTATCATGTAACTACAAAATTTAGGATTAAATAAACACTTCTTCCCAACAAATTGGGGACCTCATAGGAATCAGGGCTGTTTGAGGAGTTTTTGGAAGACTAGAGAGAAGTGGGATTTTCTTGGATACTCCATAAAGGCAATTGCAAAGTAACTGCATTTTAAAATTTAATGTAGGGGCTTCCCTGGTGGTGCAGTGGTTAAGCATCCGCCTGCCAATGCAGGGGACACGGGTTCAAGCCCTGGTCTGGGAAGATCCCACATGCCGTGGAGCATCTAGGCCCGTGTGCCACAACTGCTGAGCCTGCGCTCTCGAGCCTGTGAGCCACAACTACTGAGCACACGTGCTGCAACTACTGAAGCCCACGTGCCTAGAGCTCATGCTCCGCAACAAGAGAATCCGTTGCCATGAGAATCCCACGCGCTGCAACGAAGAGTAGCCCCCGCTCATCGCAACTAGAGAAAGCGGGCGCGCAGCAACGAAGACCCAATGCAGCCAAAAATAAACTAATAAAATTTAATGTAAACCCAAACTTCTGGGCTTCCCTGGTGGCGCAGTGGTTGAGAGTCCGTCTGCCGATGCAGAGGACACGGGTTTGTGCCCTGGTCCGGGAAGATCCCACGTGCCGCTCGCGGCTGGGCCCGTGAGCCATGGCCGCTGAGCCTGCGTGTCCGGAGCCTGTGCTCCACAACGGGAGAGGCCACAACAGTGAGAGGCCCGCGTACCGCAAAAAAAAAACACAAAAAAACAAACCAAACTTCTATAAATAAATAACAAATTCTGAGCTATTGTCTATAAAGACAGATTTTTTTTAATTGAAGTATAGTTGATTTGCAATATTGTGTTAGTTTTAGGTATTCAGCAGAGTGGTTCAGTTATACATATATATATTGTTTTATGATTCTTTTCCATTATAGGTTATTATAAGATACTGAATATAGTTCCCTGTGCTATACAGTAAATCCTTGTTACTTATCTGTTTTATATATAGTGGTGTATAACTGTTAATCCCATACTCCTAATTTATCCCTACCCCCTCTCTTTCTTCTTTGGTAACCATAAGTTTGTTTTCTATGTCTGTGAGTCTGTTTCTGTTTTGTAAATAAGTTCATTTGTATTATTTTTTAGATTCCACATATAGGTGATATCATATAATATTTGTCTTTCTCTGTCTGGCTTACTTGACTCAATATGATATAATCTCTAGGTCCATCCATGTTGCTATAAATGGCAATATTTCATTCTTTTTTATGACCAAGTAGTATTCCATTGTGTATATATATATATATACCACATCTTCTTTATTTATTAATCTGTTGATGGACACTTAGGTCACCTTCATGTCTTGGCTATTATAAATAATGCTTCTGTGAAAATTGGGGTGCATGTATCTTTTCAAATTAGAGTTTTAATCTTTTCTGGATATATGCCCAGGAGTGGGTTTGCTGGCTCATATGGTAACTCTATTTTTAGTTTTTTAAGGAACCTCCATACTGTTTTCCATAGTGGCTGCACCAAGACAGATTCCATTTTTAATGATATTTTAAAGGCAGTCCTGTTAAACATAGAGCAGACCCCACCCTTGGCCCATTAAAATAAGTCACCTGATAGCTTCATTTCTAAGTTTAGCACTGCAGAAATTAGGACTGTTCATCCTTCATAAAATCAAATCACATAAACTGACAGGTATAAGATAAAAAGAAAAATAAAATTCTTCAAAGAGCAAGAAGACATATGAAGCACAGAGATTCAGAGAGACTTGTAGTGATTTAAAGTGAGCGACCTGGGGTGGTACAAGCATACTCATGGCTCTGTCAGTTTCTCTTAGCCTGATTTTATGTTAAAATAACCCTCCTGACTAAACATGCCATGCCACAGGGATTTCACTCCATACCACCGAAAGGTCATTAAGCGGAGAGCCTAGGACAGCCAAGAGACCATTCATCCAATAAACTTTTTTCAACATCTATTATATGTAAGACACTACACAGATGTTGTGGAGGGTAACTTTTACTTTTGGTCTTTTTTTTTAAAGTTAGTGCTGTAAACTTCTAAGTTATTACCTTCTATTTTTGATGCTAAAATGTAAAATCTGTTATAGTTTTATACAAATTTTCCAAGGGATTAAAACAGGAAAACATTTGAAGCCACAGAACATTCCAAAGCACGGAAGACAGCTTGCTGGGATTTTCTCTAGAACTTAAAAAATCTAATTACTACATTGGGTAAAGATATGTAGGAATATGACAAGGCCTCCCTATGTCCATTACTTAGACAAAATTTCATATAAAATTTGTTCGTTTCATTGTTTTCCCTAATGTTCATATAACTTCTATGTCCCCAGTCGGAAAATCTTTCAACTTGTCTCCATCATTCTGGATGAGAGTTCTCCAGTTCAGAATCCAGTTCTTTGTATAGTTTTACTAGTGTTTATTATGTCAAGAAAATTTATTACCACTTTACTTTCTGTGATATTGTCCTTCTTCCAACTTGGCCTCTCTAAACCCACAGCATGCGAATCTTTTTGGGGTAAAGAGTGCCAACAATTTGGGCTTATTCTAGTCAAAAGTTGGTCTTATAAACCCTTCCATATCCAACAGTTATTGCCTTCCCCACACAGCACCCTGAGTAACCAACTAATTCTGGCCACCCATGCCTGTCTACCATCCTGCTTTCTTACCTCCTCATTCTACCATCGTACCACAATGTCAATTTTTTTTCCTCATCAGTATTAACAACCAAGACCTCAAAAAAAAAAAATCTGTCTTTTATGCTGATACCCAAGAGCTCTGAGACCCTGAAGGTCTAATGGGGACATACTGGAGAAGGCTTCCCATAGCAGTATAGGCTTTTTTCTCTGAGGTAACACAAAGGATATTTACAGTGGTTGTATAGAGACCTTGTCTCTGCCTTTGTCATCTAACCTGGGGAATAATTCCATATTAGGAAGTACCTAAATCCTATTAAGTAGTACATAATTTGATGAGTTCTTATTGACATATTCGTAAACTATAGCTTATTTTCTGTTTTCCGTATATGTGGTTTTATATAATTTGTTTTCATTTTCCTTTTATTGATTGGCCGTAGCTTAAACATGAATTATCTATGTTCTGGATGCTTAGGAAGACATTCAGTTTTGCATTGGCAGTAGGATAAGTGATACCCTGTGGCCAAAAGTTATAATCCCACCTCGAAAACCCCCAAAGGAACAGCAAAGTCAACATTCAAGAAGGATGTGAATTATTTAGCTGTTTCCTACTCATATTCTAATTATTTTCAGATACTGTTTTTGCATTGACATGCATTTAATAAAGGTATTTTATAACATCGATTCTCACAACTAGGGCTAGACTGACATTGACATGCATTTAATAAAGGTGTTTTATAACATCGATTCTCACAACTAGGGCTAGACTGACATTGTGGGTGTCCTAGACGAATTTTTTTTTAATTAATTTATTTATTTTTGGCTGTGTTGGGTTTTCGTTGCTGCACGCGGGCTTTCTCTAGTTGCGGCAAGCAGGGGCTACTCTTCGATGCGGTGCACGGGCTTCTCATTGTGGTGGCTTCTCTTGTTGCGGAGTACGGGCTCTAGGCACATGGGCTTCAGTAGTTGTGGTGCATGGGCTCAGTAGTTGTGGCTCACGGGCTCTGTTGCTCCGCGGCATGTGGGAACTTCCCCAACCAGGACTCGAACCCGTGTCCCCTGCATTGGCAGGCAGATTCTTAACCACTGCGCCACCAGGGAAGCCCTAGACTAATTGTTGAGAGCTACTTCAAAATGATTTAAAATATTTCAATATTTTATTCAATTTAATATTTTATGATTTGCTTAATTTTGTATATTTTTAATATTTTTATTTAAATATTTAAAAACATTTCTTTATTAGAGTTAGAGGTAAACAAATTTTCTATTAATACATTTTATCATTGTAATTAGAAATTTATTACTTGGACAGAATATGATATATCATTTCAAATTATTTGGGATTATTTTTGTTCCACAAATTTTCCATTACTCATTATCATATAGCATCAGTCACTCATCATACTCACTAAAGATAGAATGTTTAAATTTTCTTTCCCACTATCTGCTCTACTTCCAGCTTCCACACAGACAAGGTATTTCTGATTCTTTACTTCTTTGCTTTTCTTTTATGATTTTCTGAACTAAATTTATTCTTTGGAGACAAATTAAATGGTTTCCATTTTTAAATGAAAATATAAATCACCTGTCCCTGGTAACCTGCCCTGAGGCTGCCAACTGCTGGAAATTGTGGCTTTGTTGGTCCTGGGAATTAAGCCCTATAGTATCACCACATAACCTACACATATCTGTGGCAAAAATGCTCAATAGAGACAGGGTAGTGAGGGTGATGAGTGTATGTTATTTCCACTCTGGGATGCTATCTGTTTCAGGGAAATCAGGGCCAATTGACCTCTTGCCAGTTATGTTAGAAGTCCCATGTGGAAATCTGCATTAGCTGGCATCATATTACTATTTTTTTCCAGTGATATTTTAGTACATTTTATAGTTGGCTTCCAAGGCAGCTGCCCAGTCAGACTACCCCTTGATATGATTTGGCTCACAACAATCATAGTTATTGAATTAACATTCCGGACAGTGCTTCCTTCTAAACGCAGGAAAACCCCACTGTATCAACTGCCAAGGAGAGAAGGTCTTTGTAGAGAAATCCCCAGCTAATATGCAGTGGTGTTGTATCTATCATATATTAATCTGCACAGGCTTCACAACTTCTTAGAGTCTTGGAAAGTAAGACTGCTTCTTTTCAGTGTAGTTGGCTTCAAATGAAATCATTCAATAGACCATAGACTTTTTTCTTTTTTTTTCTCTGTGATTAGATGGATATAAGGACATTTTTTTTCTACTAAAAATTCTTGATTCAGTACAGATGAACAGGAAGGAAAGAGATTCCATTTTTTACTAGAAGAAAAATTATTAATCATAGCAAAGGGTACTATGTAGCTCCTCATTTCAAAGATATTTCTACAGTGATGGTATAAAGCAGAAGTTTATTCTTAGTTCTTTCAGTTTTCTAAAACTGCTGCTCTCCTGTTGCTTTTTCTTCAAACATTTTTAGGTATTTCTACCTTCTAAGTTCTACTTGCACACACTACCCTATAGATAAATGAGTTTAAATTTAATACATGGCTTTCTGTAAGGGTATTTGTACTGTTCCTTATGACGTTAATAACTTTCCTCAGGTTAAATATATGTCTGCTATATGATTGGGAAGGTGATAATTTGGGGCAGAGGGCTGAATGGCTCTGATGATATAGTTTAGGAATTGCTTTGGCACAGAGTCCTATGTAATAGTCTATCAGACTTGCTGAGTAGATTCTCACAATAGCCTCTAAGGTAGAAATTGGGTCCAGAGAAATAATGAAGCAAAGCAAAAAAATTTTAAATATGGTGATATATTTGAGAATAGAAAACAAATCTTTTAGTCCTTCCTACCAGATACGCAAATGACTTTGATAAGGATTTTTGTGTGGGTCCTAGACTATGGATAGAGATGCTTTCAGCTAGGAATGCCTGGGGCACTACCTCTGGCCACTGTTACTTGTAGCAGGCCCCCACAGACATTTCTTCTAATGTGTGGCTGAAGTGGCCCTTGTCATTCCTACTATGATTGCGGGATGTACTTCAGCAAAAACCATCAGGGAGGTTTGAGGAACAAGATTTATTACTCACCGGTCCTGGAGGGTACACAGCATGCCAGAGGGCACACAGCAAAGTTGTGAGTAGAGTACACAGACCTGGGGCTCTGCCTTTATTAGGGTCTGAGGTTGGGGTGTCTAGGGTTTTACGAGTTCATTCTTTATTGGCTAATTTAAAGCATAAGAGCAGGAATTAGGGTGCAGGAAGGGAGAAGCAGGGTCACTCAAGTAGTCTAGGTGACGCAGGGTTTTCTGAAAGAGGGAACTTTATGGGTGGGGTGGCCTAATTCTTTATCTGGTTGTTTTGTTTGTAGCTGTGTCATACAGCTGGCAATAAGTTTATTCAAGACGGATATCTTTTGAAATGGATGCCTCAGCAATCAAAAGCTCAATGTCAGGCACTTTTTACAACCAAAAAGTTTAATGTCAGGTATTTACGCTACAAGGATATTTGTTGTGTTAATGCTCATGCATTATTTATAAAGGCCTTTGTAATGTTTATATATATTGTTTGCAAAATAACAGTGCAATAAACAATAATATTAAAAGTATCTTGTGAATACTGGAAATAAAATATTTGCACTATCACCTTCAGAATATTTAGTCCAGCATCTTACATTTATTTGGACATTAAATTCACTTGGGACAGTGAAGTCAAAAGTTAAATGAGTATTATATCAACGAGCTGCTGCCAACATTCTTTCCAATCTGCCCACCTACAGTTTCTCATTCACCTTGAGTACTCTAACTCTGAACATTTTCCAAAAGTTTTAGGAAAAATTGAGAATTTTTAAGAATTGTGGTAAAATATAGACAATATAAAATTTACCACTTTAACATTTAAGTGCACCGTTCTGTGGCATTAAATATATTCAGATTATTATGCAACCATCACTACTGTCCATCTGCAAGTGAAACTGTACCCATTAAACGATAACTTCCCCCTCCCTCCAGCCCCTGGCAATTACCATTCTACTTTCTGTCTCTAAGAATTTGACTGCTCTAGGGACCACATATACATGGGATCATGCATTTGTCTTTTTGTGACTGGCTTACTTCACTTAGCATAATGTCTACAAATTTCATCCATATTGTAGCATGTGTCAAAATTTCATTTATTATTTTTTTAATAAATTTATTTATTTATATTTTGGCTGCGTTGGGTCTTTGTTGCTGTGCACGGACTTTCTCTAGTTGCAGCGAGCAGGGGCTACTTTTTGTTGTGGTGCGCAGGCTTCTCATTGTGGCGGCTTCTCTTGTTGTGGAGCTTGGGCTCTAGGTGTGCGAGCTTCAGTAGTTGTGGCATGTGGGCTCAGTAGTTATGGCACGTGGGCTCAGTAGTTGTGGCTTGTGGGCTCTAGAGCGCAGGCTCAGTAGTTGTGGCACCCAGGCTTAGTTGCTTCACAGCAACTAAGGGCTAGGGCTTAGGGCTAGTGACTAGGGCTTGAACCTGTGTCCCCTGCATTGGCAGGTGGATTCTTAACAACTGCGCCACCAGGGAAGTCCCAAAATTTCATTTATTTTAAAGGCCGAATTATAGTCTATTGTATGTCTACACAACATTTTGCTTATCCATTCATCTGTCGGTGGGTTTCTTCCACCTTTTGGCTATTATGAATAATGCTGCTATGAACATGGGTGTACCAATATCTCTTCAAGACCCTGCTTTCATCATGAAGAACCTAGGGGCAAGACGGGAATAAAGACTCTGACCTACTAGAGAATGGACTTGAGGACATGGGGAGGGGGAAGCGTAAGCTGGGAAAAAGTGAGAGAGTGGCATGGACATATATACACTACCAAATGTAAAATAGATAGCTAGTGGGAAGCAGCCGCATAACACAGGGAGATCAACTCGGTGCTTTGTGACCACCTAGAGGGGTGGGACAGGGAGGGTGGGAGGGAGGGAGACACAAGAGGGAAGAGATATGGGGATATATGTATATGTATAACTGATTCACTTTGTTATAAAACAGAAACTAACACACTATTGTAAAGCAATTATACTCCAATAAAAATGTTAAAAAAAAAAAAAAGAGACCCTGCTTTCAGTCCTTTTGGGTATATATCCAGAAGTGGAATTATTAGATCATATGGTAATTCTATTTTTAATTCTTTGAGGAATCAACACACTCTTTTCCACAGTGGCTGCACTGTTTTATATTCCCACCAGCAATGCACAGGAGTTCCAATTTTTCCTCATCCTTGTCAGCGCTTGTTATTTTCTGTTTTTGTTTTGTTTTGTTTTTAATAATAGCCATACTAATGGGTATGAAGTGGTATCTCACTGTAGTTTTGATTTGCATTTCTCTGATGACTAGTGATGTTGAACATCTTTCCATGTGCTTATTGGGCATTTGTATATCTTTGGAGAAATATCTATTCAGGTCTTTTGCCCATTACTAAATCAGTTTCTTTTGGGGACTTCCCTGGCAGTCCAGTGGTTAAAACTCCTTGCTTCCAATGCAGGGGGCGCAGGTTTGATCCCTGGTTGGGAAACTTAGATCCTACATGCTGTGCAGCGTGGCCAAAAAAAAAAAAAAAGGAAAAAAAAGAGGTTCTTTTGTTATTGAGTTGTAGGGTTCTTTATATATTCTGAGTATCAATTCCATATCAGATATATGATTTGCAATTATTTTCTCTCATTCCATTATTTGCGTTTTCACTCTGTTGATAGTGCCCTTCAATGCACAAAAGTTTTTAATTTTGATGAAATCTAACTTACCTATTTTTTCTTTAGTTGACTGTGCTTTAAGTACCATGTCCAAGACATCACTGACAAATTCAGTGTCATGGATTTTTTTCCCGTGTGTTTTCTTGTAAAACTTTTATAGTTTTAGCTCTTAAGTTTAGGTCTTTATCCATTTTTAGTTCGTTTTCACATATGGTGTAAATTAAGGGTACAACTTCAATTTTTTAATTTTTATTTTCTGCATGTGGATATCCAATTTTCCTAACACGATTTGTTGGAAAGATTGTCCTTTCCCCATTGACTGGTTTCATACCCTTGTAGAAAATCACTCATCCAAATATGTGAGGATTTATTTCTGGGCTGTCTATTCTTTTCCATTGGTCTCTATGTCTGTACTATGCCTGTACCACACTGTTTTGGTTACTTTAGCTTTGCAGTAAGTTTTGAAATCAGGAAGTATGAGACCTCTAACACTTTTCTTTTTTAAGGTTGTTTTTGGCTAGTCAGGATCCCTTGAAATTGCATAAGAATTTTAGAATGTCTTTTTCTTTTCTGAAAAAAACAAAAAAAATCACTGGGATTTAGATAGAAATTGCATTGAATCTGTAAATTGCTTTGGGTATTATTGACTTCTTAACAATATTAAGTTTTCCAATCCACTGGGTGTTTTTCCTTTTCTGTGTGTGTTCATTACTTTCTTTCAGAAAGTGCAGTTTTCAGTGTACACAGCTTTCATTTCCTTGGTTAAATTTATTTCTATTTATTTTATTCTTTTTGATGCTCCCATAAGTAAAATTGTTTTAATTTCCTCTTGCATTATTCATTGTTACTATACAGAACACGACTAATTTTTGTGTATTAATTTGTATCCTGCAGCTGTGCTGAATTCATTCAATTAGGTCTAACAAATTTTGTGGAATCTTTAGTTTTCTGCATATAAGATCATGTCATCAGTAGCCAGAGATAATTTTATGTCTTCCTTTCCAGTTTGGATCTCTTTTGTTTCTTTCTTTTGCCTAATTGCCCTGGCTAGGTCTTTCAGTACTATGTTGAATCGAAGTGATGAAAGTGGACAGTCTTTTTCCTGATTTTAGAGTAAAAGCTTTCCGACTTTAACCATTGAGTATTGTGATTATTACTTTTTATGTGTCAACTTGACTGGGCCATGGGGTGCCCAAACATTTGGTCAGTCATTCTGGGTGTGTTTGTGGGGGTGTTTCTAGACAAGATTACACACAAGTTAGCAGACTGAGGAAAGCAGATTGCCTTCTCTAATGTTGGTGGATATCATCAAGTCAGCTGAAGGTGTGAAGAGAACAAAAAGGCTGACCCAGCCATGAGCAAGGGGCATTTCTTCTGCCTGAGTGCCTTCAAGTGGGGATATAAGTTTTTTTCCTGCCATCAGACTTGAGCTGAAACATTGGCCTTTTCTGGGTCTTGAGCCTACCACCCTTCAGGCTCGAACTACATCATCATCTCTCCTAGCACTCCAGCTTACCAACTACAGATCTTGAGGCTTGTCATCTTCCATAATCATGTCAATCAATCATAATAATAACAATAATAATAATACACAAATGTTCATACATATATCTCCAATTGGGTCTGTTTTCTCTGGAGAACCTTGATTAATGCAAGTATGAGGTTGGCTGTGGATTTTCATATATGGCCTTATTATGTTGAGGTATTTTCCTTCTATTCCTAGTTTGTTAAATTTTTGTCATAAGGGTATTGGATTTTGTAAATGGCTTTTTCTGTATTAATAGAGATGATCATGTAGGTTTTTTTCTGTTATTGTGTTAATGTCATACATTACATTGATTTATTTTTGTATGTTGATCCATCCTTGTTTTCTAGGAATAAATCCTGTTTGGTCATGGTATATAACCCTTTTAATGTTCTGTTGAATTCTGTTTGCTAATATTTTGCTGAAATTTTTTACACCAGTATTCAGAGAGGATTTTTGTCTATAATTTTCTTTCCTTTTAGTGTCTTTGGTTTTGATAGTAGGTTAATGCTGGCCTCATAGAATGAGTTAGGAAGTGCTCCCTCCCCTTCAGTTTTTCAGAAGACATGGAGAAGGATAAGGGTTCTTTAAATATTTGGTTGAATTCATCAGTGTAGCCATTTGTTCTTGGGTAGAAAACCTTTTTGTTAAAAGGTCTTTGATTATTTACTCTCCTTACTAATTATAGGCCTATTCAGATTTTCTGTTTCTTCATGATTCAGTCTTGGTACCGTTTATGTGTTTTTAAAAGCTCATCCATTACATCCAGGTTATCCAATTTGTTGGAGTACAGTTGTTCACAGTACTCTATTATAATCCTTTTTATTTCTATAAAATTTGTAGTAATAGCCCCTCTTTCATTTCTGATTTTAGTTATTTTGGTCTTCTCTCTTCTTTTCCTTAGTCTCTCTAAAGGTTCATTAATTTCGTTGACCTTTTCAGAGAACCAACTCTTGGTTATGTTGATTTTCTCTATTTCTTTTCTACTCCCTGTTTTATTTATCGCTCCTCTAATCTTCATTATTTCCTTCCTTCTGGTAGCTTTGGATTTAATATGTTCTTTTATTTTTTGTTTCTCAAGATGTAGTTAGATTATTGATTTCAATGAAAATATTTAAGCTATACATTTCCCTCTTGGCACTGCTTTCACTGTATCCTGTAGTTTTCATATGTTTTGTTGCTTTATATATTTAGGTGTTCTGATGTTCCATGCATGTATATTTATAACTGCTTTAACTTCCAGGTGAATTGATCATTTTATCGTTATATAGTGTCCTTCTTTGTCTTGTGACAGTTTTTGACTTAAAGTGTATTTTGTGTGATGTAGGTATAGCCATCTCTGCTCTCTTTAGGTTGCTGTTTGCATGAGATATCTTCTTCTATCATTGCACTTTCAACCTACGAGTGTCTTCAGATCTAAAATATGTCTCATATAGATAGCTCGTAGTTGGATCCTGTTTTGTTTTTTTTTTAAACCCATTTTATCAATCTACATCTTTTGATTGGGGAGTTTAATCCATTTACATTTAAAGTAATTACTAATAGGGCAGCACTTTCTTTTGCCATTTCATTTGTTTTCTATATGTTTTAAAGCTTTTTGTCACTTAACCTATTATTGCCTTTATATGGTTGATTTTTTTTAATGACACCTTTTGATTCCTTTCTTACCTCCTTTTATGTATATTCTATAGATATTTTCCTTGTGATTATGATGGGGTTTTCATATAATATCCTAAAGTAATGATCATCTATCATAAATTGTTGGCAACTTAACTTCAAATGCCTACAAAGCTCTACTTGTTTATAGCAACCCCCAGTTATGTTATTGATGTCACAAATTACATCTATATATTTTGTGTACCCATTAATCTAGATTTATCATTTTTTATGCATTTGTCTTTTAAATCCTGTAGGAAACAAAAAGTAGAGTTACAAATCAAATTACAAATACTATTTTTTTATATTTGTACATTTATTTACCTTTACTGGAGAACTTCTTATTTTCATACGACTTCAAGTTACTAATTTCTTTTCATTTCAACTTGAACAGCTCCTTAGCATTTCTTGTAGCTTTAGTGGTAATGAGCTCCTTCAAATTTTCTTCATCTGGGAATGTCTTAGTTTCTCCCTCATTTTTAAAGGATAGTTTTGCCAGACTCTTGGTTGAAAGGTTTTTTTTTTTTTTTCTTTTAGCAATTAACATATATCATTCCACTGCCCTGTGGGTCTATTTGAGTTTATTCTGCTTGGAGTTTATTCTGCTTCTTGGATTAGTGTATTTATGCCTTTCCTCAATTTGGGGATGTTTTCAACCTTTCTTTCCTTCTTTCTTTCCTGCTTTCTTTCTTTCAAAATTGAAATATAATTTAAAATGCTGTGTTAGTTTCTGTTGTACAACAAAGTGATTCAGTTATACATATATATATACATATTCTTTTTTATATTTTTTTCCATTATGGTTTATTACACGATAGTGAATATACTTCTCTATGCTATACAGTAGGACCTTGTTGTTTATTTTATATATAGAAGTTTGTATCTGCTAATCCCAAACTCCTTATTTATTCCTCCCCCACCCCCTTTCCCCTTTGGTAACCATACATTTGTTTTCAATGTCTGTAAGTCTGTTACTCTTTCGTAAATAAGTTCATTTGTGTCAGATTTTAGATTCCACATAAAGTGATGTCATATGATAGTCATTATTTCTTCAAATAATCTCTCTGTCCTTTTCTTTCTTTCCCTTCTGGTACTCCCATAATGCGTATATGGGTCCACTTGATAATGTTCTGTAAGTCCTTTAGGCTCTGTTCACTTTTTTTCATTCTTTTTTCTTTTTGTTCCTCAGAATTGATACTTTCAAATGACCTGTTTTCATGTTTGCTGTTTCTTTTTCTCCCTCTCTGAGTCTGCAGTTGAATCCCTCTAGTGAATTTTTCAATTCATTTTTTTGTATTTTTCAGCTCTAGAATTTCTTTTTGAATCTTTTATAATTTCTGTCTCTTTATTGATATTCTCATTTTGTTCTAATATCATTTTCCTAATTTCTTTTAGTTCTTTGTTCATGGTTTCGTTTAGCTCTTTGGCCATATTTAAGACATTGTTTTAAAGTCTTTTTCTAGTAACCCTGATGCTTGTGTTTCTTCAGAGACTGTTTCTGGAGATTTATTTTGTTCCTTTACATTAGCCATGTTTTCCTCTATGTGTCTTGTAACGATTTTAAAAATTTGGGCATTTGAAAAAATTGCAGTCTCTCTCAGTCTTTGTAGACGAATGTGGAAGACCTTTACTAATTAGAGAACTCCTCACTCTTGAGATTAGCCTGTAGTGAAGGCTTAAGGTCTTCTCAAACCTTTTCGGGACATGTGTTCTGTCTCTATGCTTTTCTCGCCCCCACCCTTTATTTCCTGGTTGATTTATTTATTTTATTTTTTACAAGTTACAATCTAGTTTTTTATTTTACTTATTTATTTAAAATTTTTTATTTTATATCGGAGCATAGTTGATTAACAGTGTTGTTAGTTTCAGGTGTATAGCAAAGTGATTGTTATACATATATCTATTCTTTTTCAAATTCTTTTCCCATTTAGGTTATTATAGAATATTGAGCAGAGTTTGCTGTGGTATATTGTAGGTCCTTGTTTGTTATCTATTTAATCTATTTTAAATATAGCAGGGTATACATGTAAATCTCAAACTCCCAATCTATCCTCCCCACACCCACCTTTCCCCCTGGTGCCCATAAGTTTGTAGTCTAAGTCTGTGAGTCTGTTTCTGTTTTGTAAATAAGTTCATGTGTTCATTTTTTTTCAGATTGTGCATATAAGTGATATCATATGATATTTGTCTTTCTCTGTCTGACTTATTTCACTTAGTATGATAATCTCCAGGTCCATCCCTGTTGCTGCAAATGGCATTATTTCATTCTTTTTAATGGCTGAATAATATTCCATTGAATATATGTACCACATCTTCTTTATCCATTCATCTGCCAATGGATATTTAGGTTCCTTCCATGTCTTGGCTACTGTAAATAGCACTGCAATCAACATTGGGGTGATGTATCCTTTTGAACCATGTTTTTCTGTGGATATATGACGAAGAGTGGGATTGCTGGATCTGTTTATAGTAGCTCTATTTTTAGTTTCTTAAGGAACCTCCATACCATTCTCCAGAGTGGCTGCACCAGTTTACAATCCCACCAACAATACAGCAGGATTCCTTTTTCTCCACACACTCTCCAGCATTTATTTGTACACTTTTTTTGATGATGGCCATTCTGACCTGTGTGAGGTGATATCTCATTGTAGTTTTGATTTGCATTTTTCTAATAATTAGTGACTGAGCATTTTTTCATGGGCCTCTTGCCCATCTGTATGTGTTCTTTGGAGAAATGTCTGTTTAGGTCTTCTGCCCATTTTTTGATTGGGTTTTTTTTGTTGTTGTTGATATTGAGTGCATGGGCTGTTTGTAAATTTTGGAGACTAATTTCTTGTTGGTCATATTGTTTGCAAATATTTTCTCCCATTCTGAGAGGTATCTTTTCGTTTTGTTTATGGTTACCTTTGCTGTGCAAAACCTGTTAAGATTAATTAGGTCCCATTTGTTTATTTTTTCTTTTTATTTCCATTACTCTAGGAGACAGCTCAGAAAAGATAATTGATGCCATTTATGTCAAAGAGTGTTCTGCCTATGTTTTTCTCTAAGTTTTATAGTATCCTGTCTTACATTTAGATCTTTAATCCATTTTGAGTTTATTTTTGTGTATGGTGTTAAAGAATGTTCTAATTTTATTTTTTTACATGTAGCTGTACAGTTTTCCCAGCACCACTTATTGAAGAGACTGTCTTTTCTCCATTATATATTCTTGCCTCCTTTGGCATGGATTAGGTGACCATAGGTGCATGGATTTATTTCTGGGCTTTCTATCCTGTACCATTGATCTATATTTCTGTTTTTGTGCCAGTACCATACTGTTTTGATGTCTGTAGCTTTGTATTATAGTTTGAAGCCAGGGAACCTGATTCCTCCAGCTCCACTTTTCTTTCTCAAGATTGCTTTGGCTATTCGGAGTCTTTTGTATTTCCATACAAATTTCACAAAATTTTTATACCAATTCTGAAAAATGCCATTGGTAATTTGATAGGGATTACACTGAATCTGTAGATTGCTTTGGGTAGTATAGTCATTTTCACAATATTGATTCTTCCAATCCAAGAACATGGTTTATCTCTCTATCTATTTATGTCATCTTTCTTTTCTTTCATCCATATCTTATAGTTTCCTGAGTACAGGTCTTTTGCCTCCTTAGGTAGGTTTATTCCTAGGTATTATTTTTTTGATGTGATGGTAAATGGGATTGTTTCCTTGATTTCTCTTTCTGATCTTTTCTTCTTAGTGTATAGGAATGCAAAAGATTTCTGTACATTCATTTTGCAGCCTGCAAGTTTATGAAATTCATTGATGAACTCTAGTAGTTTTCTAGTAGCATCTTCAAGATCTTCTATGCATAGTATCATGTCATCTACAAACAGTGACAGTTTTACTTCTTTTTCAATTTGTATTGCTTTTATTTCTATTTTCTTCTCTGATTGCTGTGGCTAGGACTTCTGAAACTATGTTGGATAATAGTGGTGAGAGTGGACATCCTTGTGTTGTTCCTGATCTTAGAGGAAATGCTTTCAGTTTTTCACCATTGAGATGTTTGCTGTGGGTTTGTCATATATGGCCTTTATTATGTTGAGGTAGTTTCCCTCCAGGCCCACTTTCTGGAGAGTTTTTATCATAAATGGATGTTGAATTTTGTCAGAAACCTTTTCTGCATCGATTAAGAGGATAATATGATTTTTGTCTTTTATTTTATTAATGTGGTGTATCACACTGATTGATTTGCAGATATTGAAGAATCCTTGCATCCTTGGGATAAATCCCACTTGATCATGGTGTATGATCTTTTTAATGTACTGCTGGATTCATTTTGCTAGTATTATGTTGAGGATTTTTGTGTCTATGTTCATCAGTGATATTGTCTGAATTTGATATCAGGGTGATGGTGGCCTCGTAAAATGAATTTGGGAGTATTCCTCTGCAATATTTTGGAATAGTTTCAGAAGAATAGGTGTTAACTCTTCTGTAAATGTTTGATAGAATTCACTTGTGAAGCCATCAGATCCTGGACTTTTGTTCGTTGGGTGTTTTTTTCGTTGTTGCTGTTTTTGTTTTTGGCCATGTGGCACAGCATGCAGGATCTTGGTTCCCCAACCAGGGATTGAACCCCTTCCCCCTTGCAGTGAAAGTGCAGAGTCTTAACCACTGGACTGCCAGGAAAATCCCTGTTGGGAGTTTTTAAATCACAGTTTCAATTGCAGTACTTGTGATGAGTCTGTTCATGTTTTCTATTTCTTTCTGGTTCAGTCTTGGAAGACTGTACCTTTCCAAGAATTTGTCCATTTCTTCTAGGTTTTCCATTTTATTTGCATATAGTTTCTTGTTGTAGTCTGTTATGATGCTTTGTAATTTTGTGGTGCATGTTGTATCTTCTTTTTCATTTCTAATTCTGTTGATTTGAGCCTTCTCCCCTTTTTTCTTGATGAGTCTGGCTAAAATTTTATCAATTTTGTTTACTTTTTCAGAGAACCAGTTTTTAGTTTCATTGATCTTTTTTATTGTTTTCTTTGTTTCTATTTCTTCCCTGATCTTTATGATTTATTTCCTTCTGCTAACTTTGGGTTTTGTTTGTTCTTTCTCTAGTTGCTTTAGGTATTAGATTAGGTTGTTTGAGATTTTTCTTGTTTCCTGAGGTAAGATTGTATTGCTATAAACTTCCCTCTTAGAACTGCTTTTGCTGCGTCCCATAGGTTTTGGATTGTTGTGCTGTTGTTTTCATTTGCCTTTAGGTATTTTTTGATTTGCTCTTTAAGTTCTTTAGTGATCCATTGGTTGTTTAGTAGGATATTGTTTAGCCTGCATATATTTGTGTTTTTTACATTTTTTTCTTGTAATTTATTTCTAATTTTATTAATGGCATTGTGATCGGGAAAGTTGCTTGATATGATTTCAGTTTTCTTAAATTTACTGAGGGTTGCTTTGTGGCCCAGCATGTGATCGATCCTGGAGAATGTTACCTGTGCACTTGAGAAGAATGTGTATTCTGTTCCTTTCAGAGGGAATGCTCTATAAATACCAGTTAAGTCTATCCGGTCTAATGTGTCATTTAAGGCCTATATTTCCTTATTGATCTTCTGTCTGGATGATCTGTCCACTGATGAAATTGGGGTGTCAACTCATTATTTACCAGGGGATCTTTGCAGAAACTAATGCCTGTGGCCTGAGATTTTTATTTTGGCTGGCTAAAAAATTAATTCTGTTATTTCACTAACACTCTGTGGGTTAGTACATTCAATATTCACACCTGAGGGCTTCCCTGGTGGCACAGTGGTTGAGAGTCCGCCTGCCAATGCAGGGGACACAGGTTCGTGCCCCAGTCCGGGAAGATCCCACATGCCATGGAGCGGCTAGGCCTGTGAGCCATGGCTGCTGAGCCTGCGCATCTGGAGCCTGTGCTCTGCAACAGGAGAGGCCACAGCAGTAAGAGGCTCGCATACCGCCAAAAAAAAAAAAAAATTCACACCTGACACACCTGTAAAGTCTAATTTTTGTGAAATGTTGTCTTCAATCCACTCTTCTATAGAAGCAAAGGAGCATTTTCCAGCACCATGAGTTTCATTCTCACTTTCCATATCAGAATCAATCACTAAAGTTTTTTGTCTTTTTATTGGTCTAATATTCACATCATCTGAATCAGAACTATATTCTGAAGAGCTATAATCTTCTGAGACACTAGTATATATGTTGCTTGGACAGTCAGAGCAAGTATCTGCATAAAATTCACCGAAAAATTATTTTTTACTCAAAATTTTACAATGCGTCGTTTTTGAAAATTTTACGTTTATAATACACACAGCCTTGGAACAAAAGCGTAACAGAGCAAAATGTGAATGATAATGACAATCATAAGTTGTATAATGAACCCTTCATCAATTTTAAGCTCTAAGAACTTCACGGTGATGTTAATTGTATCACACTCTAAAAATGTATTGATACGTCTCTGGCCAATAACATTCGGGTATCAAAAGATGTATTAATATGCCTTTGGTCAATAATGTGTTAAAGTCCCCAGCTACTGTTGTAGTACTGTCTATTTCTCCTTTTATGGCTATTAGTATTTGCCTTATATATTGGGATGCTTTTATGTTGGGTGCATATATATTTATAATTGTTATATGTTTTTCTTGGATTGATCCCTTGATCATTATGTAGTGTCTTTCTTTGTCTCTTGTAACAGTCTTTATTTTAAAGTCTATTTCATCTGATATGAATATTGCTACTCCAGCTTACTTTTTATTTTCATTTGCATGGAATACCTTTTTCCATCTCCTCAGTTTCAGTCTGTATGTGTTCCTTGGTCTGAAGTGAATCTCTTTTAGACAGCATATACCTGGGCTTTTTTTTTTCCCTCATATCCATTCAGGCAGTCTGTATCTTTTGGTTGGAACATTTAATCTGTTTACATTTATGGTAATTATCAATATGTATGTTCTTATTGCCATTTTATTTTTTTTTAAGATTTTTTTGATGTGGACAATCTTTAACGTCTTGAATTTGTTACAATATTGCTTCTGTTTATGTTTTGATTTTTTGGCTGCGAGACGTGGGATCCCAGCTCCCCGACCAGGCATCAAACCTGTACCCCCTGCATTGGAAGGCAAAGTCTTAACCACTGGACCACCAGGGAAGTCCCCCTATTGTCATTTTCTTAATTGTTTTGGATTTGTTTTTGTAGGCCTCTTTTTCTTCCCTTCCTCTTTCATTCTCTTGTGATTTGATGACTAAAGGAACATCTATGAAAGAAAATTTTGTTTAGTGTTGTGTTTGGATTCCTTTTTCTTTTTTGTATGTGTATCTATTGTAGATTTTCAGTTTGTGGTTACCATGAGGTTTCGATATAACAGTCTATATATAAACAAGATTGTTTAAGTTGCTGGTCTTTTAATTTCAAATGCATTTCCAATATCCTGCATTTGTGCTGTCCTCTTCTCACAGTTGCTGGTTTTGATATCATATTTGTGTGCAGATGATTTCCCACCTTTATTTTATGTTTCCTTTACTGGTGAGCTTTTCCATTCATAATTTTCTTATTTCTAGTAGTGGCCTTTTGTTTTCTGCTTAGGGATGTTTCTTTAGCATTTGTTACAAAGCTGGTCTGGTGCAACTTAATTCTTTTAGCATCTGCTTGTCTGTAAAGCTTTTGATTTCTCTGTAAAATCTGAATGAGAGCTTTGATGGGTAGAGTGTTCTTGGTTTTAGTTTTTTCCCTTTCATCATTTTAAATATGTCATGCCACTCCCTTCTGGCCTACAGTTTCTGCTGAGAAATCAGCTGATAACCTTATGGGAGTTCCCTCGTATGTTATTTGTTGCTTTTCTCTTGTTGTTTTTAATATTTTTTCTTTGTCTTTAACTTTTGTCAATTTGATTACTGTGTTTTGGTGTGTTCCTCCTTGGGTTTATCCTGCCTGGGAGAGTCTGTGCTTCCTGGACTTGGGTAACTGTTTCCTTTCCCATGTTAGGGAAGTTTTCAGCTGTTATCTCTTCAAATATTTTCTGAGGCCCTTTCTCTCTCTCTCTTCACCCTCTAGGACCCCTGTAATGTGAATATTGGTGCATCTAATATTGTCTGAGAGGTCTCTTAGACTGTCTTCATTTACTTTCATTCTTTTTTTCTTTATTCTGTTCCAGGGCAATAATTTCCACCATTCTGTCTTTTAACTCACTTATCCATTCTTCTGCCTCAGTTACTCTGCTATTGATTCCTTCTAGTGTATTTTTCATTTCAGTTATTGTATTGTTCATCTCTGTTTGTTCTTTAGTTCTTCTTGGTCTTTGTTAAACATCTTTTGTATCTTCTCAATCTGTGCCTCCATTCTTTTTCTGAGATCTTTGATCATCTTTACTATCATTACTCTGAATTCTTTTTCTGGTAGATTGCTTATCTCCGCTTCACTTAGTTGTTCTTCTGGGGTTTTATCTTGTTCCTTCATCTGGGATGTATTCCCCTGCTGTCTCATTTTGTCTAACTTTCTGTGATTGCAGTTTCTGTTCTGCAGGCTGCAGGATTTTAATTTTTCTTGCTTCTGCTGTCTGCTCCCTGGTGGATGAGGCTAAGAGGCTGTGCAGGCTTTCTGGTGGGATGGTCTGGTTCCTGCCCCCTGGTGGGTGGAGCTGGGTCTTGTCCCTCTGGTGGGCAGGGCTGTGCTCAGGAAGACATTAAGCAGCCTGTGTGTTGATAGGTGGGGCTGTGGTTCCACCCTGTTGGTTATTTAGCCTGAGGCACCCATCACTGGAGCCTACAGGCTTTTGGGTGGGGCTAGGTCTTGGGGAGGAAACCGTGGCCTCCAAGAGGGCTCATGCCAATGAGTACTCACCAGAATTTCCGGTGCCAGTGTCTTTGTCCCCGTAGTGAGCCACAGCCACCCCCTGCCTCCACAGGAGACCCTCCAATTCTAGCAGGTAGGTCTGGCCCAGTCTCTTATGAGGTCACTGCTTTTTCCCCCTGGATCCTGGTGTGCACAGGACTTTGTTTGCACCTTCCAAGAGTTGAGTTTCTGTTTCCCCCTGTCCTGTGGAATTCTTGCAATCAAACCCCACTGGCCTTCAAAGCCATGTGGTCTGCATGCTCCTCCTCCCATTGCCAGAACCCCAGGCTGGGAAGCCTAAGGTGGGGCTCATGACTTTCACTCCTGTGGGTGTACTTCTGTGGTATAATTATTTTCAAATTTGTGGTTCACCCACCCGAAGGATATGGGATTAGATTTTAACATGATTGCGCCCATTTTACCATCTTGTTGTGGCTTCTTCTCTGTCTTCGGATGTAGGGTATCTTTCTTGATAGACTCCAGAGTTATTTTTGTCAATGGTTGTCCTAGAGGTCTCTTAGACTGTCTTCCTTTTCATTCTTTTTTCTTTACTCTTTTCCAGCAGTTCGTTGTGTTTTTGTAGGAAGGTGTGAGGTCACATCCTTCTACTCCATCTTGATGGCCAGTCACCCCTGGTTGTTTTTAAATGGCTTAGTTTCCCAGTCACACATCAATTTCTTCTTGGGACCTTAGATATTCTATTGTATTCCTCTACCCATGATCAATCTCTTGTCTGTAGGTATCCACAAGTCTGCAATCCACCTGCAGTTTTTACACACCATAGTGCCCACCACTGACTTCTGTGGCTTCCAGTCTGATGTCCAAGCTATGCCACCATTTCCTGACTAAGGTTCAAGTCGGGCAAGATAGATTCCAGTTCCTTGGGAATCCCACAGACAGGCCTTAACTTTGCAAGCAAATTTCACTGTCAAGATAGATTCCAGTTCCTTGGGAATCCCACAGACAGGCCTAAACTTTGCAAGCAAATTTCACTCTGTTCTTTCCAGCCCAAGAGAGGGAATTGGGAATTGGGCCATGCCATGGACTGAATGTTTATTCCCTCCCACCCAGTTCAAATGTTGAAACCCTAATGCTCTACTGTGATGGTATTAGGAGGTAGGGCCCTTGGAAGGTAATTAGGTTTAGATGATGTCATATTGTGAGTGCCCACAACATGAAAAGTGCCATTATAAGAAAAGGAAGAGACACGAGAGCTCCCTCTATCCACCATGTGAGGATACAGCAGCCATCCGGAAGAGGGCCCTCACCAAAGCCCAACCGTGCTGACAATATGATATCAGAGTTCCCAGCCTCCAAAACTATGAGAAACAAATGTCTGTTTTTTGAGTCAACCAGTCCATGGTATTTTTTTTTAATTACTATTTTTTTAAAATTTATTTTTGGCTGTGTTGGGTCTTCGTTGCTACACACGGGCTTTGTCTAGTTTGTGGCAAGTGGGGGCTACTCTTTGTTGTGGTGTGCGTGCTTCTTACTGCGGTGGCTTCTTGTGTGGAGCATGGGCTCTAGGCGTGCAGGCTTCAATAGTTGTGGCATGAGGGCTCAGTAGTTGTGGCTTGTGGGTTCTAGAGTGCAGGCTCAGTAGTTGTGGTGCAAGGGCTTAGTCACTCCGTGGCATGTGGGATCTTCTCAGAGCAGGGATTGAACCAATGTCTCCTGCATTGGCAGGTGGATTCTTTTTTTTTTTTTTTTGCGGTATGCGGGCCTCTCACTGTTGCGGCCTCTCCCGTTGCGGAGCACAGGCTCCAGATGCGCAGGCTCAGCGGCCATGGCTCACGGGCCCAGCCGCTCCACGGCATGTGGGATCTTCCCGGACCAGGGCACGAACCCGTGTCCCCTGCATCGGCAGGCAGACTCTCAACCACTGCGCCACCAGGGAAGCCCAGCAGGCGGATTCTTAACCACTTCGCCACCAGGGAAGTCCCCATGGTATTTTTTTTATGGATGCTTGAGCAAACTAAGACAGTCCACTTCCTTCTGTCCTTGCTACAAGGACGTGGAGGGGATGGGGCAAAGGTGAGTAAACGCCCTGGGAAATTTCGTATCATCTTGCTTGAATGTGGCTTTTTCTTGATTGGGCATTTTCTTGGCTGCTGTAGATTTTTAGCTAGTTTCCAAAGCTCCTGTGAAGTTATCTTAATCAGTGTATGGTTGTTTATTTGATAATTCTGTAGGGAAATGAGCGCCTGGAGCTTCCTAGTTTACCATCTTGCTGACATCAACTGTCCTTTTCATAATTTAGAATGTTTATTTTGGAAAGTAAGGGATAACATATAGTGAATCCAAGTATGATACATTAAAGTGAGTATATTGGTTTACCTGGGTGTTTTGAAAGTTGATATATTTAATGAATATTTAATGAATATATTTAATGAATATTTTAATATCATAATTTTATAAAAATGATAAATTTCTAGTAATTCACGTATTTGATTACATAGTTCACTATGTTCACTGTCAAATATCCTGAAGTGTACATGATAAACAGCCAAGTTTCATGCCTAAGTATATATATATACAGGGACAATCCTGAGCAGTTACAAAATATGGTTTTGTAACAAGCACAGTGTTTTTTCATATATAACAAATGCATTATTTCCTTGTGCATGAAATGCAAATTTGCAAATTGCATCCAGGAACTCATCAAATCTGCTAGATGAATTATGTAATTCAATTTGGCAAAATTTTTGCTCACAGCACAAATAGTTTTCTTTGGTTTTCTTGGATTCTGTTCTAAGAAGGAGGTAGCTGGAAAAAAGTGAAAAATTACAGGATATGATTCATAAAAATCCCACATCTTTTTTGTGTGCTTGTACATTCTTTTTTGAGGGAAAATGTTTTTGTCCCACAGCAATGATTCCTCTTCCTTCTCAGTAAGTACTTTTTAGTTGGACAGATACCCATGAACAGTATATCCAAGGTATTCAAAGAATGGTAGCCAAAATGAGAGGAAGATGCATGTCATTTAGCATCTAGAAGAACATGTAGCATATTCATTAAATCCCTTTTTCACCAGAAAGGAATGTGAAGCCTGAACTTTAACATGGCCACAGTATGTACTAGAGAGCAAAGAAATGAAACCTCAGCTATGTATGCTCCTGCCAAGCATTAGCCCAAATCTTTCACTCTCTGACATGTGATGGGTATCTGTTTCCCTGTCATGTTTTGACAGAAAAGAAAATATTGCCCATGTAACCCTATCCTCATTTCTAAGGTTCAGGCAAGTGGTACTCACTACTATTTCTTCCTCTTTTCACTTGCAGCCAACAGTGAGATTAAGCATACACACCAAAGAAAGGACTACCAGCGCTGCATTGTCAGAGGCAGTTTAATAATTAAGAGTAGTCACATCTCTGCGGATGGCCTATGTGCTTCTTTCTTTTCTCTCTTGAAGCAGCTGGCAAACCCTTTCATCATTTTAGTTTGTGAAAAACTCTTATGGTAGTAGCTACTCATTACCCAGAGTGAGGAGTTCTCTTAAGCAATGGAATGACCAGCAGATTCAGAAACTAAAGTATAAATTTCATGCATCTAAATAATTCACACAGTATCAGAGCTAATGGGAACCACACAGATTAGGTATCTGATGCTCTCATTTCATAGAAAGAGCCTGAGACCACTTCTAATGCTGTCAGTGTGAAGGACCAGTTAAGCTGCAACACTTCTGTCATAAAGATCAAGAAATGCTAAATGAAATTGTCTATTAAATGTATGGATAAGTTCACCAAAACTAAGGAAACCTCCAAGTACCAGGAATGAAGCAGGCACAGAAAATAAGAGCAGCAGGTGGGAGAGCTAATGCTGCCATTGGCTTGGGATGGGGTTGTGGGGAGTTGCCAGTACAAGTAACCCAAACGCTTATGTTTTAATACGTATATAGAGATAGGAGTTGGGTATTTGGAACTTCCTGAGGTAGAGAATTGGAACTGTGAAACCTATCCTGTACACACATGTTCACAATTAACCTAGGATCCTTGAAAGGCTGCCCTCTAAGTGGTAGGGTAGACTAAAAAAAAAAAAAAAAAAAAAAAAAAAAAAAAAAAATGCCCACTGACAACAGAATGACAAGAAGGAAGCTGGTAGTTTTTTGTGGATACTCGGGAGGAAAGAAAATTTCTCCTGGGAAGTGGTAAGCCTGCACATAGATTTATTATTTATATTCTTCTTAGTCATATGGTCAAAGAACCCATAAGTAGCAAAATAAGCAGGAAAATTGTCCTAAGTGGTAAAAACCCCTGGGATCCCTGCCAGAAGAAAATATAATAATGCTAAAGAGGGATATGTCCTCAATTCAGATAACATGGAATTCCCACAGGTAAAAGCCTACTGAAGATGAATTCACAACAAAATTTTTTCAGAAGAGTAAATAAACTAATATGAGCAATGCCTAAGTACTTGAGGCCATAGAGAACTCTGATAGATACTATAAACTAAATGTGTAGAAGATGATTGAAACGTAAAACAGGAAGTGTAAGTAATAAGAAAAGAAGACACCAGAATAGTGGAATATTGAAAAAGAGGTGCATATATCTTTTTTAAATGAATAATGTAGTCTTTGCAAGTTAAAATTCCTAGTATAGAAATGCATAAAATTAGGCCTGAAAAGATTTGAGGAATTATGCAGAGGGAAGTATAAAAAGACAATGCGATGGAAAATGTAAAAGGCAAGTTTATGGAGAAAAAGTATAGAGTGAGGCCTATCAATATATGTCTAATAAGAGTTGTATTAAATACTAGAGAAGAAGGGAATAGAAGACAGGGGGAGCTATTACCAATCATAAATAGCCTAGAATACCCAGAATAGAGGAAAGAATTTCATTTTCAGATTTAGAAAACTCATTAAGTCCCTTGCAGGATAAACACAAAGATCATACCTGCTCACAGAGAAGATCTTAAAAGATCTAGAGAGAAAAAATAGATTACTTTCAAAGGAATGATAATTAGGCAATTGCAGACATCTTGAGAGTGAAAGTAGAGTTAGGAATACAATAAAATGATGCTATCACAGTGCAACCTAGAATTCTGTACCCAGCCAACATATCATTTAAGAGTAAGGCCCCCAAAAATACATTTTAGACAGGGAAAATGGAAGCTGATCATCACTCCAAGCCTGAAAGAAGAAAGAAAATGGGTGCAAGCAAAATTGTTGTGCAAAGAAGTTGGCAAACATGATGAAACAATAATTATTGACTTACTACTATTGTTGTTGTAAATGGAAAAGTATTAATCACTGATATATAACAATTGTTTTAAATAAGTTTAAGGTTTCAAACAAGGTGAAAGTAAATACTAGACAATAATGAGACATAAGATAAAACAGGGTATATAGGAATCAATGTAATTTAAGGCTCTTGTATTCTGAAAAGGGAAAGTAGAGATGTATGACTAAGGTAATTGACTTTAAGTCAATAATATGAGTAATCACTAAAATAATAGAAACATCATGTATAACTTTCCTAAAAGAACAGAAGTAGAATGTTTAACTTTGAAAGCATTAAAGGATGAAAAAATGAAGGAATTAAGACCACGAGAAATTTACCCATTGTCACAAGCTAGTTCTTTGTAGAAGTGGGTCTGGAAACTAAAGGTGTATATTTCCAGTTCTGCATTATCTTCTCTGGGAATACTCTGGAAATACATCAACCAAATTTGAATTTTTGTAGAGTAAATAAGATTTATGTATTTGCCTGCTTTTAAAGGTTTGTTTTTTAAAGCTCTAAACACTTGACTCAACTTGCTCTCAACAGAGAGGACAATGATTTTGTAACACAGATTATAGTATAGGGCTCCATATACTTTCCCATTCACTTTCCATTGAGCTTAAAGGAGTAGTGACAAGAAGGATATTTCATAGCATCTAACAATCCTTTTATAAATATTCACCAAATGCAAATCTGTGTTTATGGCTGTGTCGGATTGCTGGGTTGAACCTAATAGTCTCTTGCAAGAGATGGACATATATGTAACCATAGAAAGAAGTTAGAATGCATTTAGTTAAGTATGGGCCAAATTTTAAACTGGGGAAATTATAACTTCAAAATGGCAGAATAGTTTTAATGGCACAGAGACCCCCTATGAATACATTCTGTCTGATGAGGGTGTTATAGTCTATCAGGGTTTGGGTTCTGATGAAAGAACTGAAAGTACTGCTTATTAAGATTAGTGCTTTGAAAAGTAAAAGAGGTTGAAAATTACGTTTCATTAAAGGACAAATGAAATAAACCAGAAGTGGTTATTGAAGAACTTGATTATCTGGGGCCTAATGTACCAAAAATTATAATTAACTGATTTTTTAAAAAAAAATACTGAGAGAAATACAAATGACTGCAATTTAGAAAGCAGTTTCTAAGGGGATTTTTAGGATGTCTATAAATCTAATCTTCTATCTTTCTAATTCTCAACATTAGATATTGAATATTGACATTAAGGATGGTAGACATTAGGGATGAAAGGGACATTAACAACACCCTAAATTGTATCTACTCTCTTAATAGATCTTTGCCCAAATCTTCCTGTGAATATGATACATAATTTAGACAACAAATATTTCTTGAATGTATTCTATGTCTGCCTCTATGTTATAATTCTATGGAGAAAAAAAACAGGTCACAACTTTTTTTAAAGCCTTAGTATCGTACTATTCTAAACTCAAATCTCTGATTAAATTTCTTTTGCAGTTATAGAAGGGGGAGCTTTAATGAATTTTTCATTTCTTTTATATAGTTATATTACCCATTTTCTTGCTATTCTCCATGCTATTACAAGAATAATACTGAATATATGTGACATAATAGGCATTCAGTGAATGTTGACTACATTGGATAAAATATTTTGGGTAGCAGTAAAGTAGATGGGCTTTTTTTTCCTGGTATTTAAGCCTCAATTTCCTCATCTATTAATTTACTCACCTCATGAGTATTTTGAGATTTAAATGGGAACACAGGGTAAGTGTTTAATAAATATTAATTTTTTAAGGATAAAACAACTAAAACAAACATTAAGCAAAGAGAAAAATTAAAAATAATGTACTAAAAGTATACATTTTAAAAAGAAACAACCACATTTAACATGGACATTAAAGTCTTCACATCCAATTAAGAATAACTCATAAATATATAATTTATTATTAAAATCAGTTTTACAGACTTCCCTTGTGGCACAGTGGTTAAAAATCCACCTGCCAATGCAGGGGACATGGGTTTGAGCCCTGGTCCAGGAAGATCCCACATTCCGTGAAGCAACTAAGCCCGTGTGCCACAACTACTGAGCCTACACTCTAGAGCCCGTGAGCCACAACTACCGAGCCCACGTGCCATAACTACTGAAACCCACGCGCCTAGAACCTGTGCTCTGCAACAAGAGAAGCCACCGCAATGAGAAGCCCGTGCACTGCAACAAAGAGTAGCCCCTGCTTGCCACAACTAGAGAAAGCCCATGTGCAACAACGACCCAATGCAGCCAAAAATAAATAAATTTATAAAAAATTATTTTTACTACATCATTAAATTGATTTACTTTATCACATTTTAAGTCTTAAAATCATTTTTAGGAAAAATTCTTTTGAGGGAAAAGCAAAATATATATGTGGGACTATGTAAAAATTTAAATGTACTATATAAGCTTTCAATACGGAATTAATAGTTCTTTTTTTAAAATTTTATTTTTATTTTTGGCTGTGTTGGGTCTTCATTGCTGTACACAGGCTTTCTCTAGTTGCGGCAAGCAGGGGCTACTCTTCGTTGTGGTGTGTGGGCTTCTCATTGCGGTGGCATCTCTTGTTGTGGAGCACGGGCTCTAGGCACGCAGGCTTCAGTAACTGCAGCACGCGGGCTCAGTAGTTGTGGCACGCGGGCCCTAGAGCACGCAGGCTTCCGTAATTGCGGTGCATGGGCTTTAGGGTGCGTGGGCTTCAGTAGTTGTGGCACGTGGGCTCTAGAGCGCAGGCTCAGTAGTTGTGGCGCATGGGCTTAGTTGCTCTGGGGCATGTGGGATCTTCCCGGACCAGGGATTGAACCCATGTCCCCTGCATTGGCAGGCGGATTCTTAACCACTGCACCACCAGGGAAGTCCCAAATAGTGGCTTTTCTAGATACACTAAGAACTTTAAATTTTACTTGATCTAAGGTAACTGCAGTCTTTCTTCTATTTATCTCCAGTTTTTAAAAGATTTTAAAAAGGGAATTCATTCATCTCTTTCCCTGAATCTTATTTCCTGTTCTTATGACATTTGAAAGAAGAACAATCAGTTTTTTCCAAAGTACTTATTAGGATATGTGGGGAATTATCCATTTGTGGTCACCTGGGAGAATCACAGCAATTGATATTGATGTTAATATTACAAAGCTGAGAAGTAATTATAATATTTGGAAGTATTTTGACCTAACTCTAAAAGTGTTAGGTAGAGGAAGAAATTCTTTAGACTTCTATTTTTATTTACAAATCACTTTAAAAAAAGCTACAACATTCATTCTTATTTTTGCTTATACTCCACTTTTGCAATTGCTATCATTTCACCACTAAAACTTAAAAGAAACAAAGAACCATGAAGTAAGATTTGCCATTTGACAAATCTGATTAAACCAAAGGTGTTTGCCATTGAAACCGACTCTGCTCACCCACTCCATCTCAAGTTTACTTTCTGTTAGACAAAATATTACTGTCTTTTCCCAGAAGGAACCCAAACCATTGTCCATTGGAAACAGTTACGTTTTAGACCGTTAAACATTGCAGGGGGTTATAAAATACAAAAATAAGTATTGGTCATTGGAATAGATTTCAAAAGTGTTTGGAATATGTATTCCAAAGACATCTTAGAGTTCTTGGCTAGATTAAAGAAAGATGTTGAAATAGGGAGGAAAAAAAAACTGTTTTGTAACTTGTACTTAGTGTACAAACCTAGCCGCAATTACCAGATCCATTTAAAATGATAATTTAATAAAATCATGAGGTTAGCAGAGAATGAGCACACGGTTTATTCTGAAGGTTAGTCATAGTTTTAAAAAGAATGCTTTTAGTATGCCATCTTTGACATGCCATGTTTGCCATTTGCAGAGAGGACAGACTGTAGAGCTAAACAGACACAGATAGGGATTTAATCCTCTTACTATCTGTAACAATGGGCAAGTAAGGGAGTTAGCCTCTTCCTTGCTCCATGCTGTCCTCTGTAAATGGGAATAATAATGCGTGATGTAGAAGTCATGTGATGGATAATATAATTTTGGTACTCAGTAGAGTAACAGGCACATAGTTGGTGCTTAATCAGTGTTAGGTCTTATTATTTATCCTGACCAGAAACATACATTCAAAAAGCAACTTGTTGTTTTTTTGCTTTGGCCACAACATGTGGCATGCAGCACTTTCCTGACCAGGGACCAAACCTGCACCCTCTGCAGTGTAAGTGCAGAGTTTTAGCCACTGGACCACCAGGAAGTCCAAAACAGCAATTCTGTTTTACTTTTTCTTCTTTTGTGAATTCTCACATCACCATAAAGAGAGTTTACTTCCAAGTAACCTTTTAATTTTTTGAAAGTGGAACAGTGTCACAGTAATTTATAATTAGTAATATTTATTCAACAAATTTTGTCAAATAACTAGTATTCAGAGTCTAATGGTAGGCACCAAAGAGGTAGAAAAATAAGAACACTTTTATTTCAAATAGCTTTTATTCACACTAGGACTAGAGGAAAGTCTAATTCAGTAGAAAACACAAGACAAAAGGAGATCTTTCACACTCTTAAGGAGAATCATGACATTAACAACATCAGCAATAATCTGGAACACGCCATTGAATTTTCCATTCAATATTTTCAAATACAAAAAAAGGAATCAGATAGAAGGTGAACAGTCCATGAGCATGTTCAACAATGGTATTGTTATTAGGTATTAATCCTTTATTAGATAATTATTTTTCACCTCTGGGAAAACATCACTGGCAGCACAATTTTAAGAAGTTTGGCAACACGTATTTTTTTCAGCAGCTCTGGATGATAGATTTTGGTGAATGCTAGCCAAAAAAATTAAGGGCAAAACCACTGGTGCACAGAGGACAACAAACTGATCTTATTACAGAAACAGATATCAGACCACAATATAAAAAACATTTTAATTTTACACTAAGCCAGAAACTCCAGATTATTGGCATACACATCAACAAGCCAGGTCTAGAGTGTTTAATCACAAGAGTGATAAATACTGGTTTTCTGCCTGCTCTGCCCACCTTACTTAAAAATATCAGTATATTTGCTTTCAAATGACACAAACTGCCGAGGCTATAATCTACAAAATGATCACTCACTTTTAACAACATGCCTGTTATACCCAGTCACCACTGAAAGGACAGTTTCATAGAACCCAGCTCTGCTTACCCAGAAAGAGTTTAAGCATCTTACAATTTAGAAAGAGCATATGCAGATTTTTTAATCTAAAAACAAATCTTTGCATATGTAAGGAAGTGCCATTCCTCCTCAGATTTTAGAATTCTTAATTGTTATGTTTTAAAAACTTGTTCCATTTCTACTCAATTTTAAGTTAGTAAAGGCAATAGCCCGATATTGTTGCAAGATCTCTATCAAATGTCATAAAATGCCAACTCCAAGAAAGGGCACCACAATGAAGCCTAAAGGGCATGGCCACAATGTCCCACAACACATTTGACCCTCCTTATTTTATTTGATGTTGCAACATTTGGCTCTAATGTACCTAAGGCCCAAGCAGAAAAATAAAAGCACTTCCGTTTTCTTTGAATAGTCTGGAAATATCTTACTTCCAAATTATATTGATTTAAAAATTTCTCTTTTGTCATTTTTTTCTTATGGTTGGAATTTATGCTTGTGGGTTTGACTCATAAAACATCATCCAGAGGGCAGGAGAAGTCTACATACAATCTTCTGTGTGATAACGCACAAGATAATTAGGTAGTACCAAGAACGGTGGAAAACTATATTTGAGACAAAAAAATTCTGTATTAATGAAACAAATGCCACGTCCAAAACTGTAGACCAAAACACATTAACCTGATTTATCTTTTAAGATAAGAATAGCAAAAAGTCAAGTGGTTCTTGAAAGAAAGAGATAAAAAAAGAAGATAAAAAGTATCTACTAGAGTGTTTATATAAAATGGCACAAAGAAAGCATACCTAGTGATGTCTCAGAAAATAAGTTGCCAAGGTTGCTTCAACTTAGGAAACATAAAGTAGAGATTTAAGAAATTATTCTGATAGTTTAGATACGGCAATTTTGTATTGGCAGTTGGATAAGGAGAGAGGGGTGGAAAGGAAATTATTGGTTAGAAAGATTGGCACTGTACGGTGAATTCACCACATATTTACTAAGTGTTCCAGTTTGAGAATTAAGATGGTTTGAGAAATTGTTTCAACCCTGTTACAACCCTATTACCCTATCATTGAGGTCAAGTCGAAGCAGCCCCAGATCAAGAGTCTAAGGTTCAATTGTCTGACCCAACTATTTCCAGGATATTAATAACTGACTCAGGTGTTGCATAAACTATTACATAAAACCTGCCAGGTGTATCATAGAAAAAACAACAAACTTCCTGTGTGAGTATACCGTGTTCATCTAAAAAATTTATACTCTGGTCACATGACAATCATGCTGTGCTTCATGAAGCATTGATGGAGTAAAAGCAAGTTGGTAGGAGGCAAGGGCTATGATTTTCAATGTAAATATGACCAGGAAAGAAGCCACACATAGGCACCTACATATTTTAGTGAGGGTGTTGATGAAGATGATGTAATACTTACGATACTTCATTAAAAAGGCAGTGAATAGTACAAAATACTGCTGGAGACCAAAATATACTTGTGTCCTTTGTGAACACAAGACACATTTGATGATCATCATGACCATACTGATGATCAGTTTGGAAGACAACAATAAAATGCCTTCATTTCTTAGCATACATCATCTGGTTTTCATTTCTTTTGGAGGTGAAAATGCCCTCTTTATGGAATGGTTGAACAGGTGTGTTGTTTCCTACATCTTCTTTTCTTTTTTTTTTTTTTCTTCTCTTTTCTAAGTCAAGTGATTGCATTCCTGAAGCAGGAAAAGAATGTTAAGATAGATGCTGCTAGAAGTGACAATGTCCAACTCTTGACAGAGTGATTATTTCAAGCTCAGAATGAATCACTTTTAAGACAGAAACCTTTGGCTTGTTTGTTTTTGTGGTTATTAGGCATTTAATACTTCCACTGAGACAAAGTGAGAGTAAACTTTCTAAAGATCGACAGTAAAAAATATTTAAATAAATTGTCTTAAACGTAAATGCTAGGACAAAAAATAAGTATAAAAGTGCTGATTGGAGAGAAATTTTCTCCCAGGAGAACTTCCACTGATCATTTTATTTCACTTCCATATGGAATTTGTAAAGAAACCTAGTAAATCCACAAAGCTTTGAGAATGACCTTTGGAAATAGGACAGTACTGAATTGTTGGGCAAGACCAGCCCTATAGTTTCTGAAATGTTCCTGTGAGGAGATGTTGTCCTGCTTTTAAATCTACCATGTTGCCAGTGAGAGGTGTGGGAGAATTTTGCAAAGGGTTATAGTCAAAACTGAAGGCAAGATTTCAGTTCCTACAATTGATAATGGAAATGCGATTTACAATAGTTTTTCATAAGTATCTCTGTTTTCTCCAAAAGCTGACTTCTATCTCCACTATTGGTGGTGTAAATTTGTTAAAATATTTTAAAATGTTTCATCTCAAAATGTTCTCATTTACTAAGCAATGATTAAATAGCCTCTATTACCATTTGAGGTCCATTTTACTTATTATTTAATAAAACTGTCTGGTTTTCAATTTAATATACAACCCCAGATTGTACTATATAATTGAGAAAATTTTCTTACGTTTTCTTTTTGGACTTATTATCAAATCTTATTAAAGTCCTGGCATTGTTTAGTAATAGATTTCTCAAAAACCTTTATTTTTATTCCTCATATATGAGTTATTATGAGATTGTGAGAAAGCCTATGTGATTATCCTTCAAAGCATGGATCAGAAAGAGATATATTATTGGTAATGCCTAAAGAGGAGTTTTTCTTATAGGCTCTTACACGGAACTATTGTGAGCAATAAAAATTAAATGTATAAGTGAAGAAAACTATACCAAGTGAAACTACCCTTTTAAAAAGTACTGTTCTATTTCAAAAGAAGTGTTGATATTCTCCAAAAGCCTCCATTCTGTCCCTGAGGGCTACATTACATCTTGTAACGATATAATCAAAAAGCACTGGCATTCTGTTCTTACAACTACATTCAGCTGTGATTAATCCTCTCCATAGTTTATCTGTCTCTCTCTGTATCCTAAAGACTCTAACTGCAACCAATTGGGTACCATATCACTTGGAAGGATGTGTGATTAACTCATTAATGTGTCATATTTTAAATCTAAATAACCTTGGAGATGTCCTACTGATTTGGCTTTATCAGATTGATGGCTATGCCTAAGTATGTGGTAAAATAACTGCAGGAAACTTCAGTAAATTAGTATGTTTGCATTATACTGTTTCATTTTCTTATTCAAAATCTAAAAACTATCTGGGACGACTGAGAGGAATAATAGAGATTTGTAATTATGAAGTTGATTTTAAAAAGTCACAATTATGTTTCCACTTACCGTATGTTATAGCTTTCCTTTTTAAAGGGTGGGAGTTGTCTTCTGTTTTTAAGCCTTTGGTTTCTTTAAGTAAAATCTCCTCAAGTAATTACGGCAAAAACAACAAGAGCTAGGAAATATGATTGGCATGAATTTCTCTAAAAATGTCATGGAAAAAATTCATTACTATTGTGAATCTAGATTGACCTTACCCTTATGCAATGAAAGTAATTTTTTAACTAATACTGAGTTACATTCCATTTCAGATTTCCTATTTCAAAGGGTGTCTCAAATTTCTAAGATGTTAAACCAAGTATTGAGCCATTTTTGTATATGTAATAAAAGTCTTTAAAATTAAAATGGTAATCCTAAAAAAACCAAATGCATGAAAAATATGGTCTGACTGTATAACAAAAGGGAGTTATATAATTCTACTTGAGTGAAATCTTTCATCTTTGATTTACAGGTTGGAGTCCTCTTTAACTAAAACCATATTGTCCCATATCTTTCATATCATGGCCTTCCCTAAAACCTTGTTTTAATTAAGGTTTCTTTCAGATTTTTGAATAAAAGCATGACAATCTTCACTTATGGCTTTAATATATCCTTTGAGTTAGGAAAATATATAAAAAGAAACATCAACTCTTTTGAAAGCATTGTCAGATATTAAATACTGCGAGGTATTCTACATCAGTGTCTTTAGGTGTCTGAGTTATACATTGAAATAGAATTTGGGGAGGTAGGGGGATAACCTACTTATATTTAGTAAGTTGCTTTTAATCTCAGAAATAAATGTCCTATATTTTTAGCCTTTAACACTAAGGCAACATGTGTAAAGGTTAAGTTCGTGTTGTTTTTTTCACATGAAGGCACAACTTCAAGGATAACTCAATTCAAGGTGACTTCAAATAAGCAATGCCTTCATTAACACATTTCAAAGATCTAGAAAATTCAGTAACATTGCTTAAGCCCTCAATGGTTTTACAGCTAAAAGAACACATCAGACCAAGCAGCTGTGTTAACCTGGGAAGCAAGAAAATAAACTGAGTCCTCAAAGCTCCTGAGTAATTGGGGAGATTATGGGTAATCCTCGTCTTTTTTTGTAGGAAGGAAGGATGAAAGGCAAGAAGAAAGGAAGTGATGGAAAGCAGAAAAATAAAAGTGAGAGAATAAGTTCTTGATAGATTTGGAACAAATTAAGATGGCCTTTGAAAAGTTATGCACTTTTCAAAGACACTGAAAATCCTCCGTGGAACATATGCTCAGAGCTACTGTCACCAGAGCAAGGGATGTATGAGGGAGGAAGGAGACTTCATCCTAAATCAACTGCAAATCTCCTGTGTGTGAGAACACAGAGAGGGATGTTAGGGAAACAGGGTAATTTTTCTCAAAAAATGTGATATAAAATATTGCACCATTACATAAAATGTGTGAGGTTGCTTTGGCATTGGACTTTGAGATACACTGTGGTTTATTCCGCTGAAAAAAGCCTCATCCTCGTTCCTCCATCTTGGACTCTTCCTAGCAAGAGTTGAACCATATGTTAAAACAAAGGCCAAAAACAAACAAAACAAAACAAAAAAAACCCCCGTGATCTGTCGGGAATTGCTGTCCTTTCATAGCTGAAAGCAAATCCTGTAAACAATTTACGACTGTGTGACAAAAAAGTTCCCAATAAAAAAACTGATCAGAATGTCAGGAATGAGATTTCTCAGGTTTTGCCCAAAATTTCGCTGGCTGTCATACCATCTGTAATTAACAGTATCTAACGCTGTACTGGATGTTTCTAGTTCATACTTTGGGCCTGGGAGTGGGTCACCCAGCATATTAAAAGCACTCTGGAAGCAGTTTCTTCCAATCGTGGTTTACTGTAACTTTAGAATCATAGCGGTTACTTTTAAGGAATCTTTAATGCCCTTTCAAGTCCATCCAAAGAACAAGTGAAGCTGCTGTTCAGAATTTTGTGCCCAGTGTTTATGTTCCATGGAATCTGTGCCACCCAGGCAGCAGACAAGACATGTCTGAGGGTGCTGGGGTGGCGGGGGGATATGCAATGATGTCACACACAGGAAATATCGGGGGTGGGGAAGGCTGGGGAGGACTTGGCGCTTCACAAGGCTGGCTCCTCTTCCATAGGCTCGCCAGCAGTTCTGTAAAAATAAACAGGCAATCAGAATACAGCATAAGAGTACACAATGACATTGTAGATTTTCATGCATAATCAAAGCTGATTTTTCAGCTCTCTCTGATGTTTATTTGTGTTATTCCGTTATCCATAAATAGAGTTTCTTTCCTAGGAAGTATAAACAAATGTCAAGTGGAAAAACATTTTCGATCCAAGCAATCATTGGAAATGTTCCTGTTTATATTAAAACATGTCAGAATATTTTATAACTCTAGATTCCAAAATGTACATGTTTTGTGTCTAGTACAGTCCAATAATTTATTGAAAAAATTAACTATGATATTTTATTTTAGGAGCAATTACAGTGATTTCCTATGGAACCAGTTTGCTAACGAGAGCAAAGGACCCAGCTAGCTTCTGGAGGAGACTCACCAGGGCTCTGGTTTTTTTGCTTCTGTTCTTTCATAACTGGATTGGCTGCCTGCCGGAGGCATTTCAAATCAAATTCTGAATCTGATTAGCAAATCACTGCTACAGACCCAGCGTTTTTACAAGAAACGCACTATGGTAGTGTGTAAATAGTTTTTATTCGGCATCATCTGAGGGGTGTTCTGCTCTGGCAAAACCAAAACTAATTGCTTGAAAATTTATACTTGAGATTTAACCTTAATTTAGTAACACTCTGAGGGTGTTTTAAGGCAAACTTTTAGAATGATTTTTAATTTAGTCAAAAGGACAAGTCGTAGCAGGAATCCAAATGCATGAGGTAGCTGGATTGCTGAGGGAAGAACGCTGGGGTTTGAGATGCCGGGAGAATTGAGTATGAGTCTGGGCTCTGTGATTTGCTAATGTTGCAACTGCGAATGTTGTAACTATACTTCTGTGAAGCTGTGGTTTCATGTTTAAAACCCGTGAGGAAAAAAGATGTTCCTTACAGAATCAGTGAAGGTTAAAAAAATAAAGGAGATAAAATGGACTTCTAAACAATACACACTACGGGGCAGTAGTTATTTAACTCTGGATTTGTCCCCTCATCATCTAACATATGTATAAAACTGTGTTGAATGGTACACAGGTACAGAGTTATGCCTGTGCTACCATAAGGAAATGCAATATTGGGAAGATAGTTCTCTCTGGGTGGTGGAATAATAGGTAGGTGGTTTAAATTTTCTTTTTCATACTGTTTTTCTACTTGCCAGTATTCTATAATGAATTACTTTTCTATTAGAACAAATTGCTATATTTGGAACACTGTTGTTAATGAAGAAAAATGAACAATTTAGCCATGTTATTTTACAGATATATGAAGAAAAAACCAAGATTTCTGTGTATCTACAAATAAGGTAGTTGCCATTTTAATTTAGCATTTTTATAATAAATTTAAAACACTGAAAGATTTTATCCATGGAACAGTAATAAAAAAGATTTTAATGCATCCTCTAAAGAATGAGAAATATTAGGTATTCATTATTTAACATTACTAAAAGGAGAGAGTTCCAAATGAGTCCATGTGGAATACTTAAAAAAAAATTCTTAGGAAGTTATAGCCTGTCCAACAGTATACTGGATAAGGAGGTTGTGAGAAAGTGTTTAGAGCTGCTATATAAGATAAAAGCTATTTAAGTGAGTCATACTCTATTAAAATCTTTCCAAACTAAAATTATCAGCATTCCCACAGGAAAATTTTTAAATTAAGGAAAACATTTAAGTAACTAAACTGATTTATACGTAAACATGCAAACTTATTTACATTTGAGAATATGTGGATTATACAGGTATAGAATCCTCAAACTAGATACTCCAATGGAGACTGAATTCTCCTATTTACTTTTTCCAAACTTTATTGAGATACAGTCGGCATATAACATTGTATAAGTTTAAGGCAATGTGACGATTTACCACAATAATATATCCTTCACCTCCCATAACTACCATTTTTGTTGTTATGATGAGAACATTTAAGATTTACTCTCATAGCAAATTTTGAGTATACAATACAGTATTGTTAGCTGTAGTAATCATGCTGTATATCAGATCCCCAGAACTTATTCATCCTATAACTGGAAGCTTGTACCTTTTGATCAACATCATTCCATCTCCTCTATCTCCCAGCCCCTGTCAACCATCAATCTACTGTTTCTATGAGTTCAACAATTTTTTTCCCAGTTTTATTGTAAATAACTGACAAACCTCACTGTATCAGTTTAAGGTGGAGAGCATGATAGTCTGACTTACATATATTGTGAAATGATTACCACAATAGGTTTAGTTAACATCCATCATCTCATATAGAGAGTTCAATGTTTTTAGATTTCACATATAAGTGAGATCATATTGTATTTATCTTTCTCTGTCTTAGCATAATGCTCTCAAGTTTCACCCATGTTGAACCTTCTTTTTTATGGCTGAATAATGTTCTGTTGTATGTATATACCACATTTTCTTTGTCGATTCATCTATCACTGGACGCTGAGGTGGTTTCCTTGTCTTGGCTATTGTAAATAGTGCTGCAATGAACATGAGAGTGCAGATACCTCTCCAAGATAGTGATTTTGTTCTCTTTGGATATATACCCAGAAGTGGGATTACTGGATCACATGGTAGTTCTACTTTTACTTTCTTGAGGAACCTCCATACTGTTTTCCATAGCAGCTGCATCAATTTACATTCCCATCAACAGTGCAAATAGATCACTTTCTCCATATCCTCACTAATTTGTTATCTCTTGTCTTTTTGATGCAAGCTGTTTTAGCACATGTGAAGTGATATCTCGGTGTGGTTTTGCTTTGCATTTCCCTGATAATTAGTGATGTTGAGAACCTTCCCATGTACCTGTTGGCTATTTGTATGTCTTCTTTAGAAAAATATCTATTCTGGTCCTTTTCCTTTTTTTTTTTTTTTTTTGTGGTATGCGGGCCTCTCACTGCTGTGGGCTCCCCCGCTGCGGAGCACAGGCTCCGGACGCGCAGGCCCAGCAGCCACAGCTCACGGGCCCAGCCGCTCTGCAGCATGTGGGATCCTCCTGAACCGGGGCACGAACCTGCGTCCCCTGCATCGGCAGGTGGACTCCCAACCACTGTGCCACCAGGGAAGCCCCCCTTTTCCTATTTTTAAATTGAGTTAATTTATTCACTTATTTATTGCTATTGAATTGTATGAGCTCCATATATATTTTGGATATTAACCCCTTATCAGATACATGGTTTGCAAATATTTTCTTGTATTTCATAGGTTGCCTTTTCACTTTGTTGATTCTTTGGCTGTGCAAAAGTTTTTAGTTTGACGTCATTGCACTTGCTTTTATTTTTTAGTAAATTTATTTATTATTTTTAATTTTTGGCTGCGTTGGGTCTTCGTTGCTGCACGCGGACCTTCTCCAGTTGCGGCGAGCAGGGGCTACTCTCTGTTGCGGTGCACGGGCCTCTCACTGTGGTGGCCTCCCCTGTTGTGGAGAGTGGGCTCCAGGCATGCGGGCCTCAGCAGTTGTGGCTCGCGGGCTCCAGAGCGCAGGCTCAGCAGTTGTGGTGCATGGGCCCAGTTGCTCCACAGCATGTGGAATCGTCCCGGACCAGGGCTCGAACCTGTATCCCCTGCATTGGCAGGTGGATTCTTAACGACTGTGCCACCAGGGAAGCCCCTGCACTTGCTTATTTTTGCCTTTTTTACTTTTTCTTTTGTTGTCATATCCAGAAAATTAATTGTAAAGACCAAAGTCAAGGAGCTTTTTTTCTTTGTTTTCTTCTAAGAGTTTTATAGTTTCAATTCTTACATTTAAGTTCTTAATACATTTCCAGTTAATTTTTGTGAGTGGTATAAGGTAGGGGTCCAGTTTCTTTCTTTTGCATATGAATGAATGTCCAGTTTTCCCAACACCATTTATCAAAGAGATTATTGTTAGCACATTGAGTATTCTTGACTTCCTTGTCAAATATTAGTTGACAATATATGTGAGGGTTTATTTGTGGGCTCTCAATTCTGTTCCATTGGTCTATGTGTCTGTTTTTATGCCAATGCCATACTCTTGATTACTACAGCTTTGTAATATTTGAACTCAGGATGTGTGAAGCCTCCAGCTTTGTTCTTGCTCAAGATTGCTATGGCTATTCAGGGTCTTTGGTAATCCCACTGAATTTTAGGATTTTTTTTCTATTTCTGTGAAAAATGCCATTGGAATTCTGAGAGGGATTGCATTGAACCTATCAGTGACTTTGAATAGTGTGGATGTTTTACCAATATTAACTCTTCTGATACATGAATGTGGAGTAGCTTTCCATTTATTTGTGTCTTCTTCAATTTGTTTCATCAGATCTTACTGGTTTTGGTATATAGATCTTAGTTTTTATCCTGAAAGTTTACTGAATTCATTTATTATTACTAGCCATTTTTTTTTTTTTGGTGGAGTCTTTAGGATTTTTTACATACAAGTACAGGATCATGTTAAGAAACCCTTGTCTTGTTTCTCATCTTAGAGGGAAATCTTGCAGCTTCTTACTGTTGAGTATGAATGATGTTAGCTGTGGGTTTGTCATATATGGCTTCTATTATGTTGAAGTATGTTCCTTCTATACCCAATTTGGTTGAGAGTTTTTATGATGAAAGAATGTTGAATTTTGTCTGCTGCTTTTTATGCATCTATTGAAAAGACAATGATTTTTATCTCATTAATGTGGTGTATCACATTCATTGATTTGCATATGTTGAACCACCCTCGCTCCCAGGGATAAATCCCACTTGCTCATGGTGTATGATCTTTTTAATGTGCTGTTGAAATTGGTTTGCTAGTATTTTGCTGAGGATTATTGTATCTATGTTCACCAGGGTTATTGGCCTATAGTTTTCTTTTCTTGCGGTATCCTTATCTAGCTTTGGTATCAGGGTAGTGGCTGCATAAAATGAGTTTAGGAGTGATAGATTCCCTAAATCAGTAAATCAGATATTCAGATACAAATGACGAGTCCCTGGTCAGGGAACTAAGATCCTACATGCTGCAGGACAACTAAGCCCACGCGCCACAAGTGCCGCAACTACTGAGCCTGCACGCCACACCTAGAGAGCCCGTGTGCCACAAACTGCAGAGCCCAAGTGCTCTGGAACCCACGTGCCACAACTAGAGAGAAGCCCATGTGCTACAACTAGAGAAAAGCCCACGCATCTCAATGAAGAGCCCACATGCCACAACTAAGACCTGACGCAGCCAAAAAAAATAAAAAAGAGAAACAGATGACCAGAAAGTGGGATTGTCACTTACCCCAAGTCCCATGGTGAGTCTGGGAGGTGGGACCTTGTGAAAAGACAGCTATGACAGGTAATGTCTCTCAGACACCAGTTTTTGGGTGGGGAGGGAGGGCGGGCTTTCAATTTTTTGGATGAGTTAGAGAACTGGTGTTAATTCTTCTTTAAATGTTTGGAAGAATTCACCAGTGAAACCATCTGGGACTGGGCTTTTCTTTTTGGAGAGGTTTTGGTTTACTGATCCAATCTTATTATTATTGGTATGTTCAGATTTTCTATTTTTTTCATGATTTAGTCTTGGTAGGTTGTATGCTTCTAGGAACTTACTCATTTCTTATAGGTTGTCCAATTTGTTGGCATATAATTGTTCATAGTAGTCTCTTGTGATGGTTTGTATTTGTGTGGTATCAGCTATAATGTCTCCTCTTTCATTTATAATTTTATTTATTTGAGTCCTCTCTCTTTTCTTCTTGGTAAGTCTAAAGGTTTGTCAATTTTTAAAATCATTTTAAAAAACCAACTGTTAGTTTTGTTGATCTTTTCTATTGCTTTTCTATTATCTGTTTCATTTATTTCTGCTCTGATTTTTGTTATCCTAACTTTGGGGTTAGTTTGTTGTTCATTTTCTAGTTCCTTAAGCTGTAAAGTTAGGTTGTTTATTTGAGGGTTTTTTTTAATGTATGCATTTATTGCTGTAAATTTGCCTCAGCACTGCTTTTGCTGCATCCCATAAGTTTTGTTATTCTGTGTGTCCATTTTTGTTTGTTTCAAGATAACTTTTGATTCTCTTTGATTTCCTCTTTGATCCATTAGTTATACAGGAATGTGTTGTTTAGTTTCCACACATTTGTGAATTTTCCAGTTTTCCTTCTGTTACTGATTTCTAATTTCACACCACTGTGGTCATAAAAGATACTTAGTATGATTTCACTCTTTTAAAATTCACTAAGACTTGTTCTGTGACCTAACATATGACCTATCCTAGAGAATGTTCTATGTGCACTTGAGAGGAATAGGTATTTTCCTGCCGTTGCATGGAATGTTCTGTATATGTCTGTTAGGTACATGTGATATAAAGTATAATCCAGTCCAATGTTTCCTTATTGATTTTCTGCCTGGATAATCTATCCATTGTAGAAAGTGTGGTATTGAAGTTCCCTACTATTATTGTACTATTGTCTATATTATTCCCTTCAGATCTGTTAGTATTTGCTTAATGTATTTAGATGCTCGGATGTTGGGTGTATATGTATTTAAAATTATCATATCCTCTTAATGAATTGATCCCTTTATCACCATATGATGACCTTCTTTGTTTTTTGTTACAGTTTAGACTTAAAGTCTATTTTTCTTCCAGATATAAGTATAGCTACTCCTGCTCTATTTTGTTTTCTATTTGCATGGAATATCCGTTTCCATACCTTCACTTGGAGCCATTTACATTTAAAATAATTATTGATAGTTAGCAACTTACTATTGCCACTTTTGTTAATTGTTTTCTTGCTGTTTTGTACTTACTTTGTTCATTTCTTCCTCTCTTAATGTCTTCCTTTTAAACTGATGACTTTCCATAGTGGTATGCTTTAATTCCCTTCTCTTTATCTTTACCTATCTACCATAGGTTCTTTTTTTTTTAAAAATAAATTTATCTATTTTTGGCTGCATTGGGTCTTCATTGCTGCATGCGGGCTTTCTCCAGTTGCAGCGAGTGGGGGCTACTCTTTGTTGCAGTGCACGGGCTTCTCATCACAGTGGCTTCTCTTGTTGCAGAACACAGGCTCTAGGCTCACGGGCTTCAGTAGTTGTAGCATGTGGGCTCAGCAGTTGTGGCTCGTGGGCTCTAGCGCCCAGGCTCAGTAGTTGTGGTGCACGGGCTTAGTTGCTCGGCAGCATGTGGGATCTTCCCGGACCAGGGCTTGAACCCGTGTCCCCTGCATTGGCAGGGGGATTTTTAACCACTGCGCCACCAGGGAAGTCCTACCATAGGTTTTTGCTTTGTGGTTACCCGGAGGCTTACTTGAAACATCTAATAGATATAACAGTCTAATTTTAAGCTGACAACAACTTAACTTTAATTGCATACAAAACTCTACCCTTTTACTCCTCCTGTCTATAGTATTTTTTTTAACATCTTTATTGGGGTATAATTGCTTTACAATGGTGTGTTATAGTTTGTTTTTTTTGTTTTTAATTTTATTTATTTATTTTTGGCTGTGTTGGGTCTTTGTTTCTGTGCGAGGGCTTTCTCTAGTTGTGGCGAGCGGGGGCTACTCTTCATTGCGGTGCACAGGCCTCTCACTGTCGCAGCCTCTCTTGTTGCGGAGCACAAGCTCCAGACATGCAGGCTCAGTAGTTGTGGCTCATGGGCCTAGTTGCTTCACGGCATGTGGGATCTTCCCAGACCAGGGCTCGAACCCGTGTCCCCTGCATTGGCAGGCAGATTCTCAACCACTGTGCCACCAGGGAAGCCCTATAGTTTGTTTTTGATGTCATGATTTTTTTTTTAATATTGTGTATCCATGAACAAATTACTGTAGCTGTAGCTATTTAAAATACTTTTGTCCTTTAACCTTTATCCTAGAGTTAAGTGTTTAACACATCACCATATTATACTATTAGAGTATTCTGAATCTGACTATATACTTACCTTTGCCAGTGTGTTGTACATTTTCATATGTTTTCATGTTAGTAGTTATCGTACTTTCTTTTCAGTTTGAAGGACTCCTTTCAGCACTTATTGTAAGGAAAGTCTTGTGGTGATGAACTACTTCAACTTTTTTTTTTGTTTGGGAAAGTCTTTTTATCTCACCTTAATTTCTAAAGGAAAACCTTGCCAGGTAAAGTAGTCCGGTTGGCAGTTTTTTTCTTTCAGCACTTTGAACATATCATCCTACTCTCTCCTGGCAGGTCTTTGTGTGGGGAGAGAGGCTCAGTTCTCCTGTTCTACCGTCTTGGTGATGATACTCCCTCCATCTGAATTTTCCTACTTCTAACCCAAAGCCACAGCAAGATGATCTTCCCCCCACATCCAGGACTCAGTTGTGGCTGGAATTTCAGAGACAGTGGTAAGTGTCTGTGCATTCTCCAGACATCCGTCTTAGGCTTTGAGGAGGTAAGCGAAGTGTCTTAGCACAAACCATTCACTGCAAAATGGAACTTCTTCTCTTCTAACATGGGGACTTTCAGGTACAATATAAAGCTTTCCATCAGATGCTTGTCTTTGCTTTCCTCCCCTCAAAGTCATTTCATATTAACCACTTTTTTGGAAAATAGTTAATTAACTGCTGCCACATTCTAATGAAACAAATACACATAACCAGCCAAATCTCTCAGTGTCTTGCAACACAGAAGTTTTATTACTAGTATAGCAAGTAGGAAAATATCCTGGATTTCAAGGTAGATTTCACAAGGTAGATGTATTTAGGTCCCAACTCTGCCATTTTTAAAATTTAACTTTGAGCAAGTCATCGTCCCTAGATTCTCAGTTTTCTCTTTAAAACTGAAATAATAATCCACGACCTGCTCTCTGGGTGTTCTCATATCCATAGCTCTCAGTGGATTTAGTATTATCTTTACTTAATCCCTGTCCCTAGGTAACTGTTAAATGTCTACATATTTTTTTAAGTTAATTTAAGAAGTCATCTTCATGAAACACTTAGAAAGTGAACTGGTCAGGGATGACCCTTTAATGGCTGTTTTGGGTGAAAGAGTAAGAAGCAGTACTCTTGAAATGTGGGGGGCTCCCCACTTCAATCATTTATAGACAGATACCAAGGTTATCTTGATTAACAAAAACACAGCTGTGGAAAGGGCTGGGTGAAGGGGAGAGATAATCTTCAATATTTGGATTTAATTCCTTTTTCAGTTAGGTGAGGTAGAGACATAGGAAGGTCAGGAATAAATGTAAAATAAAACATTCAAAGATAAATTTTAGTACAATAGTTCAGCTGATTGAAAGACACAAACTTCTGCTATAGCAAGTAGAAGTGAACACAGATGGTCCTTTATTGATGAAGGGCAAAGATTTCATATATTAAGGGAAGGATCAGTTAGGTCCAGCAGTCATAGTAGTTTAGATAATTTGCAAAAATAAAAAGCAGAAAGAAAAAATTTGAGATAAGATATAACATAAAATTATATTCTTGTATTTTCCCTTAAAGGGGTATTTCATTTCCTATGATTTTTAAAGCAGTATCTGTTAATTTATATTAATGCTATTATTATTTTTTATTTTATTTTTTTTTGTGGTATGCCGGCCTCTCACTGTTGTGGACTCTCCCGTTGTGGAGCACAGGCTCCGGACGCGCAGGCTCAGCGGCCATGGCTCACGGGCCCAGCCGCTCTGCGGCACGTGGGATCTTCCCGGACCGGGGCACGAACCCGTGTCCCCTGCATTGGCAGGCGGACTCTAAACCACTGAGCCACCAGGGAAGCCCAACAACATTATTTTTAAAGACACATTTCCTCTTGGTTTATTGATTTAATTTAATCCCTATACTTTCCTCTTCCTTCTCCAAGGCAAGCAATCTAATTCCTATTTGTTTGTTTTTTCAGTGAAAACATTTTAATTTTTAGTATTGATTATTTTCTAGTTTCATAGCTTCACAGAGGGGAATTTTTTTTGAATTTTATTTATTTTATTTTATACAGCAGGTTCTTATTAGTTATCCATTTTATACATATTAGTGTATATATGTCAATCCGAATCTCCCAATTCATCGCACCACCACCCCACACCCCCACTGCTTTCCCCCCTTGGTGTCCATACGTTTGTCCTCTACATCTGTATCTCAGTTTCTGCCCTGCAAACCAGTTCATCTGTACCATTTTTCTAGGTTACACATATATGCATTAATATACGATATTTGTTTTTCACTCTGTATGACAGTCTCTAGATTCATCCATGCCTCTATAAATGACCCAATTTCGTTCCTTTTTATGGCTGAGTAATATTCCATTGTATATATGTACCACATCTTCTTTATCCAGTCATCTGTTGATGGGCATTTAGGTTGCTTCCATGACCTGGCTATTGTAAATAGTGCTGCAATGAATATTGGGGTACATGTGTCTTTTTAAATTATGGTTTTCTCTGGATATATGACCAGCAGTGGGATTGCTGGGTCATATGGTAATTCTATTTTTAGTTTTTTAAGGAACCTCCATACTCTTCTCCATAGTGGCTGTATCAATTTACATTCCCACCAACAGTGCAAGAGGGTTCCCTTTGGTCCACACCTTCTCCAACATTTGTTGTTTGTAGATTTTCTGATGATGCCCATTCTGACTGGTGTGAGGTGATACCTCATTGTAGTTTTGATTTGCATTTCTCTAATAGTGATGTTGAGCAGCTTTTCATGTGCTTCTTGGTCATCTGTATGTCTTCTTTGGAGAAATGTCTATTTAGGTCTGCCCATTTTTGGATTGGCTTGTTTGTTTTTTTAATATTGAGCTGCATGAGCTGTTTATATATTTTGGAGATGCGTTTGCAAATATTTTCTCCCATTGTGAGGGTTGTCTTTTTGTCTTGTTTGTAGTTTCCTTTGCTTTGCAAAAGCTTTTAAGTTTCATTAGGTCCCATTTGTTTATTTTTGGTTTTATTTCCATTACTCTAGGAGATGGATCAAAAAAGATCTTGCTGGGATTTATGTCAGAGTGTTCTTCCTATGTTTTCCTGTAAGAGTTTGATAGTGTCCGGTCTTACATTTAGGTCTCTAATCCATTTTGAGTTTATTTCTGTGTATGGTGTTAGGGCGTGTTCTAATTTCATTCTTTTACATGTAGCTGTCCAGTTTTCGCAGCACCACTTATTGAAGAGCCTGTCTTTTCTCCATTGTATATCCTTGCCTCCTTTGTCATAGATTACTTGGCCATAGGTGCGTGGGTTTATCTCTGGGCTTTCTATCCTGTTCCATTGATCTATATTTCTGTTTTTGTGCCAGTATCATATTGTCTTGATTACTGTAGCTTTCTAGTATAGGCCGAAGTGAGGGAGTCTGATTCCTCCAGCTCCGTTTTTTCCCTTTGCTTTGGCTATTCGGGGTCTTTTGTGTCTCCATACAAATTTTAAGGTTTTTTTGTTCTAGTTCTGTAAACAATGCCATTGGTAATTTGATAGGGATTGCTTCGAATCTGTAGATTGCTTTGGGTAGTATAGTCATTTTCACAATATTGATTCTTCCAATCCAGGAACATGGTATATCTCTCCATCTGTTGGTATCACCTTTAATTTCTTTCATCAGTGTCTTATAGTTTTCTGCATGAGGTCTTTTGTCTCCCTAGGTAGGTTTATTCCTAGGTATTTTATTCTTTTTGTTGCAGTGGCAAATGGGAGTGTTTCCTTAATTTAGCTTTCAGATTTTTCATCATTAGTGTATAGGAATGCAAGAGATTTCTGTGCGTTAATTTTGTATCCTGCAACTTTACCAAATTCATTGATTAGCTCTAGTAGTTTTCTGGTGGCATCTTTAGGATTCTGTATATATAGTATCATGTCATCTGCAAACAGTGACAGTTTTGCTTCTTCTTTTCCAATTCGTATTCCTTTTATTTCTTTTTCTTCTCTGACTGCTAGGACTTCTGTAGGCTCTAGGACTCTGACTGGCTAGGACGTCCAAAACTATGTTGAAGAATAGTGGTGAGAGTGGATATCCTTGTCTTGTTCCTGATCTTAGAGGAAATGCTTTCAGCATTTCACCGTTGAGAATGATGTTTGCTGGGGGTTTGTTTTATATGGCCTTTATTATGTTGAGGTAGGTTCCCTCTATGCCCACTTTCTGGAGAGTTTTTATGATAAGTGGGTGTTGAATTTTGTCAACAGCTTTTTCTGCATCTATTGAGATGATCATATGGTTTTTATTCTTCAGTTTGTTAATATGGTGTATCACACTGATTGATTTGCGTATATTGAAGAATCCTTGCATCCCTGGGATAAATCCCACTTGATCATGGTGTATGATTCTTTTAATGTGTTGTTGGATTCTGTTTGCTAGTATTTTGTTGAGGATTTTTGCATCTATATTCATCAGTGATACTGGTCTGTAATTTTTTTTTTTGTAGTATCTTTGTCTGGTTTTGGTATCAGGGTGATGGTGGCCTCACAGAATGAGTTTGGGAGTGTTCCTTCCTCCACAATTTTTTGGAAGAGTTTGAGAAGGATAGGTGTTAGCTCGTGTCTAAATGTTTGATAGAATTCACCTGTGAAGCCATCTGGTCCTGGACTTTTGTTTGTTGGAAGATTTTTAATCACAATTTCAATTTCATTACTTGTGATTGGTCTGTTCATATTTTCTATTTCTTCCTGGTTCAGTCTTGGAAGGTTATACCTTTCTAAGAATTTGTCCATTTCTTCCAGGTTGTCCATTTTATTGGCACAGAGTTGCTTGTAGTAGTCTCTTAGGATGCTTTGTATTTCTGTGGTGTCTGTTGTAACTTCTTTTTCATTTCTTATTTTATTGATGTGAGTCCTCTCCCTCTTTGTCTTGATGAGTCTGGCTAATGGTTTATCAATTTTGTTTATCTTCTCAAACAACCAGCTTTTAGTTTTAATGATCTTTGCCATTGTTTTCTTTGTTTCTATTTCATGTATTTCTACTCTGATCTTTATGATTTCTTTCCTCCTGCTAACATTGGGTTTTGTTTGTTCTTCTTTCTCTAGTTCCTTTAGGTGTAAGGTTAGATTGTTTTAGATTTTTGTTTCTTGAGGTAGGCCTGTATTGCTAAAAACTTCCCTCTTAGAACTGCTTTTGTTGCATCCCATGGGTTTTGGATGGTCGTGTTTTCATTGTTATTTGTCTCTAGGTAGTTTTTGATTTCCTCTTTGAATTTTTCTGTGATCTCTTGGTTATTTAGTAATGTGTTGTTTAGCCTCCACATGTTTGTGTTTTTTACGGTTTTTTTTCCCGTAACTGATTTCTAATCTCATAGTGTTGTGGTCAGAAAAGATGCTTGATACAATTTCAGTTTTCTTAAATTTACTGAGGCTTGATTTGTGACCCACGATGTGATCTGTCCTGGAGAACGCTCCGTGTGCACTTGAGAAGAAAGTGTAATCTGCTGTTTTTGGATGGAATGTCCTATAAATATCAATTAAATCTATCTGGCCTATTGTGTCATTTAAAGCTTGTGTTTCCTTATTAATTTTCTGTTTGGATGATCTGTCCATTCGTGTAAGTGAGGTGTTAAAGTCCCTCACTATTATTGTGTTACTATTGATTTCCTCTTTTATCGCTGTTAGCAGTTGCCTTGTGTATTGAGGTGCTCCTATGTTGGGTGCATATATATTTATAATTGTTATATCTCCTTCTTGGATTGATCACTTGATCATTATGTAGTGTCCTTCCTTGTCTCTTGTAACATTCTTTATTTTAAAGTCTATTTTATCTGATATCAGTATTGCTACTCCAGCTTTCTTTTGATTTCCATTTGCATAGAATAACTTTTTCTGTCCCCTCACTTTCAGTCTGTATGTGTCCCTACAAGAGGTGGGTCTCTTGTAGACGGTATATATATGGGTCTTGTTTTTGTATCCATTCAGCGGGCCTGTGTCTTTTGGTTGGAGCATTTAATCCATTCACATTTAAGGTAATTATTGATACGTATGTTCCTATTACCATTTTCTTAATTGTTTTGGGTTAGTTTGTGTAGGTCCTTTTCTTCTCTTTTGTTTCCCACTTAGGGATGTTCCTTTAGCATTTGTTGTAGAGCTGTTTTGGTGGTGCTGAATTCTGTTAGCTTTTGCTTGTCTGTAAAGCTTTTGATTTCTCTGTCGAATCTGAATGAGCTCCTTGTGGGTGATCTTGGTTGTGGGTTCTTCCCTTTCATCACTTTAAATATGTCATGCCACTCCCTTCTGGCTTGTAGAGTTTCTGCTGAGAAATCAGCTGTTAACCTTATGGGTTTTCCTTTGTATGTTATTTGTTGTTTTTCCCTTGCTGCTTTCAGTAAGTTTTCTTTGCCTTTGATTTTTTTCAATTTGATTACTATGTGTCTCGGTGTGTTTCTCCTTGGGTTTATCCTGTATGGGACTCTCTGTGCTTTCTGGACTTGCGTGGCTATTTCCTTTCCCATGTTAGGGAAGTTTTCCAATATAATCTCTTCAAATATTTTCTCGGGTCCTTTCTCTCTCTCTCTTCTCCTTCTGTGATCCTTATAATGCAAATGTTGTTGCGTTTAATGTTGTCCCAGAGGTGTCTTAGGCTGTCTTCATTTCTTTTCATTCTTTTTTCTTTATTCTGTTCCGCAGCAGTGAATTCTACCATTCTGTCTTCCAGGTCACTTATCCATTCTTCTGCCTCAGTTTTTCTGCTATTGGTTCCTTCTAGTGTAGTTTTCATTTCAGTTATTGTACTGTTCATCTCTGTTTGTTTGGTCTTTAATTCTTCTTAGGTCTTTGTTAAACATTTCTTGCATCTTCTCGATCTTTGCCTCCATTCTTTTTCCGAGGTCCTGGATTCTCTTCACTATCATTATTCTGAATTCTTTTTCTGGAAGGTTGCCTATCTCCGCTTCATTTAATTATTTTTCTGGGGTTTTACCTTGTTACTTAATCTGGTATATAGCCATCTGCATTTTCATCTTGTCTGTCATTCTGTGAATGTGGTTTTTGTTCCACAGGCTTCAGGATTGTAGTTCTTCTTGCTTCTGCTGTCTGCTCTCTGGTGGATGAGACTAACTAAGAGGCTTGATGGGAGGGACTGATGGTGGGTAGAGCTGGCTGTTGCTCTGGTGGGCAGAGCTCAGTAAAACTTTAATCTGTTTGTCTGCTGATGGGTGGGGCTGGGTTCCTTCCCTGTTGGTTGTTTGGCCTGAGGTTACCCAACACTGCAGCCTACCTGGGCTCTTTGGTGGGGCTAATGACAGACTCTGGGAGGGCTCACCCCAAGGAGTACTTCCCAGAACTTCTGCTGCCAGTGTTCTTTTCCTCACGGTGAGAGACAGCCACCCCTGGCCTCTGTAGGAGACCCTCCAATGCTAGCAGGTACATCTGGTTCAGTCTCCTATGGGGTCACTGCTCCTTCCCCTGGGTCCCGATGCACACACTACTTTGTGTGTGCCCTCCAAGAGTGTAGTCTCTGTTTCTCCCAGTCCCGTCGAAGTCTTGCAGTCAAATCCTGCTAGCCTTCAAGGTTTGATTCTCTAGGAATTCCTCCTCCTGTTGCTGGACCCCTAGGTTGGAAAGCCTAACGTGGGCCTCAGAACCTTCAGTCCAGTGGGTGGACTTCTGTGGTACTAGTGTTCTCCAGTTGGTGAGTCACCCCCCCAGCAGTTTTGGATTTGATTTTATTGTGATTGCACCCCTCCTGCTGTCTCATTGTGGCTTCTCCTTTGTCTTTGGATGTGGAGTACCTTTTTTGGTGAGTTCCAGTGTCTTCCTGTTGATGATTGTTCAGCAGTTAGTTGTGATTCCCGTCCTCTCGCAAGAGGGAGGCAACAGAGAGCTAATTCCTGTTATGTATGTTATCTGTTCATAGGGTGCTCTTTAAAGCTATATGTTATTGTTTTATGAGCATGTATTTTTATTTTATCTTTATACACACATGTATCATTTCTGTTGCTTACTTCTCTCACCCAGTAGTGTAGTTAGTTATTACATAAACATCACTGTAAGCAGTTATGTTTATCTAGTCTGTAGTGGCCAAGTGCTACATGTCATCTCCTCCATGGTGTACCTTCACCCCATTGTAACCATTTGTTCTTCCAATAATGCACACTGGGTTTGACTCCTCCTCTCTACCCACCACGAAGAAGCTGTAGTGAACTTCTTAGCACATGTCTTCTAATTACCCTAGATGAGAATGTCTTCAAAATACATTCCTGGGAGCAAGATTACCAGGTTATATGTTTTGTGTATACTAAAAATGGTGGTAGTAAACTGCTTTTCAGAATGCTGCCATAGTTTACCTTCCCACAGCTATGAGAGCTCCAGAGCCCCACATCTCCACCAATGCTGGCATTCCCCGGATTACTGAAGTTTTCACTGATTGAAGAAATAATTACTGAGTGTCTGTGATGCACCCTGGCTGTGTTCTAGGTACTGGAAATATAGGGAGACATAATACAGTATAACAGATGGACCTGATCTAATTTTGGGATTGAGGGTCAGTGAAAATTGTCCAAGAAGAGGAAGTGATATTTGATATGAGATCTAAAAGGTAAGTTGGAAGACAATGGGAAGGTCAGTGAAGGGTCAGTGAGAAGAGAAGGAAGACAAGCTAAGTATTCCAAACAGAAGGAAGGGAGGGTATGTTCCAAGAAGACCTGATCCGGACATAAATATGGCTCTTGGGAGAAAATTTGAAAGCACAATGGACTATCACTACATACCCACTAGAAAGGCTAAAACTATAAGGACCAATTATACAAAGTGCAGGTGAGGATACAAAACTGTCATTCATTGATGGTGGGAATGAAAAATGGTATGGCCATTTTGGAAAGCAGTTTGGAAGTTTTTCTTATAAAGTAAGACATATAACTTTCCTATAACTTGGCAACTCCACTCCTCAGTGTACATTAAAGAAAACTGAGTGCTTGTGTTCACAAAGTAAAAACCTGTATAAAAGAGTTAGGTTCCTCCAAAAATTAAAAATAGAATTACCATATGATCCAGAAATTCCACTTCTGGGTATATATGCAAGATAACTCAAAATAGGATCTTGAAGAGATAATTTCACATTTATAGTCATTGAAGCATCAATAGCCAAGAAGTGGAGGCAACCTAAATGTCCATTGTCAGATGAATGGATAAAGAAATGCGGTATACACATACAATGAAATATTAGCCATAAAAAAGGTAGAAATTTTGTCATATGCTACAACAAGGATAAGCCTTGACAAAAAACGTTCTGCCAAATGAAGTAAGCCAGTCACAAAAAGGCAAATACTGCATGATTCCACTTATTTGATGTATCTAAGGTACTCAAACTCTTAGAAAGTAGAATGGTGGTTGCCAGGAGCTGGGGGGAGGGGAAAATGGAAGTTGTTTAATAGCGTTTCAGTTTTGCAGACAAAGAAGTCCTAGAGATGTGTTGCATGACAATGGGCATATAGTTAACACTGCTGTACTGTACACTTAAAAATGGTTCAGATGGTAAATGTTATGTGTTTTTTCCACAATGACAAAACTTCATAGCAGCTTTATTCGCAATAGCCCTTAATGGTAGAAGATCTGAACAGCCATTTTTCCAAAGAAGACATATAGATGACCAAAAGGTACGTGTAAAGATGCTCAACATCTCTAATCATCAGGGAAATGCAAGTCAGAACTATGTACCTATGGTCAATTAATCTACAACAAAGGAGGCAAGAGTATATAATTGAGGAAAGACAGTCTCTTCAATAAATGGTGCTAGGAAAAGTGTAAAAAAAATGAAATTAGAACATTCTTTAACACCATACACAAAAATAAACTCAAAATGGATTAAAGACCTAAATGTAAGACTGAACACTATAAAACTCTTACAGGAAAACATAGGCAGAACACTCTGACATAAATCGCAGCAAGATCTTTTTTGATCCACCTACTAGAGTAATGGAAATGAAAACAAAAATAAACAAATGGGACCTAATTAAATTCAAAAGCTTTTGCACAGCAAAGGAAACCATAAACAAAATGAAAAGACAACCCAAAGAATGGGAGAAAATATTTGCAAACAATGTGACTGACAAGGGGTTAGTCTCCAAAATTTACAAACAGCTCATGAGGCTCAATATCAAAAAAACCTCCAAACAACCCAATCCAAAAATCGGCAGAAAACCTAAATAGACATTTCTCCAAAGAATACATACAGATGGCCAAGAGGCCCATGAAAAGATGCTCAACATCACGAATTATTAGAGCAATACAAATCAAAACTACAATAAGAAATCACCTCACACCAGTCAGTATGGCCATTATCAAAAAGTCTACAAGGAATAAATGCTGGAGAGGGTGTGAAGAAAAGGGAACCTTCCTACACTGCTGCTGGAAATGTAAATTGGTGCAGCCACTATGGAGAACAGTATGGAGGTTCCTTAAAAAACTAAAAATAGAGCTACCATGTTATCCAGCAATCCCACTCCTGGGGATATATCTGGAGAAAACCATACTTCGAAAAGATACATGCACCCCAGTGTTCACTGCAGCACTATTTACAATAACCAAGAAATGGAAGCAACCGAATGTCCATCAACAAAAGAATGTATAAAGCAGATGTACATATATACAATGAAATGTTACTCAGCCATAAAAAAGAATGAAATAGTGCCATTTGCAGCAACATGGATGGACCTGGAGATTATCATAGTAAGTGAAGTAAGTCAGACAGAAAGACAAATATCATATGATATCACTTAGAGTGGAATCTAAAAAATGATACAAATGAACTAATTTACAATACAGAAACAGACATACTTCAGGAATGAACTTATGGTTACTGGGGGGCGGTGGGGAAGCAGGGGCAGAGGGAGGGATAGACTGGGAGTTTGGGAATGACATGTACACACTGCTATATTTAAAATAACCAACAAGGACCTACTGTATAGCACAGGGAACTCTACTCAATATTCTGTAATCACCTAAATGGGAAAAGAGCTTGAAAAGCAATAGATACATTTATATGTATAACTGAATCACTTTGCCGTGCATCTAAAACTAACACAATATTGTTAACTATACTCCAATATAAGATTAAAAACAAATAGATCGTTTGCTCAAGGTATTTTTTGTATCTTGGATGCCTTTGTTCTTATTTACTAGTTGAAATCCTCCATTTTTCTACCCTGGCTCAGTGATCTGTTCCCCAGTTCTTGGCCTATGTTAGGTCTTCTTTTATTCTGGAGCTCGGTCTATCAAATGACCTATCATTTACAATAGTTGGTCGTTCATGTCTGATCCTGTGGTAGGAAGAATGACAGCCCCCAAAGATGTCCATGTCCTAATCCCTGGAAGTTGTGAATGTTACCTTGTGTAGCCAAACTGACTTTGTAGATATGATTAAGGTTAAGGACCTTGAGATAGAGAAATGATCCTGGTGAGTCCAATCTAATCATAAGAGTCCTTACAAGGAGAGAAACTTTCCTGGTTTTAAGCCAGTTTTCCCAGCTTTTTTCTTTCAGTCAGAGAGAGATGTGATGTGACTGAAGAAAGAGATGTGACTGAAGAAAGGTCAGAGAGATGTAAAGTTGCTGGCTTTGAAGACAGAGGAAGGGGGTCATGAACCAAGGAATGCAGGCAGCCTCTAGAAACTGGGAAAGGCAAGGAAACAGTTTCTTCCCTAGAGCCTCCAGAAAGGAAAAGATCTTGCCAACCTCTATATTTTAGCCCAGAGACTGGTCACCCTTCTGACCTTTTTTGTCATTTTGAGCCACGAAGTAATTTTTTGGTTAAGATAGCAATAGAAAACTAATACAATCTCAAAGTATGTGGATATTTTGAAGACTCCACGGAAGCTTTGTGACCTTGACTCCCAACACTTTGTCTGGCACATAAAAACTAATCAGAAAATGTTTAAAGAATAAATGAACCGGAGTTTCTCCCTCCTCATTCTGCAAATCGCGGAATAAATCTGTAATCTGTCAGCATCACTCCCATAGCCCCTCCACCTCACCCGAGACAATTCCTTTCTCCATTCAGACACTTTGCTTTCCCTTCCCACCTTTATCACCTTTATCCTCAGTCAGTCGATCTTTATGATACGAGTACTATGGATTCTGGTTAGCCAACATATCTGAAAATGGACCCTGTCGATTAGTACTATGGAAGAAAAAATGTAAAATACACATTTTGAAAACTCTTGTGAAAGATAAAAACACTGATTCCCTCAGAAAACATAGTACATAGAGACAAGGAGACAAAGAAACTTCAGGTATCATTACAAATTGTCCTGACAAATTGTCCTGTTACCATTTTAACAATGTCTTGTTGTCTGTCTTGGACTCATTCATTCAATAAGTATTTGTTTATTACCTACAATGTATTAGGTATTGTGGAAGTTCTTTAAGTCAGCTAATCACAGCTTAGTTAACTGAATTTATTGCTTAGTGATTATTTATCAATCTTTTATTTTTAATGACTATACTATTGATTTAACCTATGAACGGTTAAACATATAGATGCCCAGGTACAGCCTCTCTATTTCTAATATTATAGATCCCTGGATGATGAACAATGTATTAATGGAGGGAAAGAAAAGAGCAAACTGAGCAAGCGGGGAAAAAGATAGAAAAAAATAACAAAAGCCAACCTTAATATTGAGTACTTACTCTGTGTCAAGTGTTATGTTAAATTCTTAAGATGTATTGTCTCATTTCATCCTCAAAACCCTCTGAAATTTTCCCTTCATTTTAAAGACAAAGAAAGTAAAGCCCAGAGAGATAAGTAACTTGCCACTGATCAACAATTATTAAGATGGAGATGGGATCTGAACCTCGGCAAGCTGATTCCAGAGTCACAACCTACTCTTCCTCTGTAGTGGTAAGAAGACAGGACTGAAAGATGAGGATGACGGGAAGCTAAAGTTACCGTGCATCTCATTTTACTTATGCTTCTAGTCCATTGTCTTTCTTTTTTCAAATTAAACACTTGTTTGTAAACAGTTCAGAAGGGAACCCTGAAATACATCACACACTGGATTTAATCCCTAACATACTAAGAGTTCACACATGCCCCAAGACCACGTGTTAGGCACTGAACACAGGGATAAAATGATGGTCCCAGGAGGAAGAGGAAAAGAAGATAAAGGAGCTCCTTTCTTTTACCAGGAGCTTCCAAATCTCAGTCCACTTTTCAACTAAGGTATTGTTGACACTGGATGAAAATTAAGAATAAAATTTATATTGGAATGTTTGCCTGTTTAGATAAACAGGTGCTCACAATAATGGTATCAGAGAGAAAAATCAGAGACCTGAAAAATCAGTGCAACATTTAGCTTCCAGAAGCCTTGGAGAGACAATCCTAAAGCATGGAAAACAAAGCTGTATTTCTATTAGACACGAATGTGTATTTAAGACTGGTCTATATTTCTATATAAATCTCCAGACACAGGAAAATGGGGTTATCAATGCCCTTGACACTACTGATAGACCATCCAAAGCTAAGGCGGATGATGCTTAGGATTTTCTAGCTTATTATACTTTTAAAAAATATTCATGAATAAGACAGTTATTCAGAAAACAAAATAGCCAATGGGAATATAGTGTACAGCACAGGGAACGCTACCTAACGCACTGTGGTAACCTAAATGGGAGGGCAGTTCAAAAGGGAGGGGATATCTACATGTGTATGGCTGATTCATTTGGTTGTGCAGTGGAGGCTAACACAACATTATAAAGCAACCATACTCCAATAAAAATTAATTAAATAGCCAGATTCAGAATCATATATTTTTCTCATGCTTCTGTGTCATATAATGACTGAAACCATCTCATTCATGAGAAAAGTTGACAAAAGTTGAAGATGAAATGATTCAGAAACAACCAGATCCTCTTGTATTAAAGAAAATCTAATGTGACTCACACTATAATCAATAAACTGACATTTGAAAACCTAACCTTCAGTTTTTGTTTTGATTAAAAAACGAGAGAGTCAGAAATTCTAGAGTGTAAATATGCTCCCGGTAACTTAAGAGTTGATCATTCTGAAGTCTTGATTGCCAGAGAAAACTTTTTCTTGATTTTCAGCAGAGCCCGAACTGGTATCCAAGAATAAACCTCAATATTGAACTGACCTTTTCAAAGTAGAAGCATTTGAAATAGATACCTGAACAATGCAAACTATAATCTTTTAAAGGTACAGTCTCCTGACAATCAAGAAAGAAACTAAGATCACAGTTCTGTCTTCTAAACAATATGCTATATGTGACTAGTCCTATCTATTTTTTTTGAACATATAACTTGACCCCACTTAGTTTTTTGTCCTTTATTTTTGTTTTGTTGTTTTTTTAACTGACCCACCATTTTGTTCCTGCTCAAGTCTTCTGCCACCTGAAAATTATGTTTTGAAAACTGTACTTCAGTCAATCATCCCCAAAATGAATCCCGAGCCTTTTTCTAATAATTTATTCTTCATGGTCCATCAGTGAGTTATAAAAATGAAATGACTGTTTGCACTGTGTTGTCATCTCCCTCACCCCCCCCCAAAACTGAACAAAAAATACTTACAATGGTTCTTAGCCAGGAGCATTTTATCCCTTATTCACTAGTGGTAAATGAGTCAGATATGAGTTGGCCAGGAAAAGAGCTGCTTTACCCAAAATCTTAGTACAAAATGAGTCATCTCACTCCAAACACCAATATATTCTCCAAAATAACTGGCAAGAATTTCCTATAAAAAGAATCTTGCCTTCACCCTTTTCCATCCATTTAGTTCTCTGATTTTTCTAATTTTTCAATTTCCTGTGTACTTATAACACTGCATTCATAACAAAGGCCTAAGAACATTTCTACCTCTTTACCTCATTGTGAAAGCCATCTTTCCTATACTGAGTTGGGGGACAATTCTGATAGCATTCCCCTTTAAAGAATAAATGCTCTGTGGCTTTTAAGGGTTCTCCCTGTCTGATTCTCTGTGATGAAATTCATGCATGGTTCAATAGAAATGCAAAAGCCAGTTCTAGAAGAATTTTTCTTTTCCTCTGCTGAAAAAGTGAGTTCAAAGCCACCAAAAATACTTCAAGCAAAACCATTTTCCTTCCCATAAGAAAAATCAATCAAAATAGATACAATCTGTCTAAAACTGATAAAGAAACATGAATCCAGGCCACAAGCTTCAACTGTTTCCCTGTACATCAAAACATTCCCATTCCCATTCTTTCTCTGCCATCAGATGAAGCTTAAAAATCACGGTGAACTGAAGCCAGGGTCAAGTCCCTATAGATGATCAGGAGTCAAGCACACTATGTACCTGAGGATAAACAAGCATGCTTATAGAGCCAATTCCTGCCAAAGTGCTGAGATTTTTATGTTATGTGGGGCTCACAACAGCACTTATTATTCTTCATTATTCTAAGCCCTGCAATTTAATGGGAAAAATTACTTACAATTCATTTCACTCAGGCTGGAATTTAGCTTCGTTTCTCTATACTAAATGAATTCTAAAGAATAGCTACGCTCCTTTTATATCCAAGACTAACAGATGTTAGTTTCCTTAGTTTTACAGCCCTCAAATGACAGACAACTAACTGTATTTGGCCTTGGGAATAACTGCAACACCTTTGGATTATGAACTTGGTTTGGTTCTTAGCTGGGAACAGCAGGGGGTTAGTTCATATTATCAAAGATGTAAAATAAGTTTACCCTTATGCTCCAGATGCCCATATGAAGATATCTTTTAATACAATATTGTACAACTTTTTTTTTTCCTACTGGTAATCTTCTTTTTAAGTGGTTATAGTTAGGAAAAACAATTGCATAAAAATGAAATCTCTTATTCAATGTATCTCCTGCTTTTGACCAAAGCAAGATGTTAAATCCATTAAACTCTGAACACCCAGTAAAAGCAAGAAAAACTAAAACTGTTCATATTTGTGCATTCTTGGGAAAATTGCCAACCTATGTACTAGTAGCAGGATCTGTGTAATTAATGGTGATGTTACTGACGGAGGGAGTTCGATTTCATTCTCAGAAGCAATTTAAAAGTGCAAGCTGGCAGAGCTTTAGTGCAAGCTCACCTATTCATTTTTAAATTGAAGAAATGTGACTTTGAAGTCATCCACAGAGAGCACCAATGTCACTGTCTGTACATTTGGGGTGGTTTTGGTCATAGTAAAAAGAAATCCTGAATGTAGCACTGTCTGTTGAACAGCAAAATGTACAAATTGACAAACATTTCTTAAAAGGAGAAGAAGCAAACTCAATCTTTGGTTATCTTTATGTTTTTTTTTTCTTTTCCTGAAAGCTCTTCATATGATGACTAATTAAAATCAACTCCTTCTTATCATAAAGTAAAATAAAATCAGACCCACATCCACACATTCCTTTATACACACTCCCATCTTCTTGGAAGGTGACTTTCATCTTTATCGAGTAGTTGTACCTCACGGACAGTCATATAAGGCTACCCAACTGACAAGCCATACCTCCAGCTTCTGCTCTCCTTTTTCCCCTTTGTTATATCAGTAACTTCGAAATGATGAGAGAAAGAAAAAGAACATCTTGAAAAATAGAGATAACTAAGGAAAGAAGTTAAGCCCACAAGAAGCTTTCTCCATAATGATCTGTACTAAATTATCCAACGAGGACCATCTATCTCATCACTCTATTTCTCTGTGAACTGTAACAACATGCCCCACCTCTGTGTTTCTCATGAAGAATGAAACACATGAATTCCTGACAGCCGACAGCATGTGCTGTGGCATCTGTGGCTTCGCAGAAGTGGAAGTGGAGGAGACCGGAGAAGGAGAGCCTAGAGAGAGGCTCACAAGCGCTAATGATGAGCCTGGATGTTACTGACCCTGATGATTCCCCCCATGTTGCATTCGTACCTGTTGTCTTCTCGAGCAAAGGGCTGTTCCACATCCACTGTCAGGGAGGCCAGGGCAGAAACGGTCTCCGTCTCCTCTTGCAACTGCGCCCCAGCCAGAGCGCAGCCCCTCGGCACACTCACCGTCCTTACCGACTTCCAGTACTTGCCTAAAAAACACAAAGACCCATGCATCATATGTTATAGGAATTTTAGTTCAACAGTGTTAATCAGAAACTTGTATAGGTCTAACTCAGAGTAATTGTTAGGTTAAAATTCACAATGTTATACACAGTTGTAATTTAATTTCTTAACTGTTATGATTAAGTGTTTTTCTCAATCTGGAATGCCAAGTTGTGAAGTGCTCATATTGCCAAGCCTGAGTCTCTCCCTTGCTCAGAAGTTAATAAAGTGAGGAATAATCCACAGTCTAATGAACTCACTATCAGACTGACAGCTGTCTCTGCAACTAGGTAAGCAAACTCTGGGCATCATGCCCTCTGGGTAATCCTCAAGAGACTGGGAGGTAGAAGTCTTATGGAGAAACTGAATGAACCAGTAATGTTAAAAATTGCTACTTGAGCCATTAACTTTTTTTTTTTTTTTTTAATGAGGTTGGAATATTAAAGGAAAAGAAAAGCCCAGAAATGCCAGCATGAATCGAATGGCAACTTTGCCAGAACAATCAGGTTTGTTAGTCCTGGATGTTCTTTCTTTCTCAACCCCGGGGTGTGTACTAGAACAATAATTGATTTAAAACCTTAATATATGCATTGGCTGATGTTGGAGCCCTTCCATAAGTTATACGGATCCAATTATACGGATGTTTCTTTTTTTGAGGCAGGGAAGGAGAATGAGAGGAAAATAGGAGGTAATTTCATGAGAACATGCCAGTGGGATAAATAAGAAAGAGCAGAGTCAACAGCCTTTTTGCAGCCCCTAAGCTATTTTTTTGTGAAGTGTTGAATAGCCCCATATCAAAGCAGGAGAGTCTCCCTAGGTGCTGACATGACTCACCAGGTAAGCAGTATCTCGGCAGCCTGACCAGTTAAGAGGGAAGCTGGCACGCAAAGTAGCTTACTTCCACCCCACCCCAAAATTAAAATAAAGTTATGCTAGAGTAGAAAAGACAAATGGGTGAATACTGGATTGGGGAGTAAGATAACCCAGTTCTAGACCCAGCTCTGCCACTAACCATCCTATGCTGGCAGGGCTCTTCGGCACTTTATTTTTGCTTCTCAGAAACAGTGGGATGGCCTCAAATTCCTTCCAGCTATAAGTAACATTTCGTGATTGGCCTCTCCTTATCTTACTGCTTCACAAAGGAATGGATGTCATGTCATGTTAGGGGAGGAGACCCAGTCTCCCATCCACTCCCCATGTCGACAGAACCTTCTGGCATTGTTGTCTACTACTACTACTTTACTTGCTGTGATCACCTAGTCTGGCCAAAGTCAGAATCATAAAGCTTTTAATTTGGACCAAATGATACCAGTTCTAACTGAATGAACCCACAAAGTAACATTTTCTGAAAGCCAAGGCTGTGCCGGATGTTGAGGACACAAAGATGCTTCCCTGACACCAAGAAATTCATGGTCTAGTTAAGAAAGCCCTTTTAGTTAACAAACAATGACAATTCTGTATGGAGAAGGCCCATGTGATCCTAAGAGGAAATAAGAAGAACATATACTTTTGATGCCAAGAAGGCAAGAGAACACTTGCCAGAAAAAATAACACCTGACCAAGTATTTGAAAGACCATCAGAAGTTAGTCAAGCTGAAACAGAGGAAGATGGTGGTGATGAGGTATCCCTAGAAGAGGAAATAATGCACAGAAATGTGCAGATACTCAAGTCTCTGTTGTTCACTGGGGTACAAAGTCCACTGCTAGGCACAAGTGGAATGTAAGCAGTATGGAATGTAATGCAAGAGACTGCTATGGTGTAGGCATGGGCTAATTAACACACAATCTTGAATAGCATGCCAGTGATCTTGGCTTTCAACCTGTGGGTGATGAGGGGCCATTTTAAACAGAAGAGGCAGAGAATCAGGTTTAAATTTTTCAAAGATCCTTCTGGAGAGATTACGGATGATGGATTAGTAGGTGGTGAGAGTGGTGGCAGGAAAACCAATTTCACCTCCTGGCAAACATCCAGGCAGGAAATGATGATGTCTAAACCAAAAGTAAGTGACAGAATAGAAATGAAGAGATGGACTAAAGAGAGGTTTAGGAGGTGAGCAGTGGAAATGCGTCTTGTCTTATTCTTTAATAGCCTCCTACCTCTCTCAGCTTTGAAAGATAATTCTGAATTGACAGTTCCACTCCAAGACCCTAATTTCTCTATATCACAATGTCATTATCATCTTACCCAAGTTGGAAATGTCATATTCTATCTGTAAGTGCCTTCAGATATAATCAGTTTCACAAAGTATTATTATTAATTGTTATTTTAGCACATGATATTCACAGAGCAGGTGATTCTAGAAGTCATCATTTCCTTTTTTTCTAGAGTGACTAATATCAGGCCTCTGACAAATAAACAACAGGTGGTTTTGTGGGTTAAATTATGTTACAAATTACAGGAAAGAGAAACTCGTGTTACTGAGCTTCCAATATGTGCCAAGGACTGTGCTAGGTGTTTTCACATTTTAATTTTATTTACTCCTCATGACATTTATAATTTTATTTACTCCTCATGACAACTGTGTAGGCAGTGTTAGGTAATTTTTCTCTAAGGTCACATGGCTAAAAAGCAGAGGAGCTGAAATCCTCACCCAGGACTGCTTGACTCCGAAAATGTTTCTTCCTCTGTAATCGGCTGTCCTCCTTTATTTAGTCCTTCTCTACCACCCTCCCACTACCCCTAAAAATACAAAAATAGACTCAATATAGGAAAATCTGAACTTAAAAGAATTATGCACATAGCAAAATATTTTTATATATATATATATATATATATATATATATATATATATATATATATATATTCTTCCCTTTACCAAAGAAATCGTCTTTGGTAACAACAAATTACCCTTGCTCCTTAGATATGTGACTCAGCTGATCTACCTTTTACTGACTTTATGGCATGGGTTTATTGCACCTAGTGAGACAACCATGTTGAGACTAGTTCTTTCTACTCTTCACTTCTCATTACCTTCATTTCTCATAGTCTATTGCAAGTACCTCGTTGCTTCACTGATGAAGCTATCATGAAACTGGAGACAAGTGCTCATTGAAGAGTATCCCTTTTTAAAGTGATGTGTTTCTCACCACCTAGCTGAAGGCACCATTAGGCACAGTGCTCTTTGAACCTGTGGAGCCTACCCCAAGTTTCTGAAGCCTGTAGTGTTGTCCATCACAGACTTGTATCGCTAGAGGTCCTATAGTCCACATGGATCACTTTCTTTAAGCCAGGTATCTAACTGAGAAGAGAATCAGAGGCCCGTTTCATGCAATTACAGCCAGGAGTTGCCCAGAGTCACCAGAATGTCTTTTGACCAAGCTACCCGTGCAGAATTTTTCTCTGAGTATTTCGGGCTCTAAAGGGAGCCCTGGGAGTCGAGATTTATAAATCGGGACCCCATCCTAGACCCAGAGAAATCATTTGGATCACTGGAGCACAGTGTCCACATTTATAAAATGATAGTGGTGGGACTGATGATAAGGAAAGGTCTCTTCCTGCTCTAATTCTCAATGATTGTTATTCTTCTGATGTCATATATCACTCTTGGATATTAGAATAAATTTGTTATGGCAGAAAATCTTAGTTTTCTGTGAGCCTATGAACACTTGAAGAGGCCAGTGGACAACTTACTTTTAGATAGTATGGCACATCTAGAATAACCAAGAGCTTCAATTTTCAAGAATTGTACTTCTTCCTCAAGAAACATCTTTACTCCTCAAACACAATCAGGACAGAAGGACAATCATTAATGAGAATCGTTCAGCAGAATGACTGACAATGATTCTTCAAAGTTTAGCCTTTATGCCTGTGAGTGGTGAGACGGATTTTAAATAGCTGAGACCTTTTCAATAAAATTTAATGTGTATAAAATATCCTGCTAAGATTAAATGTTAGAAGTTGGTTTTTATCCAAATGTATGAGGTTCTTCACTCAGAAATAACCCAAAACTTTAAATTCAACATGGCTTTTAGCAAAGCCTATAAAAACAAGGGAAATATTCTACATTAATAATGCATTTATAGGCCACTATCTCTATTTGTAAAGAAGAATAATTAAAATGGAAGTAGGTATAGCAAGACTGTGCAATATGCAGCCAATTCAAACCCTACAGTTTATGGGTTATATTTTCATGTGATGGGTATTTTTTTTCCCCCTACAGAAACATATGTGCAAGAAAAATCCTATCTGTTGGCATGAGAATAATAGCCCCATTAGCAAGTTAGACAAATGAAGTAAGGTGTACTGCCAGAGTTTTCAGGAGCTGCTATTCATAAAGTAGAATACTAGTAACAGCCACCACTGTGTTGCTCTCCTAAGGCAATAAAACTGGCAGAAGAGAGGGGTTTTCCATTAAACCTGGACACACACACTCCCTCTTTGATCATATCCTCTATCTTTATTCATTTTTCCCATTGCATAAATCTTCCCACTTCTCAGCACTTCTGGGGGGGAATTATTTGGCTTTCATTGTTCTGCATTTGTATTTTGTCTGTAGAGGTGAAGCAAAGAATGAATCTAAAAGGTAAAAACTAGATAACAGAATGCAGACAGTCAAGAGTTAGAAGTGGGGGACACAGATGGAGTGTCGCTGGGTCAGATAGGAGCCATGAAAGGACATGTTGCAGGTACTGTGTAATCAGACTTCAGCATAAACCAGGTTTTTCTTGATAATGATCAATTTGGAAAAAGAGGTACTTGTTGACACATGAAGGTCTGTGTTAGCAATAACCTATCCACCAAACGTTTTCCCAACCAAAGACCTTTGAGACTCTGAAAACCTCCTGACCCCACAACCTCCCCCTTCCATCATCATTGGGAGCCTTGGAGTCACTTCTCAAATTTGTTCTTGCCGCTTGAATCATGTCCTCTTTTGTCATTACGTACCATGTTCCCATAGGAAAAGAAGCTGGCGCTGACCGAAACTTCTTCCTATCCCTTCAACCTTAGAGATTATTAACACCTGTGGGACGTACAAGGGGCCTATGTTCATGGATTCTCCAGAGCTCAGAGCTTGTTAGCTCTTTTTAAAGAGAAATTCTTTTCTGCATTTTTCCTGTCTATTCTCATGCAATCTATCACCCACATTGCTATGACAGTCCTTCTAAAACACAGGTCTGGTAATTTTGCTCCCGTTTCAGAATACTAAATCCTCAGAGAAGAGTAAATGCTCCCACTGGCAGCCCAGGAGTTTCACAGTGTGGTCTCTTTCAGGTTCATTAAGATATATTTCTGGAGCTTCCCTGGTGGCGCACTGGTTAAGAATCTGCCTGCCCATGCAGGGGACACGGGTTCGAGTCCTGGTCCCGGAAGATGCCACATGCCACAGAGCAACTAAGCCCGTGTGCCACAACTACTGAGCCTGCGCTCTAGAGCCCGCAAGCCACAACTACTGATGCCCATGCGCCTAGAGCCTGTGCTCTGCAACAAGAGAAGCCACCGCAATGAGAAGCCCGCACACCGCAACAAAGAGTAGCCCCTGCTCGCTGCAACTAGAGAAAGCCCGCGTGCAGCAATGAAGACCCAACGCAGCTAAAACTAAATAAATAACTAAACAAATAAATATATTTTAAAAAAGGATGTATTTCTTAGCTAAATGGAGAACTTTCTTGGGATCCTAAGCACTGTATATATGCAAAAATAAAGATATATTGGAAACTGGTGTATAAATAGAGTGATAAGGTAATTTTTCATTCATGTTGGGGCAATTTTGAGGCGAAAATGGGGCTAAAAATAAAAATTATATGTTATAGAACTATTTACTTATTAGTTGACAAAGTATACTAGTGGGCCTATAAAATAGTACTATTCAAAAATTGTCACAACTAATTATTATTAATTCTAAAATATAGAAATAGCACAATTCATGTATGCCAAAGCATAGTAACCGACTTTCAAAATATTATCTAAACATTAGAAAATGACAAACAGTATTATGATTTTTGGTAAACGTTCACATGTTAATCAGTTTTGTGGTCATATATCTCACTGACAGAGTCATCACTGGTATTTTTCCGTTTCAACGTGGTCTGAATATTTTGGACTGTTTCATAAAATTGCCTGAAATCTTCAAAGCAGAATTTTAGAGTTAATAAATTTTAAATTGTGGCATCTTTAATTTACTCTTCTTGAGAGACGATAATATTTTTGGTTGACAAATACTGTCTCTACCAGTGCAGTGCGATCTGGTAAGCTCAGAGCAATATCTGCTAAATGTGAAATATTTTCACTTCCAATTTTCAAAATATTGAAATGAGTATTTCATACCAAATATTTTCATGACTACTGTCTTGTTCCTCCTTTCAGAATACCTTTGGCAAATATTTTATGTAAGCTGAACTTATCAAAAAAGTTTTCTCCGTTTATAACTTCAAATTTTATTTACCAAATTTAGATGCTGCAAAATCATATGACTTCTTAAATTTCATTACATTCCAGAACAGAATATGTTTATCCAACTAAGAATAGTGTTTTGGTTTTTTTTTTTTTTTTTTTTGCGGTACGCCGGCCTCTCACTGTTGTGGCCTCTCCTGTTGCGGAGCACAGGCTCCGGACGTGCAGGCTCAGCGGCCATGGCTCACGGGCCCAGCCGCTCCGCGGCATGTGGGATCTGCCCGGACCGGGGCACGAACCCGTGTCCCCTGCGTCGGCAGGCGGACTCTCAACCACTGCGCCACCAGGGAAGCCCTGAGAATAGTTTTATCAATGATTCTATCAACAAATATATATCTTTGAAAGCCTAGTTACAGATTTTCAAAATAAAATCTTGTACATGGTTTGAGTTCTTATCCTTCAGTTTGTTCATTTATTCCTTTGCTTTTGTAGGGATCAATTTAAATGTTTTCCTTTTTGCAAATACTATTTCTTGTAATTGCAGTCCTTTAAAAGTTCCAAAGGTTATATTTTTGCTTCATTTCATGACTATTTTTTTATCAGCTTCATTGAGGTATAGTGTATACAGTCAATAAAATTTACCAACTTTAAGGGCAGGTTATGATAACCACTACAACAATCAAAATATGTAATACTTTCTTCAACCCAAAAAGTTACTTTTGGCCCTTTGGAATTAATTTCTTACCCTCCTTCTTAGCCCCTGACAACCACTAAAATTCTGCCACAGTACAACTTTTGCTTTTTCTAGAATTTCATAGAAATGTAACCATATACTATGTAGTCTTTTTTTTTTTTTTTTTTCCGGTACGCGGGCCTCTCACTGTTGTGGCCTCTCCCGTTGCGGAGCACAGGCGCCGGACGCGCAGGCTCAGCGGCCATGGCTCACGGGCCCAGCCACTCCGCAGCATGTGGGATCTTCCCGGACCGGGGCACGAACCTGTGTCCCCTGCATCGGCAGGCGGACTCTCAACCGCTGTGCCACCAGGGAAGCCCCTATGTAGTCTTTAATATCTTTCACTTAACATAATACTTTTGAGATTCAAAAGATTTCTTTATTGGAATTCCCTGGTGGTCCCGTGGTTAGGACTCCACACTTCCACTGCAGGGGGCACAGGTTCGATCCCTGGTCACGGAACTAAGATCCTGCTCTGTGCAGCCAAAACAAAAAATTTCTTATCATTTTTTTATCTTATCATCTCTATCTTTGTTTCTTTGAATGTAATATGCTTTTTCTTTTGTCTGGTTTCTTTGATGTTTCTCAGTGTGAGTTTATTCATATTTGTTTTGCTGGTGAATGACTGGATTTCTTGGATCTGGGGATCTGTAGTTTTCAGCAAATTTATGAAACATTTTCCCATTATTTCTTCAAATATTCCCCCCTTTCGTAAGACTCCACTTATAGGTATGTTGAACTGACTGATGTTGCCCAATATATAACTGATATACTTTTTAAAAGTATTTTTCTCTCTATTCTTCACTTTGGATAGTTTCTGTTCTTCAGCTTAACTGTTTTTGTTTTTATTCTTTTGTCTTCTGTAGTTTATAATCTGCCATTAATCATTTTAGGTTGCAGAATTTTTTAATATCAAATATTTTATTTCTATCTCTAAAACTTCCATTTACATGTTCTGTTTTTCATTTTTTTCTGCAGTATGTTTGTACTTTCCTGTTTACATTGGAAGTAACATTCTCGTCTGTTAATTTCATCATACCTTGCATTACTGAGTTAGTTTCTGTTAACTGACTTGTCTTCTGGTTCTAGGTCATAGTTTCCTACTTCTTTGTATGCCTGGTAATTTTCTTTTGGATGCTTGACATTGTTAATTTGAACATTTTTGGTTGTTGAATTTCGCTGTGTTCTTTTAAAGCATTGGACTTTGGGCATGCAGTTAAATTGCTTGCAATCAGTATGAACTTTTTGAGGATGCTTGTATTCTTTGTTAGACTAACTCCAGAGCAGGCTTTAGTATAAAGTTAATTTAGCCCTATTACTAAGATGAAACCATTTTGATATCTCTACATGATGCCTTGTATATTACAAGGTCTTTCCACTCTGGCTAGTGGGAATGCAAACTACTCCCAGTTCTGTTTGAACTCCTTGAATGGTTTAACCTACTGTTTTCCACTGGTTAGTTCCCCAGCCTTGTGGAGTTTCACCTCATGTATGGAAAGGTAAGTAAGACAGTGGTTTAAGGAAACTCTTGTACAGATACCCAGAACTCTTTCTTTGAGCAGCAACTTTATCGCAAGTATTCTGCCTCACAAATTCTAGTCACTTCAATCCCCCCAAACTCTGATCACTTCATTTTCTACTCAGAAAAACCACTACACTCTTTGAATTCTCTCTCCCTATGCTGCAGCCTGGAACTTGCCTCTTATCAGTAAGCTCCAGCAATTGTAGGAATCATTTTGTTTCTCTTTCCTTGTTTGTTTCCTGCTAGGATCACAGACCTTCAATGCCTGCTGTCCCGTGTCCAAAAACAGAGTTTCACACTCCTACATTGTTGGTGGGAATGTGAACTGGTGCAGCCACTATGGAAAACAGGATGAAGGTTCCTCAAAAAACTAGAGTTGCCATATGATCCAGCAATCCCACTCCTGGGCATACATCCCAACAAAGCTATAATTAAAAAAGAAACATGCACCCCTATGTTCATAGCAGCACTATTCACAATAGCCAAGACATGAAAACAACCTAAATGTCCATCAACAGATGAATGGATAAAGAAGATGTGGTACATATATATAATGGAATACTAATCAACCATAAAAAAGAATGAAATAATGCCATCTGCAGCAACATGGATGGACCTAGAGATTATTATACTAACTGAAGTTAAGTCAGAAAGAGAAAGACAAATCCCATATGATATCACTTATATGTGGAATCTAAAATATGACACAAATGAACTTATCTGTGAAACAGAAACAGACTCACAGATATACAGAAGAGACTTACGGTTGCCAAGGGTGGTGGGGGGAGGAATGGATTGGGAATTTGGGATTAGCAGATGCAAACTATTATATATAGAATGGATAAGCTACAAGGTCCTACTGTATAGCGCAGGGAACTATACTCAATAGCCTGTGATAAACCACAATAAAAAGGAATATGGAAAATAATGTCTATATGTGTATAACTGAATCACTTCGCTGTAGAGCAGAAATTAACACAACATTGTATATCAACTATACATCAATAAAATAAATGTTAAAAAGTTTCATATGTGTTTTTCCTAGTTTACTTTTATTTCTGATCAACAGGCAATTCCTATAGTAGTTATTCCTTCATATGTGAGTTCAGAGGGCCATTTATTGAATATTTTGATTAGTGAATTCTAAATGATTAGAAAGATGTAATCAAAGTTCAGAAAACTGACTTACAAAATAGTTCAGTATTATTGCAGAATAGTCATTTCAAACATTTCTAAAGTATGGTTGATAATGGGCAGCAAAGAGAGAAATTTTGTACTGCCATGCTGAACGTGTTTCTTTGTCATCAATATCATTTGTATTTTAAGAACTTTGTATTTCATTTAATTGTATTTTACCCTGTGTTTATAAAAAATTATTTAAAATTTTGAGAACAACACCATAAACTTTCATTGATTGAGTATCAAGCTTATTGGGTTTTGTTTTTAGGGATTTAAAAATACATTTTTATTAAACTTATAATTATATTTTATTATTTATAAAAAGTTAAGGAATTTGGTACTATGTAATCAATGCCAAATGCATTTCTGTTCTTTAAGATTAAGCTATGCTCCAGCAAAATTTAAATTTTCATATTAATATGAAATCAAAAGATTATATTGTCAGTGTTAGATTTTCACTGTAATTTATAACAGCATTCATAGTAATGCCCTAAGTTTTTTTTTCCGCAAATTTATTTCCAAAAACTTTAATTCCATGAATTGAATGAAAAATATCAAACCATTATTTGAATTAACTGATTTTTCTGTTTGTAGCATCCTAAGGACACTGCATCTTTAACCAAGATATTCTTCTAGTGGAGTCAACAAATAACAACTATTACCTCACTTTGGAGCTGGGAAAAAAAAAAAAAAACGCTTGAAATTGAAAACTCATTAAAAAATTAAAATAAAAACTAAATGCATAGTCATTTTATCTAAATAAAAATCCATGCTTCATAAGTAATACCTAAATGCACCTTCTGCAACTGCACTTGTTAAATTGTCCCCTGTGGCCTTAGTTTTTATTTTTGTTTTGTTTTTAATAATGACTACATTTTAAAGTAGATACTACTACTGATTCAACATCATTGTGTCTTCAGTGTTCTTGTCACTCATCACTATATCCCCATGACGAAAGATCAATACTGATAAACATTTTGTGCAAAGTTACATGTTCATTACCAGCCTTCTTGGGAAACAACAATTGAGCACTAAACTCTGCTCCCTCTCTATTTCTTGAACACTTTTTATCTATTCCTAACTTCTGATTCCCCATGTTCCTCCCAACCGCATCTTCTGACAGCTTGGTGACTTCATGCATGTCACAAGCTGTGGCTACAGCACACCTGTTTGGTGCATCAGGTGGCAGAAATGTTGAATATTTCTCCCTCCATCTCCCGGGCCAGAAATTTAGGTGTCCTTTACAATTGGTGTTTTGGTTGATGTCTGGTATTTTAATATCATATCCAGATACCACTTGTTTCAGATTTTTCCTTTTTCAGAAACCAAATTGGTCCCACACCCTTTTTTTTAACATCTTTATTGGAGTATAATTGCTTTACAATGGTGCGTTAGTTTCTGCTTTATAACAAAGTGAATTAGTTATACATATATATATGTTCCCATATCTCTTCCCTCCTGTGTCTCCCTCCCTCCCACCCTCCCTATCCCACCCCTCTAGGTGGTCACAAAGCACCGAGCTGATCTCCCTGTGCTATGTGGCTGCTTCCCACTAGCTATCTATATTACGTTTGGTAGTATATATATGTCCATGCCACTCTCTCACTTTGTCACAGCTTACCCTTTCCCCTCCCCATATCCTCAAGTCCACATATATATGGAATCTAAGAAAAAACAAATAAAAAAAAGGTCATGAAGAACCTAGGGTTAAGACGGGAATAAAGACACAGACCCACACCCCTTTTTTGTAAATAAAGTTTCATTGAAAACAGCCATGTTCATTACACACTGGCTATGGCCACTTCCTTGCTACAATGGAAGAGTTAGGCAGTTGAAACACAAAGCCTCATATAATTACTGTCTAGTATTGTACAGAAAAAAATTTGCTGACCTCTGGTTCAAAGCAAGGAGGTAGGGAGACGAATATGCCTTATTTTGTAAAAGATCACTCTGGCAGCACGTTAGAGAAACAAAAATGGAGAAACCAAAATTGGATGTTGGAGACCACTTTGTAGGATATAGAAATGGTACAGTAGAAAGACGATGGAAGCCTGATTTGGGACAGTGGCCATGGGAACAGAAATAATTGGTTGGATAAATGAAATGTTTAAGGAGTACAACAAACAGGATGGGGTAATGGATTGGATGTAGACAGAAATGGAAAGAACAACAAGAAGGATAACTCCTAGATTCCTCTCCAGCGAAACTGGAAGGATAGTGGACCAATAAACATGGAAGAGGTTGAGGTTTGGGGCAAAAATAATGACTGGCTTTGGGCATGTTGACTAGACGTGCCTTTGCAACATCTAGGGGAAGATGCTGAGCTAGAAGTTTAGGAAACATCTGGAACTCAGGTCTGCGGTCTGAGCTGAAGATAGAAATTTTGGAGTTATTCACGTAGAGGTGACTATGAAGCTATGGTCTGGGACGAAAACAACGATAAGTAAAATGATAAATATTTATTAATTGCCTATGAAAATGTGCTCTATATGTAATTTCATAAAAATTCAAAACCACCTTGTAAGATAATCTCATTTTCTTTATTTTATAGTTGAGAAAACTGAAGTAAAGAGGGTTGAAACAACTTATCCATATTATATACTTAAGAAAAGAATATGTAGGGTGAAAAGCATTTAGGTAGAGGATGATGGGCCCACTAAGCAGAGATGCTGCATTTAATGCTGCAGCTAGAAGAGTTAAGAAGGGTTCTAACTTCATTTGTTTGGTTGGCTAAAACATGGACCGAAAGGTGGCCCACAGGAAGTGATCTAGAAACATCAGACCTACCTTGGTTTAATGAAGAGGAAGGGATTCAAAGACTCTGGGAGATTGGATTGTTAGACTGTATTTGTCTGAAGCCAAGTCAAAAGGACATAGGAGCCATCCTGAAAGAGCTCTGAATAATCAGAGCTTGAACAATTTCAACAACAAAATAAATAATGATAGTATTGGATTATAACCTATAGAATAAATATACATGAGTCCATACTGATATAAATATTATAACGAATAAGTTAGTAAATGGAAGAGAAAGGACAGTTCCTCATGACAGATAACTTCCAAGTAAGAAATGTAGACAGAGTAAAGAAAATAGAAAGTCGGCATTGGAACACCAGAGTAATAATTTTTGCAGGCAAGATCTACTGATGGCTGCTAAAGTTAATGGGCAAAAATTTGAGGAGAAACAGTATATTTGCATAATCTCAAAGTATCTTCCCAACATGTTTATTAATTCCAAAGGGAAATATTCTAACTTTATACTGAAGATTGCCTTAATCAAGTGATCCAGGCTAGGGCTAACCTTACCAATAATAAAACATACTGACATTATGTGCTGCAGATCTGATGCACTAAGAACGATACTGAATCACTGCTGTGGTAATCCTGCCAATAATGCATATCCTCAATCTAATTATGAGGCAACATTAGAGAAACCCAAGCTGAGAGACATTTTTCAAAATAACTGACCAGTACTCTTCAAAAGTGTCAAGGTCATAAAAGGCACAGAAAGACTGAAGAACTGTTGTAGTTGAGAGGAGACTGAGACATGACAACTAAATGCAATGTGTTGATTATAGACTGAATTCTGGAACAGAATAAGGAAATTAGTGAAAAAACTGGTAGAATCCAATGAAAGTCTATAGTTAACAGTACTGTATGACTATTAATTTCTTAGTTCCTGTAATTGTGCTATGGTTTTGCAAGATGTCAACTTAAGGGAAGCCAGGGGAAGGTTATATGAGAATTCTATAGTGTATTATATTTGCAAGTTTTCTCTAAACTTAAAATTATTTCAAAATAAAGTTTAATAAAATCACTTTTTAAATCTGGCAGTAGAAATGCCACTGGTGACCACAGTGAGATTGAAACCAGAATAGAGTGGTTCCAATAGGGATTTCTAGCTGTGAAAATGGAGATAACTAGATAGAAACCTTTTTCAAGAATTTGTTCCTGGAGGGTTTGAGAGAAATAGGATGGTAAACTGGGGAAGGAGTGAGGCTGTTGGAATTTGTTCTTTAAGATGAGAGATTTTAGGTTGTTTAATTGTTGATGAGAATGAACAATTCAAAGAAAGCAGTTTGGTAGCTGCAATTTACTCTAAGAAAAGTTTACTGCCGAGATTGCCAGCAAAGGTGAAACAGATGGAGGTTTGAGGAGAGTGAAATTTGAAAAAGTAGTTTGAGAGAGGCAGTGAAAATTGACCTGAGAAACACAGCAGGATTATACTGGACCCACTTGAGTTTGGTGTTCATAAACTTACAGGAAATCAAATTGCTATGATTCATGACAATCTCAAGCGGACCTGTTTATTTACATCCAGTGTTAGAGAAAGTTCCTTGTAGACTATATTCAGGGTTGAGATTTCATTAGATTGGTAAAGTAAAAGGGCAAGATTTTTAAGGCAGATTAAAGGTAGAAGGGCAAATGGATTTAAGAGTTAGTGTTTTTAAGCTGGACATAGAAGTGAAGAAAGGAAAGGGATAATGAATTAGAAAAAATGACAAATTAAAATAAATGAAATAAAATAGAAAGTCTTAGGTGTGTGGGTCAACAATTCTACATGCGTCTGACATATCCTTCTCTGGCAGAGATCTACCTGCTAGTACTGGTTTAGAATTCATTTTTTTTAGGTCTGCTAAGACAGTAACAGATGGTCATCTGCTCTCCAGGTTCCTATTATTTCCTTTTGCATTCTTCATCCCTATGAGTGTATGTCTTAAAAACAAAACAAAGCAAAACAACAAAAAATGATCCTCTTAATTTTTAGTGGAGTTTTATGGAGGAGTGAAAGTCAATGAATATCTTAAATCTATTATCATTACTTGAAATTATGCCCCTCCACCATTTTAACCCAACAAATAAGGTTTATTATTCTCTGTTTCTCTTTTCTGCTGACTTTCCCTAGTGGCTTGTGTCCTCGTGCATTTTACTTTATTCATTTATTTAAATATGTATGTATTTATTTACTTGAGCTCGTATTTTGTTGAATTTGATCTCTGCATATACTGAGGGTCTAAATTAGGGATACTTCCTCCAGAAAGGAATTGTATTTGCTTCCTCCAGAATTAGGGAGGAAGACAAAACCTCTTTGGTGTCTATCAAATTCATATCCCTAACTTTGATGCAGACTTCAGGCTTTTTTGTGCAGTTATAGCACTGATGTCATCATTTGCCCCAGGGATACTCTCCCATTTTGTGTTACTTATTGATTACTGCTCGCTCCCTATTAAATTTCAGTTTATGTTTTCTTTTTCCCTCATATTCCCTTATGTTCTAGGAAGCCCACTAATGGATTAAAATAGCCTGTTTTAACGTATGCAGAAGCTATTTAGGAGAGGTCTATTCTAGTGTCTATCCTGGGATACTTGGGAACAGGAAGTCTGGTGGAACTCTGTTCTTATCTGTGAAATGAAGTGGGAACAGGAAGGTCATATGCTTTAACAGAAGGAAAGTGGGCTTTGAAAGCATAGCCAGACCAGGGTTCAAATGTTGGTTTTGGTGCTATTAGTTGACAGACTTCCAATGAGTGATCTAAACTTGTTAAGCCTCAATTTATTCATGAACAAGATGAGGAAACTAATTATGCATTGCAGAATTGTGTGAGGACTAGAGATTATATATACATATATACTTTATTTATACATACGCATATATATAATCTATGTTTGTGCATGTGTGTGTATAATGTATATATAAATACCTAACAAATGATCTTCCCCAAACTTGACCTTCGAGCACACCATAATGGTATTGCATGTGTGAAGTGCATCTGGGTGCTAACAGCTGAGTATAATCAGAAAGCATTTCTGTCCTTAAAGAGTTTTCAGTCCTAGAAAGATGCATAGTTTTATTTAGACTCTTGGTGTGATTAGTTCTGCCTTAGTAGAAACATGAGTGAAAGAAAACTCATAATTACAGATGTAGTTGGAATTAAAAAAAAATTCCAGACAAGTTAAGTCTCTAAGCAGATGGCAGGTTTTCCTTTTAATTCTGGTATATTCTAGTATTAGTGCTCCACCAAACAATAATCAAAGTCTCAACATTTCAAGAGAATGGTTAATTAGAAGTTCAAAATCAACTTTCAAAAAGCCATGTGTACAAGGTTGACCTGGCTCTGATACTAGCAAGGGCTGGCGGGGTTAATAGTGGGAAAATGTCTAACGCTGCTTTTCTTCAATGAAGGTCGGCCTGGCCCAGGACTGCAACGTCAAGGCCTCTGTCTAAAGCCAAAAAATCTATGACAAATAGCAGCTCACACCTGACAACAGTCAGCAGGGCAGGGATTTGAAATTCTGCCAATCCTTGCATTTTTCTGTGATTAGATGTATTTTGAAAGTTTACAAGGGACTCCAGAGTGGATTCATAGCTCCATGGCTCCCTGCAACTTGGCACTGCCCTTCTAAAACTGACTGTGGCTAAACCTCAATTAACCAGAATGTCCAAAACTCCAAATCTTCAGTTTAACTGATTTCCCCCCAAACCTGTCACTTTTGGATGAAATAGAAAAAAGTGCATACAAGAAATTGCAAAAGGAATTAATTTCTTTGTGAGCTAGAATAACATAGTGGCAAACACCACAGACTCCGGAGCTAGAATGCCTGGTTTATGAGCTTGCTTTTGTCCATTTAGTAACTATGTGTCCTTGCAAAGTATTTAACCTAGATGTGCCTCAGTTTACTTGATTGTAAAAGGGGAATGAAAATAGTACCTACCTCATAGGGTTGTTAAGTAGATTAAATGATTTAACTTATATTAATAAGAGTGCTTAGAGCAGTGCCTGGCACACTGAAAACACTCAGTAATTGTTATTTTATTACTTGCTCACAGCTTACAGGGTTTGCACTGTGTAAATAATTTCATCCAATATTTCTCCATAACTTTACTGTGGAGAAAACTGATATTTAAGATGGGTTCCCCAAATTTTAAGCCTTTCAATCAGCAGTTTCTTTTTCTTAAGTCTAATATTCATCTTTCCTTGCAAACCTTTTCTTCCTCTACTGCTCCCCATCACAGGAGGTGACATCAGTACCTACTCTGTTGTCCAAGCCTGAAACTTAGAAACCATTAATCCTCTCCATGCCTATTAATTACATACCAAGCCAGCTCTACTTCTGAATTAAACTGTTCACATTTGACAGTAAGTTCTGCTAAATCTCCTGTCCTTACTGCAGGCATAGTGATCTTCTGAAATGCAGGTTTGATCATGTTCCTTCCCTGCTTGAAATAAATCATTAAATCCTTATGAGTTAAAAGCCCATTTTCAACATCGTGCATATCTCTTGTTCTTTTCCCCTGGGTCTGAAGAGGATGAAGGTGGAGGAGAGAGGGAAAGACAGAGAGATAAGAAAAAAAGGTAGAAAATCAAAACAAGAAGGGACAAAAAGAGAGAAGAAAAACTGAGTGTGGGTTAGCATTTGGGTGTGGAGTCAAGAAGCTAGAGAGTTAGTGAAATGATTTATGCAGTGCTTGTTGCCATCTGGGGAAACAACCCTTTAATCTATGCGCATAGCCCCATGAGATCAAAATCTTGGACAGTTTCCTCACAACAAGAGATGTACACAAATTCCTTTCAGATTAGAAACAATCTGATTTTCTCCTGGATCGTCTGATGTAAATGCCCTTTCTCCTTGGGAAGGGGGTATGTAGAGGGTATTAAAGTAATGGAAGGAGATGGCTGAGAATGATATTTCACATAAAAGAAGAAAATGACTGCCATCTTTACAGCGAGGTTTATCTTACTTTAATAGCTTTTTTTCATTAATTACTATCCAGATCTCTTAATTACCAAGAGAACTGGATAGCACCTTCTCTGATTATCCACTCTAATACAACATCAACAGTGTCTGTATTTTATTTTTACCAGCAGTTATCTCCATTGGAAATAGAGTGGAAATGAAATCAACAAAATTAACATTCCTTTGTTTGTTTTCAACATCAGTTGTTACTTCTAAGGGTAGTTTCTGGAACAGAGGATATATAGTAACAATAAGAGAAGCAGATTAAGGAAGAGGGGGAGAAGGAAAAGAATAACAACAAAAAGAGGAAAAGGAGGTCATTCACTCAATAACACATATAAAAACATAAGTTAAGCAGAATTCTGACAAGGAGTTGGTGTCAACTATACTTGCCTCGGATCTCCCAGAGAAAATTTGATTTCATTTTTTTTTTCCCTAGAATGGGTGAAAGGTGTGCTCTGCCCATTGTAGCTGCCTGAACCATGTGGATAACTGACTACCTCATAGTCAATTACATAGTTACATGGTGTATTCTCCTGCAATGAGATAATCATATCCCTTTTCATATCGGTCTCAAAAGTTGGATAAATTCAGGAGACCATAAATGCAATTCTCATTGCCCTAAATAATAATGTGTGTCCTGTGTGTGGGCGAGTTTTAAAAAATACAGATAAATTTAGCCATAGTGACAAATTTTATATGCAGGAGGCATGGATGTTGTTCCTCCACTGATATACAAGTTTGACAAAAACATATGGTGACATTGCAATTACTGTCTCTTCCTCATTCTGGCCTATGTCACCAGTTTTCTGTGGCTGGCATAATAAGGAATTCTAAGAAGACTTCAATCTACTAAACAAGGGAAGAATTCCTAGAGTGGGAAAAAGATGAAAGTGGGGGTAAAGGGAAAAACTGCCTACTGTTCTTTTATGACTCCGCTTCTGATCTGCCATCTTGTTGCCACAGTGGCACCACCTTAGAAAATCGGTGTGGTGATATGTCATGTCATTCCTCTGGAAATTCCCTAGGAAAGTTAAGTGGCTAGCTCATCGTCACATGGCTGGTGAGGATTATACTGAAATTCGTATCATTTTAAAACCCTCCACACTAGTGTTTTTCAACTTATCAGCTGCAAACCACTGGAGGGTTGCAGCAAAATTTTAAAAGAATCCTCAAATCCTTGTGTACACATATGTTTTCTTGATCCACAATTCAAAAGATACTATGATTATCGTTATTATCATGCAGGAGGTCTACAAAATTGGTTGACACTTAAAAGGAGTACTCTTCTTACTAAAAAATTTAAATAAATAAAAGGAAACCATGACTATATACTTGTGGTTTTCATATTTTGAGGTTTCATAGATCAATATCAACATCATTCATTATATGTTTTTCAAACTTAAAATTATAGTCTTTCAAACTAAATAAATTTAGTTTTGTGGAAAACTCACTTCATGGTTCTTCCCTTCAAAATCAGTGAAAATGTTATCACGGGCCAGGACTAGTGTGAAACATGACATTTGGGAATCTTGCTTCTCACCGTACTATGCAGAAAAAGGTAAGAGTTCAACGGACTGAGTTGTTAGGATGGGTTTCAGGAAAGCCTATATACATATGAGGGTCCTTTATCCTACTCTGGGCTGACTTTTACCTGGCATTGCTTGCTGGCCAGTCAAGTGATTACAGCTGGCCAGTCAACTCTTAGAACTGCCATCTCCAAGCTTGGCGATGGAAATGGTAGCTCACAAGCAGTTCATGTTCTTTCTAACTTAGAAATGATTCATCATTGTGGGTTGTGAAAGAGAGTGAAGAAATGGGCTCTCATATAGATTTTTCCTGCACTTCTTAATCTCTTGTTCTGTATGACCTAACCAAGAAGTATAACCTTAGTTGAAAAGTCAATCTAGGCTAAGGAAAAAAGAGTGTGGCAAATACTGACATACTGGCTGATTCATTCATTCAACGAACATTTGCAGAGCACCTACAACATTCCAGAACTGTGCAGAGGACACAGCGATTAAAAGCAAAGAACATCAGCAAAAACAATCTCTGCCATGAAAGCACCCAGGAAATGCACCTAATCTAGAATAGGGATGAATGGGGATTCATAGATGGCTTCCCAAAAGAGAGAACATCTGAGCTAAGTCTTGAAAACTTAATAGGGATGAGGCAGAAGACTTTGTTAGCAGAGTGAACAGCATGTGCAAACATGAAGCTTCTTGTCCATACCTCCCTTTTGTTATTTCAGAGATGGTTGATCTTTGTATACACCCACCATCTGAAGATGAAACCAGCCCCTGACCTGTCAGGGGTGGGGGTCTTTACCTGTCAGGAGAAATAGGTGCCCTGCTGTTGCCTTGTAAGGCCTTTTCTTCTCAGCTAAATAAGTAATATAAACAAGAACAGGACAACAGGGATGATCCTGCTGCAAAATACTCACATACATGTGGCCAGGCAAAGGGCCAATGCTAATCACAGCCTCCAGCACCTGCATACCCTCAGCTGTGGGGCTCAGTTCTCAAAGAAATACACATAAGGCCTGTCAGCACCTTGCCGTCTGCCTTGGGACAAGGATATCTAGGAACCTGCCTGAATGTTTCCCACATGCTACAAGGCCTGTTTTTCAACATTTACATACTTTTCTGGTACAGCAGTCCCAAACCCTGGCACAAAAGAATCCTTCAGGACCTGGACTAGGGGGTGAGCTAAAATTCGAACACCTCCTTAAGTTGAAAGGAGGCACCTGGTTGACACTCAGAGACATGGGAAGAGAAGGTTCCTCTGTTAAACAAAGGCTACCTTCAAGGCAGGCTTCATAAACAGGCAACCTGTGCAGTTGCAAAGGACCCCATGTTCAGAAGGGCTCTCAGGCTTGGTTCTATGCTCGGCTGGCATCTTCTTGAAATTATTAATAATTTTTAACAGGGAAGCATTTACACATCTTCATTTTGCACTAGGATCCACAAAGTTTTAGTGAGTCCTGACTACCTTCCCTGCCAAAGGCAAAATGGGGAGCCTAATCAAGGGCCTGGAGTTCTACACGAGCAGGTGAAATGGAAGTGTGTTATAAAACAGAGAAAAATAAAATTGAGAGTTCAATTTTATCGTTTTTAAGGAAATATAGCATTGTTTGTTAAGTCAGGTACCCACAATTTTGATTTTCCAAGCCATTATGAAGTTTGTTACTCTGAAATACCACTTTCTTTTATTGCTTTGTAGACTTTATACAATCCCTTTCTGTTTCTTTAACCTGGAAGAGTAGCCCCAAATAAAAAGAGAATCACCATAGGATCCAGCAATCCCACTACTGGGCATATACCCTGAGAAAACCATAATTCAAAAACAGTCATGTACCACCATGTTCATTGTAGCTCTATTTACAATAGCCAGGACATGGAAGCAACCTAAATATCCACTGACAGATGCATGGGTAAAGAAGATGTGGCACATATATACAGTGGAATATTACTCAGCCATAAAAAGAAACGAAATTGAGTTATTTGTAGTGAGGTGGATGGACCTAGAGTCCGTCATACAGCGTGAAGTAAGTCAGAAAGAGAGAAACAAATACCTTATGCTAACACATATATATGGAGTATATACAAAACAAAACAAAAATAGTTCTTAAGACGCTACGGGCAGGACAGGAATAAAGATGCAGACGTAGAGAATGGACTTGAGGACACAGGGATGGGGAAGGGTAAGCTGGGATGAAGTAAGAGAGTGGCACTGACATATATACACTACCAAATGTAAAATAGATAGCTAGTGGGAAGCAGCCACTTAGCAAACAGGGAGATCAGCTCCGTGTTTTGTGACCACCTAGAGGGGTGGGATAAGGAGGGTGGGAGGGAGGAGATATGGGGATATATGTATATGTATAGCTGATTCACTTTGTCATAAAGCAGAAACTAACATATCATTGTAGAGCAATTATACTCCAATAAAGATGTTTTAAAAAAAAAAAAAAGAGTAGCCCCAAAGACACACAATTCAGAGAAACACATAAAAACGTACCACACAGTGGTCAAAGCCACAGTACTGAAGCACTTTCTCTGTACAGATTTTCACCCTATGTCCCAACTGGTGAGAGATCACTGTATTCTTGTGTTTATCTTCCCTTTTACAACCTCAACCCACCATTCAGTTCCTTCTCAACCACAACTTGAGTTCTCCTTGTGGTGATGCTACTCTCAGTCTTTTTTGGTAAATATTTTTTTGCATCACCAGCACCTTGATTTTCATCAGGACTGGCTACATAATTAGCAAGGCTCAGTACAAGATGAAATGTGGGCTCCCTGTCACAAAATACAAATTAGTGAGAATTTTAAGGCAGCAAGAGTAACAGCATTAAACCATGTGTAGGGCCCTTCTAAGTGTGGGGCCTGTGTGACTACACTGGTTGAAAGCCCATGAAGCCAGCCCTGCTTCTCCCTGGCCAGAATTGGTCAAGTACCCACTCCTTAACTAATCACTGGTAAGTGGGTTGACAAGTTTAGCCTTGGACTAAGAACAGCTCCTTTGGAGCTGGGCATAAGTTCATCTTCCCCTGATCTGTACTGTATCTGGTGGCAAGGATTCATGTGTAAAACCAGGCTTCTTCTGAGTAGACATGAGGAACACATAGTTACTGAGTAGCCAACAACAGTACCCACTATACCATATACTGTATCCATGACTCAGAAGGAGGCATTCTTCTTCAGAAGCTCTCTTTGATGCAAGTTTTGGTTCCCTAGGGCCTTGAAGAGTTATTCGAATCAATCCTGCTCAAATCTTCCAACTCTCAATTCCCAGGTTTCCATGCACTTCAAACCTCATCTCTGGTACCAACCCTGCCTGCAGGTACAAGTGGGGGTGAGAAGACACGGTTCCATCCTCTTGATAATTATCATATAATTAAGGAACCATGACCGAAAGACCATAAAACATACAAAAACTCAAATAATAGAAAAATTTTAAATAAAAATACCACTTAAAATCTACACGTTAGTGCGGAGACTTTACAGAAGTACTGGATTAACAAGCTCTGGGTGGAATCTTCAATATGAGTTTAGGAGGAAATAGATTTTTTAAAAAATTTATTTATTTTATCTTTGGCTGCATTGGGTCTTCGCTGCTGCACGCAGGCTTTCTTTAGTTGCGGCGAGCGGGGGCTACTCTTCGTTGTGGTGTGCGGGCTTCTCATTGCGGTGGCTTCTCTTGTTGCGAGCACGGGCTCTAGGTGCGAGGGCTTCAGTAGTTGTGGCACACAGGCTTCAATAGTTGTGGTGTGCAGGCTCTAGAGTGCAGGCTCAGTAGTTGTGGTACACGGGCTTAGTTGCTCTGTGGCATGTGGGATCTTCCCAGACCAGGGCTTGAACCCATGTCCCCTGACTTGGCAGGCAGATTCTTAACCAGTGCACCACAAGGGAAGCCCCAGAAATAGATTTTTAAATGGGGAAATAGTCAGTGTTGGGTGTTTGAAATGCATTTTGGAGCAAAAGACAGAGATTCACAATCCACAGGGGCAGAATTCTTATCCAGCCAATTTTGATAGTTCAGTGAATCCTTTTCAAGAGTCAAACAGGTTTGTTTAGCTAAAGTAGACTGTACAAGTCACTCAGAAATGTCAGTGGTGAAAGGAAAACCATCATGCAGTGGAAAGTCATTACTGGCAAGTTAGATCCAATGCAACAGACAACAGCATGGTTTCTAAAGACATATATAAACCATGAATTTTTACACCTGTGTGAAAATTGAGTCTTTTGCTTCCGTTATTTCCTTCAGAACATTCACTCTTTCTTCATCTGGCCAAAATCCTGTTCAGACTGAGACAAACTGGGACCTGGGACCCTTTGCTGCACTGCTGTAACGCTTGCACCTGGACACACCTCTCTTCAAGCAACAAAATACAAAGAAACTATATGGGACTAAAAATAACTGCCTGCATGCCCAGTTGGGGCAATTCTGGACAAAAGATACAAAGGGACCAAAAAACCCAAGAGCCACTTTTGAAGAGCCTGGAGCAAAAGCAGGGGGTCAGCAGCAAAAGCAGCGTACTGCGCACGCTCCCTGCACACACCACCACCTAAGGGGCGGGCAAAACACCTAAGCCACCCCTCTGGCCCGACCCCTGGACACAACCTTAACCTCAACCTCATATAAAGAGGAAGCTTACGCCCCCTCCTCAGCCAGCGAACAAACAAAGGAATCTGTTGTTTGTTTTTGCTCTGGGCTGCTGCAGCAGGGGCCCCAATAAAGCCTAGCCTGAATTTCTTGTCTGGCCCCTGATCAATTTCTATTGATTAAGGAGGCCAAGAGCCCTGGTCAGTAATAAGACCTTAAGACCAAGGTCAGGCCCTATCACCGCCAAGGAGCCTTCCTCAAACCTTCCGTGAACCTTCCTCACTTTGCAGTACTTCTCCTTCTGGCTGCAAAGGACTTAAGAAAATGACTGTTTCTTGTCCATGATCTCAGTGCGTGTTGTGACTTCTATTGAAATGATCTATTTTAGTGCCTCTCACTCACTGGAGTGTAAACTCCCTAATGCTAGAAACTGCCTTATTCCTCTTCTGTGCCTTGCCTTGGTAAGTGCTCAAGTTATCATGTATCAACATGTAATAAGTATTTTAAGAATGCTTATTGAAAGTGATGTGATCATAATATACATAGGAACAATAATTTTTAATAGTCTGTGTATATAATGGGAAAACAATACTCAGAAAAAAAAAGAATCGTATGTGTAAAAAGTAGATATTTTTTATGCTGCTGGTCACCTTAATGAAGTATTAGATTAGATTGCATAAGCACCAGATGAATGGATAACACAGAACCCCAGTCACAACCATATCTCCAAATTACTACTGAGCAAGCAAAGACAAGGACTCAGAGAGAGATGGAAGGTGGCTTCTCCAGCAGTGTTAAAAAATGCTTCTACAAAAGAGTAGCAAAGCTAAGGGTTTTCTGATCCTCCTTCACACTTAATTTTGCCATTTGGTTTTCCCATTCATGCTGACTTTCATGTCAGTTTGTGCTTGCTTTCAGTGTGTGTGTGTGTGTGTGTGTGTGTGTGTGTGTGTATGCGCGCACGCGCGTGCGTGCGTGAACACTCATGCATGTTATCATCTAAAAAAGAGTAATTCCTGAGAAAGGAACAGTGATGTGAAAGGAACTGGGATAGTAAAAAGGTCTCTGACTTTTCCTTTTTGTTCAGTTGGATTTTCTAGTAGGCTTTCTCGTGAACTTTTTCCTCTATTGACAAACTTAAAACCAGTAAATGACTGGTGAATTCCAACATCACTAGGAGATAACTTACCGCAGTTAAGACTGGACAATATAATCACAATTTCTATGTTAATTTCATAGCTCTGAGTAGATACTTAGTGGCAGTAATGGAAAAAAATCCAAACACTTTTGGAAAATATGAGAAAAACAAGATTCTAAATCTAGAGTCTCTGAATTTCGTTATCAGTGTGAGATAAGATTGCCACATTAACAGCAAGGCAACAACACATTTAGGTATGAATATGTAATATGTGGAAATTATAATTACTTTAAATATATTCCTTATATTTGAGAAGCTCAAATATATTTTTCATGTGCTCTAATTCTCAATATAAGCTTAATTAGTACCTTATTAGAAATATTAAAAAAAATTTAAAGACATACTTTGAATTTCAATGATCTTCTGTAAAGAAATAACAGCATTCATATTCGGAGTTTGTTGGAGAATATCTTCTGCAAGTGGTTCCAGCTGCAAGAATGGTAAATAATGATATGAGCAGAACATTATGACTTTATAATAAGTTTCACAGAAGCACACCAAATTGAAACAACCTAAAAAAAAGCCTGCTCCAAGAACTACTTAACATTTTGCTGATACCAGTTCCAAAAGTGTAGCCAGTTTTATTTTCTGTTTTGCAGCAATGTAATTGAATTCCAAGGGGATTTTCTACTGGTCACAAAACTAATCTATGAAGTCCCTGAAGCAGGTGCATGTCTGTGTATTATTCATTAAAAATCCGAGTTATTTGTGTAATTTTTGTAGGTTCCTGACAAACCAAATTCCATCATGTCTGTATATGCAGCTGGGCTCTGCAAACGAAACCTCAGGGAAGTTGAAGTAGACAGAAGGTGGGCAGTCTATTATCCATACTTTTGTGGTGTTTTTACACCTAACTACCTTACACTTTTGGACACTTCACAGCAGAATGCCACGAGACATAGCTGCTCTTATTCAACTGCTATTGAATAAGTAGTAGAGAAAATGCTCAAATAAAACCAAAAGTAAAATAACTGTACATTTTCATTTAACTTCCACTGTATTCACATCTATGCAGATAGCCATGTGGAAGCACAGGACAAATTCCTGTCTTGCAAATCTATCCTGATCTTCTGGAATTACACTGATTTTTCATGGGGAAGCTCAGCAAACATTGTTTTGCAAGAAATGAAGAAGAGCTTTAAATAATTTATGGAGTGTTCTGGCAGAACTAAATCTGATGATGCATCCCTGGGAATACGTTGGTGATGTGGCTTCGTGTGGAGCAGGACAAACTGCATAGCAGAGCACTTGCAAACAAAATAGCTGTCCAGCTATTGTGACCCAGAAAGCGAGGAAAGTAATAGTAAAAGGGGATTAACAACAACAAAAAAGTTTTCTTATAAAATTTAAAGTTAGTAGTCTCAAATAGGCCAAACTATTATATGGCAAGAACGGGAAACAATGTCACTAGACACTGTGCTAAAACATGAACCCATCTATGTCTCTTCATCTGTAGAAAAAAACTAAAAAACTCAGGGATTCCAAGTTTCCACAGCATGTGTGAGTGAATCTTCCCCCCAGGGTCTCTCTGAATTGATTATTCTATACTTTAATCATGGAATCTAAAACAATAGCACCTTTCTTCCAGATGCCATAGGATAACAGACTAGCTCAGGGATATTTATACATGGGTAAATTCACTAAATATAACTTTCCAGAGTGTTTTTCTTAGCTGCCAAAGAAAAACATTTAAAACATCAAAAGGTTTACTTGCAGTACAGTTTGGCAAGAGGAAAAAAAAAAAAACCCACAGTGTCAGTGAAAGGTTCTGCAATCTTCAACTCTTAAAATTTGTTAAAAATCATTTTTTTAAAAAATCTGGTATTTCAGATAGTATCTTCAAAAATATGTTATGCTAGTAGCACCCTCTTAACTCAGAGGAATTGCTGAATCATAAACGGAAGGTTACTTGGAAAACTCTTACTCAAGAATTAGGGCTGAGCTACCCTGCTCATAAATAATCTTTCCTTTCACTTCTCTCTCAGGGCTTAGAGAAAAATTTTAATAGAAATTAGGTAGACTTTATTAACAAGATGTTCTGAAATATCACTCTATGTTCGAATACTGAAGAATAAAAGCACAACGTAGTATGAGCATATTTAGTTCTTAAACAAGCTTTCCTGAGACTTCAGGGTAAAATGCTGACAAATGGAAAGGTGCTAGCTACTGGAAAGAAAGCTACAGGCACATCATTAATGTAAAAACCTCACTTCTGGAACACTCTCACATTAGGTCCATGGGCTATTTTTAGGACCTGGGTTATGTAGAAAGTAAACTTGATGCAGAGTGTTGAGAGTAAAAATACAAACAACCCTAAACCTCCAATTTGGAATTGTCAGTTAGATACGATAAAGTTGTGTCTACTTATGAAAGCAACCTAGAGAATTAAGGCAATTACATTGATAATTTAAGCCTCCCAAACCATTTCCCTGCATATTTTAGGTGAATGTCATTTAGAGGATTTAACCTTCAGTAAATTGCCCCAATTTGTTTCATTTTGAGTGTATACACACAGACAGAGCTGAATTCAGAAAGTTCTCAATGTAGGTTCTTTATTTTTTCTCTAGTAGCTCTGCTGAGAAGGTAATGGGTAATACTCTCAGTTGGCAAGAAGGCAAGCAGCATTTAGTCTGTTTTCATAATATTAAAACCTTGTATAGAGGGACCACAGAATTGAGTTGTCTTTTCTAAACGAGTTTGTTGATTTAATAATTCACAGTTATAAGCACTAAAAACATCTGACTGAAGCATCTGTTTAATAAATATTTATGAGTATTGGTCATTATTAATAAAATCTAATAACTAACTGTAATAAAGTAATATTAAACAAATAGTCATATTTTATAACTTTGGAGCAAAAAATAAGAATATACAGTAAAGCTGTGTTATATATCTAGTTTGGCCGATAAGATGTAGCAAAAACACTGGCAATAAGGCTAATCAATGTTAGTAAGAGTTATTAAAAGATAAATAAGGAAATAATTTATGCAAACCAGAGAACTTCTGCATGCAAAAGTTATACTAAGATCAAACAGATGCAGATGTAGGAAATATCACACACCCATCACACCGTCTTTTTGCACAATTCCATCAAGTAATAATAGAGTTATAAGATACACTAGATGATTTTAACACAACTTCTTGACATTTGAAGCTCTCATCTAGGTTTCCTATATCTAAAGCTTAAATGCAATCATTACTTACTGCAATTCTTTATATAAATTTTCAGACTCAGTATAGGGGTATTTACTTTTCTACATCTTTTACAGAAAGTTGCAATACCCTATTGATACAATTCAGATGTATCAATACATCTGAATGTACAATGTATATGCATATACCATGTAATTTCTAAGTACTACAGCTATTTTAAAACACCATAAAAGTTGGGGCCATTATCATGTTGTGAATAAATAATTTTCAGATTCTTTAGAATCAGATCATTTAAATCATCAAAAATCACTTTAGTTGGCTAAGATGCACTTATGGAAAAAGGCAAGGGTATCCTTGGAGAAGCTCGAGAAGAAGTTTTAAAACTCACTTTGTACTTATGAGACATGAAAATCATCTCTATTATTTTCATGATTGAGAAAAGAACAGAAAAAAAAAAGCTAAACGTATTTTGCAAAATATAACAGATACAAGAGGACAGATGCACACATCAACCAAGCAAAGGATCTACTAAGTACTCTTAGCTTTTATATTATGTTTCCCAAATGTGCCAAGTATACTTGGCATACTCTTATACCTTTATTTATTCTGTTCTCTCTGAATTGTATTTTCCCTATCCTTCTTTGAATTGGTGAAACCTTACTAAATCATTCAAGGACTAACACAAACACTGCCTGCTCTGAAATCTTTTCTAAAATCCTCTGATAGAGCAAACTGCTTCCACTCTTTGTCTCCTTTCCACACAAATTCTCTTGTTTATTACTCTGCACATTATATTGTAGTCAGCCATGTGTGTCATTCTCTATTTTGTTGTGAGCAATTTAAAGGCAAAGATAGAGCCTGGTATATAATAGGCATTTAAAAAAAATGTTGAATGAATGGAGGAATGATTAATTGAAAGAAAACATGGGGAGATAGGCTTTATTTGGCTCGCCATAGCTAACAGACCTACATGGAATATGTTCTTCCACTTGGCTGTCTGCCATAATCAGGGCATGTTTTTAGACTAAAAGAATTGGGAAAACAACAGAGATAATTCATTTTTAAATCAAAATAATTGATTTTTAATTGATTTTTAAATTAACCATCCATTTTGTTAAACTAATTTATTAATTCCAATGATGTATAAACAAATAATTTTGTATAGACTTTATATAATCATATCTTCTGTGAATAAAGAGAGATTTATTTATTCCACTCCAATCTTTATATTTTTAAATTTCTTTTTCTTACCCTATTGCACTGTCTAGGACCACCAGTGTAATGTTAAAATGAAGCACTAAGAGTGAATATCTGTCATGTTTTTTTATTTCAAAGAAAAATTCTCATGTTTCGCTTTTAAATCTGATGCATACTATAGGATGTTTGTAGATATCCTTTATCAAGCTAATAAGTTATTCCCAGTTTATCAAAAGTAGTTCATAATTGAGTGTCTAATTTATCAACAAATTTTTAAACATCTATTGAAATGGTTATATTTCTTCTTCATTCTCTTAATGTGGTGAATTATAACAACTTATTTTGGAATGTTAATATCCTACATTCTTGGCCTAAACACAATTATATTATGGGTTTTTAAGATAATGATGAACTGCTAATATTTTGTTTAGGGTTTTAACTGCTATGCTTATAAGCAGGATTTTCCTGTAATATTCTTTTTTTATAATGTTCTTTTGAGCTTGGGTGTCAATAGTATACTAGCCTCAAAAATCATTTATGAAGTGTTCTCTTCCCATCTTCCCCTTTACTCTAAAACAGTATAAATTATTAGCAGAATTCACTGCTGAAGCTATATGGGCCTGGTGTTTTCTGTTGGTATATCTGGTATTGAAGATTCAATTTTGTTAATTATGGTAGCATTCAAATTTTCTGTCTTTTTGATTCAGTTTATTTTTACAAGAATTTTTCCATTTCAAATAAAATTTCAATTTTCTTTTACATGAAGTTTTTTTAAAATATTCTCTTGTAATCATTTTTTTTTTTTTTTTTCAGTATGCGGGCCTCTCACTGCTGTGGCCTCTCCCGTTGCGGAGCACAGGCTCCGGACGCGCAGGCCCAGTGGCCATGGCTCACGGTCCCAGTCGCTCCACGGCATGTGGGATCCTCCCGGACGGGGGCACGAACCTGCGTCCCCTGCATCGGCAGGCGGACTCTCAACCACTGCGCCACCAGGGAAGCCCTCTTGTAATCATTTTAATACACTAAAATCTGTGGTAAAGTCTTTTTTTCATTCAGAGTGCTGGTAATGTAGGACTTTTCTTTCAATCAGTCTTTCTAGAGTGCTATCAATTTTGTTAATTATTTCAAAGAACTAAAATTTGACATTTTAATTCTTATATATTATATGCTTATTTTTATTTCATTGTTTCTTTATATTTAAGTCACTCACTTCATGTTTAATTTGTTGCTTTGATTTCCTAATTTCTTGAGTTGTGTGTTTCTATCTGTAATTTTAAACTTTTTTCTATTCTAGTATATACATTTAAAGCTTTACATGTGTTTCCAAATTCAGCTTATACATATTACACTTTTTTTGATATTTCATATTTTCATAATTATTCAGCTCAAAATACTAAATTTACTGTGATTTCTTTGACACATAAGAGATTGTATTTTGAAATCTCCAAATATATGAGATTTTCCAATTATCTTTTTATTTCAAATTATACAACCACTTTTTCAAAGTTTTGTTTTACACTTCATCTTTTTATTTTACATCACTGGTATTTTGTTTTATTTTTTAATTTAATTTTATTGTAGTAAGAACACTGAACATGAGATCTAACTACTTAAACAGATTTTTAAAGTGTATAGTACGCTATTAATGACTATAGGTACAATGTTATAGAGCAGTTCTCTAGAGCTTATTCATCTTGCTTGACTGAAACACTATGTCCATTGATTAGTAACTCCCCAATTCTCCCTCTCCTCATCTGCTGACAACCCACCATTCCACTCTTTGATTCTATGAATTTGATTATTTTATATACCTTATATAAGTGGAATCATACAGTATTTGTCTTTCTGCAACTGGATTATTTCACTTAGCATAATGTCTTCAAGGTTTATCCAAGTTGTTGCATATTGCAGAATTTCCTTTTAAAGACTGAATACTATTCCATTGTATGTATATACCATTTTCTTATCCATTCATCTGTCAGTGAACATTTAGCTGGTGTCTACATCTTGGCTATGGTGAATAGGGCTTCAGTATTCATAGTGCTAATGTCTCTTTGAGATCCTGATTTTGATTCTTTTGGATAAATACCCAAAAGTGGGACTGCTGGATCACATGGTAGTTCTATATTTAATTTTTTGAGAGCCCTCTATACTGTTTTACATAGCAGTCGCACCATTTTGTATCCCCACCAACAGAATGCAAACATTCTAATTTCTCCACGTCCTTGCCAACACTTCTTGTCTTTGGGGTTTTTTTTTGTTTGTTTTTTTAAATAATCGTCATCCTGATATTCTGACAGATGTGAAGTGATATCTCATTGTGGTTTAGATTTACATTTCCCTGATGATTAGTGATGCTAAGCATTTCTCATATACCTGTTGGCCATTTGTATGTCTTCTTTGGAGAAATGTCTATTTAAGTCCTTAGCCCATTTTAAAATCAGGTTTACTATATTTTACTACTGAGCTGTTAAGAGTTCCATATATATTTTGGAGATGAACACCTTATCAGATATATGGTTTGGACATATTATCTCCCATTCCATAGATTGCCTTTTTACTCTGTTGAATGTCTTCTTTGTTGTTCAGAAGTTTTTCAGTTTGATGTCGTCCCACTAGTTTATTCTGTTTTGTTGCCAATGCTTTTGGTGTCATATCCATGAAATTAATGCTGAGACCGAAGTCATAAAAGTTTACCCTTATTTTTTTTTAAGGATTTTTATAGTTTGAGGTCTTATGTTAAAGTGTTTAACTACTTACCCATTTATTTTTGTGCATGGTATAAGAAAAGGGTACAGCTTCATTCTTTTACAAGTGGCTATCTAGTTTTCCCGATACTATTTGTTCAAGAAATTATCCCTTCTCTATTTTGTATTCTTAGCACTCTTTTGAAGATCAGTTGACCATATATGTGTGGATTTATTTCTGTACTTTCTATTCTGTTCCCTTGGTCTGTATGTCTGTTTTTATGGCAGTACCCTACTGTTTTGATTACTGTAGCTTTGTAATATATTTTGAAATCAGGACATATGATGCTTCCAACTTCATTCTTCTTTCTCAATATTGCTTTTTTATTTGTGGTCCTTTGTGATTCCATATGAATTTTAGAATTTTTTTTCTATTTCTGTAAAAAATGCTAAAGTATTGGGATTTTGATAGGAATTGTAATTGAATCTCTTGATTACTTTGGGTAGTAAGGGCATTTTTACAATATTAAGTCTTCCAATCCATGAACATGGGATATCTTTCCATTTGTTATATAATATAGATTCTAGTTTAGTTTCACTATGAGAGATTATACTCTTTGAAATCCATTAGCTGAAACTTACTGAAACTTGCTTTATACCCCCAAATATGGTCTATTTTTGAAAACTTTACATGTGTCCTTGAAAAGAATGATATTCTGCAGTTACTGGGTAAAGCCTATTATTTATTTCAGTTAGAGCAGGTTTATTAAGGTGTTTAAGTCTTATACATACCCCCCTTTTTTACTGTCTTCTTTCTCTATCAGCTGCTGAAAGAGGTGTCTTAAAGTCTGTCACTATGATTGTGGTATTAACTATTTTTTCCATTTGTTTCATTCAGCTTTTTCTTGATATGCTTTGAAGCTGTGTTATTAAAACACAATTTTAAGTTGTTTTATCCTACCAGTTAATAGAATATTTTACCACTATGAAGCATCTCTAACTCTAGTTCTTTTTTTGTCTTAACATCCACTAAAGTGATACTGATAGAGCCATGTAAGCTTTCATTCAGTAAGTTAATGTAGTTTAATTTTTTATTCATTAAATTTTTTAAAATTATTTATTTATTTATTTATTTTATCTTTGGCTGCATTGGGTCGTCATTGCTGTGCATGGGCTTTCTCTAGTTGCGGCAAGCAGGGGCTACTCTTCATTGTGGTGTGCGGACTTCTCACGGCAGGGGCTTCTCTTGTTGTGGAGCATCGGCTCTAGGCACGTGGGCTTGAGTAGTTGTGGCACACGAGCTTCAGTAGTTGTGGCGCACAGGCTTAGCTGCTCCGTGGCATGTGGTATCCTCCCAGGGCATGTGGGATCCTCCCGGACCAGAGATCGAACTTGTGTCCCCTGCATTGGCAGGCAGATTCTTAAGCACTGTGCCACCAGGGAAGTCCCTTTTCTTCATTTTTTATATTCAAACTTTATCACTATATCACAGAAAGTGTCCCTTTAAACAGCACTTTTTATTACTATGTGATAATCTTTGCTTTTATTGGTGAACTAAATCCATTTATATGTATCTTGTGAAATTGTACAAGGTGATTCTAAAATTGTATATGAAAACACAAAGGGGACAAATGTAACCAAGACTGTCTTGAAGAAAAACAAACTGGGAGATTTGTTTTACTAGATATCAAGATTGCTTATAACACTATGTAAGTGAAGACAGTCTGATAATGTCTCAAGGATAATGAGACCTGCAGAAAAGACTAGAGTCTCCATGTATATATGGATAAAGATACCACTGCTGAGCCATAAGGAATGAATGGCCTTTTCAATAAATGGTACTTGATCAACTATATATCCACATTAAAAAAAACTTGACTTCTAAATTATGCCATATACATATGCAATTCCTGAAGAACTGCACATCTGAATGTTCAAGTCAAAAATCTTTAAGAAGAGAATAGAGAGAATATTTTCATGATTTTGCGTATACAGAAAGAATATTTAAACAGAATACAAAAAGAACTAATCCCAAAGGAAATGACTGATAAATTACTACATTGAAAATTATTTTTATTTATCAAAGGACATGATTAAGAGGGTAAAAAGACAGACAAGGTATTTCAACATATGAAACCAACAACAGAATCTATAAAGAACTGCTCAGGGCTTCCCTGGTGGCGCGGTGGTTAAGAATCCGTTTGCCAATGCAAGGGACAAGGGTTCAAGCCCTGGTCCGGGAAGATCCCACATGCTGCGGAGCAACTAAGCCCGTGCACCACAACTACTGAGCCTGCACTCTGGAGCCTGTGAGCCACAACTACTGAGCCCACGTGCCACAACTACTGAAGCTCGTGTGCTTAGAGCACATGCTCTGCAACAAGAGAAGCCACTGCAATAAGAAGACCATGCACCACAACGAAGAGTAGCCCCCGCACTCTGCAACTAAAGAAAGACTGCACAGCTACGAAGACCCAGCACAGCCAAAAATAAATAAATAAATTTATTTTTAAAAAAAGAACTGCTCAAATAAGTAAGAAAATGTCCATCTGAAAGTAAACAAAAGCTTGAATAGGTGCTTCAAAAATGGTATGTACAAATAATAAATAGATGAAGAGCTGTTTTAGTTAATTAGTATTCTGGAAGAGCAAAGCCATGATGATATTCTACTACACACATAACAAAAATGTCCAAAATTTTAAAAGACTGCTAATACCAAGTTTTGGAAGGACACAGAACAATGGAAATAGTCATATGCTGCTGATAGAGTATGAATTGTGACAAACCCTATGGAAAGCAGTTTGGTATTATCTACAAAGATCAAATGCATGCATACCCCATGACCCAGCAATACTACTTTTAGATATATACTCAACAGAAATGTGTGTACAAATGTACAAAAAAACATTTATAAAATGTCTATCACCGTACTGTTTACAACAGCCCCCAAACTAGAAAAATTCCCTCTACTCATTAAAAGTAGAATAGATAAATAAACCATGACATTGTCCTGGAAAGTCTTTTTATGGAATCTAATACTATATAATGATGAAAATGAATAAACTATAGCTTATTGCACAAGTATGGATGAATCTCACAATGTTGAGCAAAATAAGTTATATATATATAATCATATATATATGTATATATATATATATATATATGTGATTTCATGTATACAAAGCTCAAAAACAGATAAATTAAAATCTTATGTTAGAAACCAGAAAATTGGTTACTTTCAGAAAAGAGAAAGGAAGTACTGATTGGGAAAGTGTGTATGTGATCTGCTGAGGTGCTGACATTATTCTGTTTATTGACTTGGTTGATAGTTATATATGTGTTCTATTTGTGATATTTCATTGCATTGTACATTCATGTCTAATGCACTTTTCTATATGAATATTGTATCTTATCATTAAAAGCAGTTTAAAAAGAGAATATGTTTTATGACATAAGGGAATAGGGAAACTAAGTCTGGTTCTTGAGTCCATGCTTATTCTACTATATTATGGTGCATCTAAGAAAAAAAGTGAGATTATAGGTTTTGCAGCAAGAACAAGTTACATTCTTAGATACAGGCCACAAATTCACCTATAAAGGGAACTGAAAGTCCCCTATAACATGCAAAGCAACTCAGAAAAAAAATGCAGAAAAGGTTCAGTTGTCAGGGTCAAAGATCTTGTGGAACCTTGGAAGAATATGATGATCAAGACCAAGAGGATAAGGGAAGCAGAGTGCCATGAATACCTGACTCTCCATGCTGAGGAACTATTCTGGATTCCCTAGTGAGGAGGGATTGGTGGTTAAAACTCAGCTCTCATTGAAATAATTATCTTAGAGATGCCTGCAATTAGTTGTATATGTTTAATTTGATTGCTTAAGTAAACCTGGATATAATTTTATCCATATTGTGATTCATGAGTCATTCTCAAAATAACCCCTTTTACTCATTTGGAGTCATTAAAATTCTTGACCAAATAGATGGGAAACAAAAGTAAATCAGAATAGATTCTACTGATAATCAAGTTACTATACTGACACACTATTGCGATTGTTCAGACTGAGTCTGCCTGCAACCTACCTTCATATAGACAATGGTGATATCACACAGCAATGAAGATACACCTCTGGCCAAGAGAAGTGATATAAACCTAACAAGTCTTATGAGACTATCAGGAGGACCAAGAGGCAAAGGGTACAGTCATGGCCATTCAGCTCACAGGAGATACTGAAGGAATTCCCTTAATAAAATATGAGGGACAGCGGGGCTAGACTCTGAGATTATTACATGGTTATTATTCTATTAGTTGAGTTTTATCCAAAACTACCCCAGCTTAGATAAATGTAGGTTATACAATATATTGGCCAATGAATGGAAGGAGGAAGACTATGAGGAAGTGCCTCTATCCACTATCATATCCAAATAGTATATCACAGTTTCCATGGTACTTAACTATGGAAAGTTTGGACATGATGGCATATTTAAGCATCTATGGCAATAACTAGCTAAATAATTAAAAATGAACTTAAAGGTAAAAAGGAGGCATAGTGGTCTATTAGAAAGAGGATAATGAATACAATTAGTTGGATAATTCACACTATCAATATTTTGTTTAAACATTGAGGTAAGAGTGTAAATATGCAATATAATGAGAAAATATTCCAAATCACCCAGTTGAGTTAGGAAAATACTATATATATTAAAAGGTGCATGTTAAACTGAAGTTTCAATAACATTTAAGAGATGTGCGGTCAGTGCTTTATGTGTAGTTTCCTAATGTAATGTCCATAGTCTAGACATCAATTGTTATTAAAAACGGCTTAATTCATCCTATAAGCAAAAAATCTTGTTTCCTTGTCCCTGTTTTTCAAATAAGTTTTGTAACTCCTCATGTTTCACTGTCTTTTATTCTTGTTTGTCTTATCCTCATTTGCTTTTTTGTTTTCTCTATTTCAATCTGCTGATATGCATGTTTTAAACAGTTTTTCCTTAATTATTTTGTTACGTAAAGAGATTTTTACTATACTGTGTTTGAAATATTGACTTTTCTGCTAAGACCTGTTTCACATATCATGCAGCAGTGGTACAGTGGTAAATGTTTAACAGCTGACTGTCAAAAACAATAGTTGTAATTTGTAGCATTTGCTGATTTCCATGGTGTAAATACTCCCACCATAGCCTATTTCAAGCTAACAATGCGATATCACTGAACTCAGATTTGAGCAGAGATGCACACACTTAGCACTCACAAGCCATTAAGAGACAGCTCTAACATATCACTAATAGGCTATTATTTTGTTTGTTGATAATTTGGGGGAAATTGTTCCTAACAATTATTTCCTTAATAAACTTTTGTTTTCTTGCATGAGATTGCCTTATTCAAAACGCACACACTGTTTTGTTGTTATTTTACCACAAAGGATGGGACTCATTTGTTCAAGTCTTCCATATTGTCCACAGGAATTCTAATTCCTTACAGTATTCCATTCCACTGATCCAATCTCATTATTCACTTTTATTCCACTCAAAGTATCCTCTCCTCTGCCACAAACAAACAAGCCCAAAAAAGAGTCATCCACAATTCCAAGAAGTCTTAATGTCTTTATCTATGTTATCTCCACTACAAGAGAGAAATTCTTTGCTTTGATTTCAGCTTGTCAAATTATCATTTTTATTCAAGATCAAAGTTAAAAGTTACTTCCTCTATTAAAATATTCCTCCATCCTTATAGTTAAAAATAATGGGTCCTACATTACACTCCCAAAGTACTTTGTTTATATTTCTTTTACTTTTACTTGTATCAGAACTTACGGGTATAAAATTGATGTCCAATAAAAGACTACTGAATGAATAGACAGACAAATGAATATCATAACATGTTTACTTCACCACTGAAAAGAAATGCTTTCTCTCCTTTATTGGTAACCAGAACCCTAAGAAGTGTCCAGGTTCCCAGCCCACATTCCTTTTAACACCTTCTAAAAAGCCTAAAGACAACCAGTACAGAAGATCTGCATGATGGAGTTTTGAGTTATCCAGATAACTTCTAGTTTATTTGGCATTTGCTAAAACAGATAAACAGAAAACTCGACAATCACTTTGGCTCTACTTCTCATAGGCTTTTAAGAAATGCAAATTCATAGGCTTTATCTATCAATACAATAGAGAATATCTTCAAATAATATTTTCCAAAACATTTTAACTCTTTAGATTATCCATACACTTTTTCAGAGTGCAGATAGGTTTCAAAGTCTAAGAAAAGACCATGAAAAACATTACTCTGGATTATCACACATTTTCCCTGTAGTCACTTCTCCCTCTCTCGACTCATGACTTGCAACTATTTAGGAGCTTTTGTAAGCTTTCCCAGATTCACACCAGTTCCCTGATGGAGTCAGCCATACATCATCTAAAGGATGAAAAAGATGGTAAAATGGCTCATCCATTCAAAATCTAATACAAACAAACCCCTGATGAGCAACTCAGACAACAACATCTCAACAGTTCACCTCAGCGGTGGTTGTCAACACTTAAGTCAATTCGAGAGATTTTTCAGCACCTTTAGAGCAAAAAGTCATCTTGGCAAGATTATAAACATACACAATCACTAAGTGTAGCCACTGTTGCTGAAATCAAGTCAAATAAAAGCAGCTGAGCCTAATCAACAGGAGAGAGAGAGAGAAAGGAGGGAAGGAAGAAAGGCCTAGAAGCCAAACCTTAATAAGAGTGAGGGAGATCAAGAAAAGACATGCTATAGACTCAAATGCTAAGTGCAGAACCTTCAGTACCAGAGGCTGTAGCATCATCTCAACAGTTTCCATGTCTACGGCAATTTTTTTTTTCTCTAACAAGCTTAAAACAGTCATTTATTCTGTTTTGACAGGTGGTCTTTTAATGGCCATGTTCTCAAGTCACTACTCAAGGCTCTTAGTGCTATATGTACTCTCCTTTCTTTTACCTATCTTAAGTTTTTCAATGTTTTTATTTTAAATTCCATAGGAATGCCAACTGCTTAAGCTTTTCTCACCTCCTAAGAAAATTTCTTTCAGAGGAAGCAACCCAGGGTGCTGCTAATTGGCTTTGCATAACAGTAGGCAAATGTGGCCTTAAAGCAACTGTGACATTGTTTGCCAGCCAGCACAAATGCAGATTACCAAAATCAGTGTCTCTGAGAACCTCACAGATGTTTCTATTACTACAACTAACAAACGATGTGACTATTCACATAGGTATCTCTGATGCTAGTCCAAGCAACCTGATTCTTCACATTTAGATAGTCACTTTAATTTCTTACAATCCTCAAGCTGGAGTTTCTAAGTGCTTCATTAAAGAAGTTCAAAAATATTCATCATACAGTGACTGGACTGATAAATCCAAGTCCTGAACTTTGCCAACAAAAAGGAAAAAAATGGACTTCTGGTATGTCTTCAAAATCAGTTGCCTCAAGGCATTTCCTGTATCATGCTCAAATTAGTTTTAATCCAATAGTATATTATTTTGACTGACCTTGTGCATATTTCTTAAAAGAATAGTTAAGAGATGTTTTGCTAACTAGATCACTTTCATGATAAAAAAATATTTAAAAGAAGAAATGCCTATTTTGGGTGTAACACTCAGATAACTTAGTTTTTTTAAAAAAATCAAGTTTGTGGTACCCATCTATGTATCTACATTGAGATGCAGAGCCAAGAGTTCCTGCTGATTTTACAATCCCTTTGGGTTATGTAATACATATTATTCTGCTGATAATAAGCCATATGAAGCAGCATTCTGCTGTATTGACATGGCCTGGCCAAGAACAACAAGGAAAAGAAATAGCATTCAAAAAACTGGCAAAATGAACTCTAAATCCTCTGCACATGAATAAATACATCTGACAAAGTGCAGAGTCTCTCAAAAAAGCCCTTCTTGACCTTCCTAATTTGAGTTCAATTGCATGTTCAGTGTTGAGAAGCCAGTATATGTTCTGCCAATGTTTTAAGCTCAAGCTTTACTACATTTTGTTATTTGTAAAAGTGAAATCCCGGATAATAAGTTATAATTGCCCTATTAATCACTTGAAAAGGGAGTTTGGAAGGAAAATGGGATTTGAAATTGCAATAATTGGTATCCTGAAAGACATCCTTTTTTATTTTCTTACCTAGAGCCTACCACATACTACTATGAAAACGACATGTATGCACTTTTTTTCAAAGGTGAGGTACAAGCACTATGCCTTATATATTAGTTTTTCTAAGGGAATGAAACTTAAAACTTCAGTGTAGTGATGCTGTTAGTCATGATGACCTTTGAACTGGAAAAAAATACAGAAAACCAGGCCATGGATTATAAATTATATTGTCAATGAAAGAGAGAAGAACTTTTTGTTTCATATGTTGTTTCAAGTATTACATTTTCATTTCCTTTTTTCAAATGAATTATAATGTACAACACATATGTATTTTTCTTCCATTTTTCATTTAAAAAATCATTCTTTCTCTTAGCTTTGTTTCTCTGTGTATTGATAGACCTGACACACCAAAATTTACCTTTCAAAGTTCAATATACCAAATCCATCTGTTACCCTTAAAGTATTTTGTGAAAAATCTATATTTTTGCTTATATCCCTAAGATATCTCAATTAAAAAAGAAAGACATAGATTACTTAAATCTCTCTTGTTTAGTTCATAATGAACAAATTTTAGATTGTGCTTGTGTAATTGAAGACAGCCAATGAAAAGGAACAGGTAGCATTTAGGGTATTATAATAACTAAATCAAATTTACTATAAGACATCCAGATAATTGAAGTTGATTAAATAGTCAATGTAGCCCCAAAAAATCATTTAGTTTATCACTTACTGGAATTTTTAGCATTTATACACACACATGGGCATGTTTAAGATTGGCCAATGGTACTTTTAGCCCTTCCTCTATTTCAAGCCTGGTCTTTCTAAAAACATAGAGGGCATAGGTCTCAAACTTTAAATTAGGTGACATCCCTCTAATGTCAGTAACTGTTCTACGAAAACAGTGTCTTTGATCTCTAGGTATAGCTTATATAATAAAGTGATCAAAGACATCCTAGTCAAATGAGCATACAAGGGAAGGAAGGTACAAAACACATCCATTTTGCTTTTTCAGTAAATTCAGATAAATTAAGAAAAACATGTAACTCCATACAACTGACTTGCATCTGTTCTGAAATACAATCATCTTTTAAAGAAAGAGACCACAGGAAAAATTATTCCATCTTCACTGGAAATCCTCCCTTGGAAGAAGGGAGTGGGCCAAGTGCAGAGATTACAAGAGCACAGAGATAGAATGTCATTTGAATGAATGTGTTCAAATAGAGCCAGTGAAATCCATAATTTCTTTTCACATAGTTGGAAAAGTAGTTGGCTTTTGCAACTGGGTAACATTTCTTTCTGGGCAGGTCAATCATCCATGGAGCCACAATCCACACCATACTGTGATTTTCTGCCCATCTGGTGTAAGCCTTTGCATGCAAATATTAAAACCATCTACTTCCTTAAAATGTTTCTATATTTAAAATGAAATAAGTAATTTGAGAATATAGGTGAATATGCAAAATACGTTATCTGGTAGGCAGAGAGAACAGCCCAACATTAACTGATAAGGTAGAAGTAGTATTCATTTTTTGCACTCCCTTATTTCAATGAAAAACAAAAAAACCAAAAAATAAAACCTCAACATTCTGTTTGATGTTATTTGTTCATAGGAATCTCAGAAATATTCTAATATTTAGAAAATCTTAGACACCATGACCTGTGTGTGATATGAATTAGCAGTCCACTAATAACAACATTAATCACCAGATAGTTACATCCTTTGAGTTACTGTGCTAATATTACACAACAGAGTAAAGACTTGAGCAGTGCTCAAGTGTTCTGTCTCATATTTTCCTTCAAATTAAAAATGTACATATTTACTTAAATAAATATAGCACAATAATCATATTGAAACATCATAGGTTTGTAAGATAATGACAATAAAACTTATGTGTTCAGTGTGCAGAAGAAAATATACTTTTTCCCCTTCAGGGTGAATATACTTCACCCTGCAGGTGAAAACATGAGTTACTTTTTTGAGATACACGGGCCTCTCACTGTTGTGGCCTCTCCCGTTGCGGAGCACAGGCTCCGGACGCACAGGCTCAGCGGCCATGGCTCATGGGCCCAGCCGCTCCATGGCATGTGGGATCCTCCCAGACCGGGGCACGAACCCGTGTCCCCTGCATCGGCAGGCGGACTCTCAACCACTGCGCCACCAGGGAAGCCCATCATGAGTTACTTTTAAAGAACAGTATGAATTACAGATTTTCAAAATGATTTTGTATATGTTTATTTTATAAGCAAAGTAATATTTTGAGTTTGTGAAAAAAGGCAAAATATATAAAGTAGCTGTAACATTCTGTACATTCACTAGAAAAATAAATGAATTGATATGATAATATTAATGAATGCATGTGAACTTTGAAATATTTGTTGAATTGCAATTAATTTGTCCAAAAGCTTTCCATGGTCTGGAAGTGAACCTAATGGTAATTTGATCTGAAGTCTTCTCCAGAGTAGTCAGAAAAATATGTTGCAATTTAGTTATGTGATGTGAAAGAAAAAAGAATGACCTTTGGCAATGTAAATTCAAGTTCAGGTCTTGGATCTATTGCATTCTGGCTGCATGACTTTGAATGGATTTCTCAAACCTCTTTGAGACTCGATATCACCATCTGTAAGATGGAAATAGTATGTATCTCTCAGCCGAAAGAATTTACAAATGGTGACCGAAAAAAAGAGTTTATAAATATTTTTAAGACTCCAGACCAAGATGGTGACACAGGAGGCTCTTGAATTTTCTTCTTCCCATGGATGCACTGAATGTATAGCTACAAACAGAGCAATTCCCTTGAAAGAAACTAGCTGAGTGACGACTACACACTGAGCAAATGAGAAAATACCCATATCAAAATGGGTGGGAAATTCTTAGATACACTTTTGCCATGAACACTCATTTCCCAGCTTCTCCCTGAGGAGTGAAGGGTTTGGACTATACATCTAGCACCCCAACTTTTAAGGCTCCCAAAATACTTAGCTCTGAAAGCCAACAGGGCTTGGTTTCTTGAGTTCCATAGGACCATAGCAAACAAAAAAGCAGTTCTTAAGTATGTGAGCACTTACCATCAATACTATAGCTATCCTCCCAAGGATCAGTGCAGAGGGAGCAGGCAAAAATGCTCATCTCCCAGTCTTTCTCTGCAAGGGATTTGACTACATACTTTACAAGCTGCTGCCTGAGGGGTCTGGCTTCTAATTAGTTCACATCAAGATGCTGACTGTGATTCTCCCCAGAGCGTTCAATAGCTGGTGGGCACTTCTCCTGCCTTCTTCTTCTGGTTCCCTCCAACAATAAAACCAAGTCACCAAGTGTCTCCATGGAAGGAGCTTGTACACATATCTAGCACCACAAGTTTTATGGTTGCGACCTGAAGGATGGGACCCCAAATCACCTAGCTCTGACAGCTAATAGAGCATGTGTTTATTAGTCCCATAGGACTGTAGCAAACAAAGAAGTAAGTTTTAAATGAGCACAGGAGTACCCCTCATGTCAACACACCCGAATTCAGTGTAGAAGGAAAGGCAAAAATTTCCATCTCACAGTTTCTCTTTGGAAGGGGTTTGACTGCATACTTTCCAGCCAGCTTGTAATCAGCCTACTTCTAGGTGCTGACTGTGATTCTTGCCTTATGGACACTTATAGGTCTGGGCACACCCTCAACTACTGGGAGCCACTAACGATGAAGACTGTGGCTTGGACAATCACAAAGGTTTGAGAGGTAACCAGGAGCTTGGGCTGGGCTGATAGACAAAGTTCTTCTCCTAATGAGACCAGTCTATCAAGACTGGGAGAGGTGGGTGTTTTTATAATGTGCAGAAACCAACAAAGAAAGTCAAGGAAAGTGAAGAAACAGGGGAATATATTCCAAACAAAGGAAGATAAATCTCCAGAAACTAATCTTAGTGAAATGGAGATAAGTGATTTACCCCACAGAGTATTCAAAATAACAGTCCTAAATATGGTCACCAAGGTCAGGGAGCAATGCATGAACAAAGTGAGAATTTCAACAAAGAGAAAGAAAATATTAAAAAAATACCAAGCAGAAATCACAGAACTGAAGAATACAATAAGTGAACTGAAAAATTCAATAAAGGAGTTTAACAGCAGACTAGATCAAGTAAAAGAAAAGATCAGGGAACTCAGACAAGGCAGTGAAACTCATCAAATCAAAGCAGCAAAAGAAAAAAGAATGAAAAACAATGACGATAGCTTAAAGGACTTAATGAACACCATTAAGCAGACCACCATATACATTTTAAGTTTCCCAGAAGGAGAAGAGAGAGAAAGGGCCAGAAAGTGTATCTGAAGAAATAGTGGCTAAAAACTATCCTAACCTGGGGAAAGAAACAGACATCCAGATCCAGGAATCCCAAAGAATACCAAATAAGATGGATCTAAAGAGACACATCAAGGTATATTATAATTAAATTGTCAAACTTAAAGACAAAGAGAGAATCTCAAAAGCAGCAAGAGAAAAGCAACTTGTTACATATAAGGGAATCTCATTAAGATTATGAGTGGATTTTTCAACAGAAAACTTGCAGACCATAAGCGAATGGGATAATATATTCAAAGTGTAGTAAGAAAAAACTGCCAACCAAGAATACTTCACCCAGCAAAGCTGTCCTTAAGAATTCAAGGAGAGATAAAGTTTTGAAGACAAACAAAAGCTGAAGGGTTCATCACCAGTAGATTTGCCTTACAAGATATGTTAAAGGGAGTTCTTCAACCTGAACTAAAGGATGCTAACTAGTAACATGAAAACATAAAAGTATATAAAACTCACTGGTAAAGTATGTATATATTATAAATATATATATATATACACACACACATACATGTGTATACATACATATATATATATTTTCATACTTAAATTCAGAATACTCTTATATTGTAATGGTGGTGGGTAAATCACTTATAACTCTAGTGTAAAGGTTAAAAGACTGAAGTATTAAAAATAATCCATAACTACAATAATTTTTAATGATTACACAGTATAAAAAATGTTATTTTGACATCAAAAACAAATTGTGGGAGGAAAGTATAAAAATGTAGAGCTTTTCTAAGCATTAAAAATTAAAGTGTTATTGGCTTAAAATATTATACACTATTAAAACTATACGAAGTTTTATGTAAGCCTAATCACAAAGCAAAAACCTATAGTAGATATGCAAAAGATAAAGAGAAGGGAATCAAAACATACCACTACACAAAATCATCAATTCACAAACGGAAGACAGCAAGAGAGGAAAAACAGAAGTACGAAACAGCCAGGAAACAACAAGATGGCAACAGTAAGCCCATATATATCAATAACTTCTTTAAATTTAATGGACTAAATTCTCCAGTCAAAAGATATAGTTGCTGAATGATTAAAAAAACAAGGCTGAACTACATGCTGTCTACAAGAGAATCACTTCAGGTTTAAGGACACACAGGCTGAAAGTGAAGGGATGGAAAATATATGCCATGCCAATGGAAACAAAAAGCAGGGCAGGGCTTCCCTGGTGGCGCGGTGGTTGGGAGTCCGCCTGCCGATGCAGGGGACATGGGTTCGTGCCCCGATCCGGGAAGATCCCACATGCTTCAGAGCGGCTGGGCCCGTGAGCCATGGCCGCTGGGCCTGCGCGTCCGGAGCTTGTGCTCTGCAATGGGAGAGGCCGCCACGGTGAGAGGCCCACGTACAGCAAAAAAAAAAAAAAAAAAGCAGGGCAGGTATACTTATATCAGAAAAAATAAACTTTAACCCCCTAACTGTAATATAAGACAAAGAAGATCATTATAAAATGATAAAGGGTCAATTCACCAAGAGGATATAACACAACGGATAGCTTAGATAGAAAATCAATAACGAAACACTGGACTTAAACTACATTAGATGGCATAGACCTAACAGACATATACAGATCATTCCAACCAACAGCAGCAGAATATACATTCTTCTTAAGCACACATGGAACATTCTCCTGGAGAGATAATACAGTAGGCCACAAAACCAGTCTTAGCAAATTTTAAAAGACTGAAATCATCCCAATTATTTTTTCTGACCACAATAGCATGAAACTAGAAATCAATGACAAGAAAACACTGGAAAATTCACAAATAGATAGTAATTTAACAACATGCTACTGAACGATCAATATGTCAAAGAAGAAATCAAAAGAAATAAAATAAATGTTGAGACAAATGAGAATGGAAGCACAAATTACCAAAACGTATGGCATGCAGCAAAATCCATTCTGAGAAGTTTATAGTGATAAATGCTTACATTAAGAAAAAAGAAAGATCTCAACTAAACAACCTAACTTTACACCTCAAGAAACTAAAAAGTGAAGAATAAACTAAGGCCAAATTAGTAGAAAGAAGGAAACAACAAAGATCGGAGTGGAAATAAATAAAATAGAGATTAAAAAGACAATAGAAAAAAATCAATAAAACTAAGCTTGTTTTATGAAAAGATAAAATTGATAAACTTTTACCTAGACTAAGAAAAAATGAGAAAGGCCTCAATTAATAATGCATGAGGAGACATTACAATTCATAACAGAAATACAAGGGAACATAAGAAACTACTATGAAAAATTATATGCCAACAAATTAAATAACTTAGAAGAAATGGATAAACTTCTAGAAACAAAAAACGCATCAAGATTGAATAACGAAGAAACAGAAAATCTGAACAAACAAATTACTAGTAAGGAGATTGAATTAGTAATCAAAAACCTCCCAACCAAGAAAAGTCCAGAATCAGATGGCTTCACTGGTGAATTCCATCAAATATTAAAGAAGAAGTAATACCAATCTTTCTCAAACTCATCCAAAAAATTGAAGAGGAGGTAAGATGTCCAAACTCATTTTTGGAGGTCAGCATTTCCTTGATACCAAAGCCAGTAAAGAACACTACAAGGAGAGAAATTACAGGCCAATATCCCTGATGAACAGAGATCAAATATCCTCAACAAAATACTAGCAAAGTGAATTCAACAGTACATTAAAAGGATCATATGCCATGATTAAGTGGGGTTTATTCCTGGGATGCAAGCGTAGTTCATCATCTGTAAATAAATAAATGCAATAAGCTACATCAACAAAATGAAGGATAAAGACTATATAATCATCTTAATAGATGCAGACAAAGCATTTGACAAAATTCAACATCCTTTCATGAAAAAAACTCTCAATAAATTTGGTATAGAAGGAAGGTACCTCAACATAATAAGTCCCGTATATGAGAAACACACAGCTAACATCATACTCAATATTGAAAAGCTGAAAACTTTTCCTCTAAGATTAGAAACAAGATAAGGATACCCACTCCTGTCACTGTTATTCAATATAGTACTGTAAGTAAATACTATCTAAAGCAATCAGGCAAGAAAAAGATATAAAAGGCATCCAAATCAGAAAACAAGAAGTAAAACTGTTACTATTGCAGATGACATGATACATATAGAAAACCCTAAAGATGCCACCAAAAAGCTGTTAAAACTAAATGAATTCAGCAAAGTTGCAGGATAAAAAAATCAACACAGAAAAATCAGTCGTGATTCTGTACACTAACAATTAACTATTTGAAAAAGAAAACAAAAATCTCATTTACAATGGCATCAAAAACAAACTACTCAGGAATAAATTTATCCAAGGAAGTGAGAGATCTATACACAAAAATCTTTAAGACACTGATAAAGGAAATTGAAGACACAAATAAATGGAAAGATATCCTAGGTTCATGGAACAGGAAGGTTAATATAATTAAAATGTCCATAATACCCAATACCCTAAAACTCATATGAAACCACAGAAGAACCCCAAATAGCCAATGCAATCTTGAGAAGGAAGAATAATGCTGGAGTTATCACATTTCCTGATTTCAAACTATATTACAAGTAATCAACACAGTATGATATTGTCATTAAAAACAGATATATAGATTAAAAGAACAGAAGAGAGATCCCAGAAATAAACCCATTAATTAATCTTCAGGAAAGGAACCAGGAATATACAATAGGGAAAGAATAGTCTCTTCAATAAATGGTGTTGGTAAAACTGGATAGCCATATGCAAAAAATGAAACTGGATCCCTATCTTATACACAAAAATCAATTCAAAATTGATTAAAGACATAAATTTAAGACTTGAAATCATAAAAACTCTTAGAAGAAAACATAGGGGGTAAGCTCCTTGACATCGCCGTTGGCAATGGTTATTTGGATTTGAGAACAAAAGAAAAGACAACAAAAGCAAAAATAAACAAGTGGGACTACCTCAAACTAAAAAGCTTCTGCACAGCAATGGTAATCATCAATAATATGAAAAGGCAACCCATGGAATGGGAAAAAGTATTTACCATATATCCAATAAGCAGTTAGTATCCAAAATATACAAGGAATTCATACAACTCAATAGCAAAACAAACAAACAAACAAACTAAACCAAATACCACAATTCAAAATGGGCAAAGGACCTGAATATGTGTTTTTCCAAAGAAGACATACAAACGGCGACATGTACACGAAAAGGTATTCAACATCATTAATGATCAGGAAAATGCAAATCAAACCATAATGAGATACTTCCTCACATATTGTTAGGACGTGTATTATCAAAAAGGGAAGAGATAAATGCTGGTAAGGATGTTGGGAAAAGGGAACCCTTGTGCATTCTTGGTAGTATAGTCACTATGGAAAACAGTAGGAGGTCCCTCAAGAAATTAAAAATAGAACTACCATATGACCCAGGAATCTCACTTCTGGGCAAATATCCGAAGGAAATGAAATCACTATTTCATTATCTCAAAGAGATATCTGAACTGCCAGATTTATTGCAGCACTATTCACAATAGTCAAGGTTTGGAAACAATGTAGGTGTCCATCCACAGATGAATGGATAAAGAAAATGTAATACACACACATACACATACACAGATACAATGGAATATTTCACAATCTTAGAAAAAAGAATGAAATTCTGTCTTTTGTGACAACATGGATGAACATGGATGGTATTATGCCAAGTGAAATAAGCCAGAGAAAATGAAAAACTACATGGTATCACTTATGTAGAACCAAAAACAAACAAACAAAATAGTTGAATTCATAGAAACAGAGGGTAGAATGGTGGTTGCCAGCAGCTGGGTGGTGGGGGGAATAAGGAGAGGTTGGTAAATGTTTTTAAACTTTCACTTATAAGATGAATAAGGCTTGAGGATGTAATGTATAACATGGTGAATATAACTGATAATACTGTCTTGTATAATTAAATTTTCTAAGAGAGTAGAACTTAAGTATTTTCATCAAAAAAAAAGTAACTGTGAGGTGATGAATGTGTTAAATGAACTCAATGGAGGGAATCCTTTTACAATGTATACGCACATCAAATCATAACTGTATATGTTAGATATATGTACTATAATTTTATTTGCCAATTATACCTTAATAAAGCTGAAAAAATATTTTTCAAAAGCTTTTTTCCCCCCTGAACTGACATAATCCTACAGAAAATATTAAGAGAACTTTTCTTTGAGTTATTTCTTTTTCAATGTTTCACTGCTCATTAGCCGGATCAATATACAAACCATTTCCTCCCAAGGGTTATCTTTACTTATTTATTGACGTCTGCCAATAACCTGATCAAGGGGAGTACTATATGGATTCCATAACTGGGCAAAAGTTATAGCATATACCATGAGAACATGTAAACTTTTCTTATCTAAGGCTTTCCTTCTTCCTTAAAATTGTAAGAGCTCCATTGTGTTTTCTGAGTTCACGTGATTTTAAAAAAGACAAAAACTATGCATGCATACATTCCTGGTCCTTTACCCCTACTCTTTTGTACTTTTAGTTTTTTACCTCATTTCCTAGAAGGGCATTTACACAGGCTTCTGATGCATCGCAGATGGCTGTGAGATCATGTCCTCCTTCTAGAGCCAACACCACATGTCCATCAGCCAGTGTCATCAATTGCTTCGTCAAATGACCAAAGCCTAACATAATGCAAACAGAACATTTCAAAGTATAAATTAAAAGTTAACTGACCACTAGAATCTAATATTGATTGAGCATTTATTCTGCATATGTCCTTTCTCAGCACTTCCCATGTGCTAACTTGTTTAATACTCACAATAACTTGATAAATTAGGTCCTATTAGTATCTCTATTTAACAAATGAGGGCACCAAAACCCAAGATCCCACAGCTAAGAAGTATCACAACTAAGATTTGCAACAGTCGTTTTGGTTCTTCACCAGTGCACATTACTGCCTTTCACAACACATTCTATGTGTACCTGGATGAAAAACTTGAATAGTGTTTCGCTGTTAATAAGGTAAAGAATTCCGTTTCCTTAATATTTCTTTCCTGTTTCCATCATCTGCCTTCATTATAAAAGGAAGTTTTCTATATATCACCTCAAAGTACTTAACTATCACAATAGATTTTACAGACATTCTTTTACTATGAAATAGTTGATAAATGCAAAAAATAATATCTATTTATGTTATAAAGTATAATATAACAAACACCTGGTCACTCACCTTCCAATTTAAGGAAAATACTTTTGAAGTCCCCAGTATGCTTCTCTCTAATAACATAATTCCTCCTCACTATGGGAAATCAGGATCCTGAGTTTATGTTTATAACTCCTTTGCTTTCCATTGTTAATTTGCTTATTTTGGAACTTTATAAAAATGGTTTTATACTTTTGCACCTTGCTCTTTTCACACATTTTGTTAGCTCATCTCTGTTGATACATGTAGCTACAGTTCTATGCTGTCTAGTAGGCCATTTAACAAGTATAGAAGAATTTATTTACCCATTCTCCTGCTGACAAATATTTAGGTTTTGTGTTATTACAAAAAATGCCCCTATGGGACTTCCCTCGAGGTCCAGTGGATAGGACTCTGTGCTTTCACTGCTGTGGGCCCGGGGTTCCATACCTGGTCAGGGGAACTAAGATCCCACAAGCCATGTAGTGCGGCCAAAAAAAAAAATGTCCCATGAACATTCTTATACCAGTCTTCTGGTGTACATGTGCAAGAGCAGAGTGAAATTGTCATGACTTAAAACCTGCTAAATAATACCAGATCATTTCCAAAGGACTATTATCAATCCCCACTCTGAGAAGCAGTATATATTAGAATCCCAGTTTAGTCACATCCTTGCCACCATTTGGTATGATTTGCCAACTGGGTGGATGAATGACAGCATCTTACTGTGGTTTCCTTCAGTATAAGGAGGAACCTATTTCTACTCCAAATTAGAGTTTTTATTATGAACAGATGTTGAATTTAATTATTTTACTATACCAAATGAGATGGTTTTTCTCCTATAATTTCATAGTGTTGTGAGTTACATTAATATTTCAAATATTTAGCCATCACTGAATTTATGAAATAAAATAAGTTTGGTTGTGATATATTATCTTTTTTATACAAAGCTGGATTTGTTTGACTAATGCTTTGTTTAGAATATTTTTTAACCTATGTTTATGAAAGGGGTTAATCTATAAATTTCCATTCTTTTATTGACCATGTTGAATTTTATTATGGTCAGACCCTCTTTTTCTATTATTTGACCCTAGAATGTTGGGTAGAAATCTTCTGTAAAACCATTTGACTCTTGTGTTTTCTTTGAGGAAGATTTTTATCTATTGAGAATTTCTTTCGGGATTAGAGGACAATTTGTGTTTTCAATATCTTCCTAAGTTATATTTTTCTAGAAATTTCTATCTTTTGTGTTCAAATTTATCCAGTAAAGTTATTTATTACCTTTATTATCATATGTTGGCACTCCAATTAGATGTAGTCATTGTTACTGTATCCTCAACATCTCTGAAGTTTTCTTTCATATTTTCTTTCTGTCCTGCATTATGTGTACTTTTATTTCAGATCTATCTTCCAGACTTTCTCTCTCCAGATGTATCTTATCTGCTATTTATACTTCTACAGATATTTTCATTTCAGTGATTACATTGTTCAATTCTAGATGTTCTATTTGGTTATATTTCATAACTTCCTAGTCATTTTTATATTTTCTTACTTTTGGTTCATGTTTTTATTTCTTTTATTTCTTTCGGCATAATTATTTTATTTTCTATACTTGCTATTTGAAGTCTTTATGGCTTAGTTTTACTATTTTTGGTTTCTGATGATTCAGCCTCATGATGTCTTAATTCTCCTTTGTTTTTTGAATTTTTTTGCGCTCATATTAATCAGAACTTTATATGTGAGAAAGCTTGGAAGCCTGAGTTGAATGTGATATTTATCTTTGAAACCTGAGTTGAGTGTGATTTTGTTTGCTTCTGCTGGATGGCTGAAACATTACCAACCAAGATCAACTTAAAATTTTTAGACTCAAGGGCTGTTTTTTTTTTAATGCACAGATAATGTAAATATGGACCCCCAAAGGATTACAAATTGACATAGAAAAAAATATAGTTTTTTTTCCCTTTCCATTCCCTTTGAAATTCCTTCTACTGATAGCCATAGCTAAGATCAATTTGTTGTTTTATTCAGCAGTATTTCCTTTTCTCCTATTTATCCTTTTCTTTAGAGTTGGCCCTTTGACATTCCCTTTTTTATTCTGGTCCCCAATCAAAACCCTTCCCTTCATAGACCCAAAGCTTCGACTCCCCTTTCTAGTATGCAGTAGTCTTTTAATGTTCAAGCTTTCGCCAACTGAACACTTTGAGATAGCCCAGGGTGGCCACCAGCTATAGTATTTGCTCACTTTTCTTCATCTTTTTGGAAGTCATCCATAAACTTAAAAGAGTAGTCTTGATATTTTCATGTAGGAGTATTTCAGTATATGCAGTCACTCATATTGCCAAATGTAAATGTCTCTCAGTTAACATTTAAAAAATTTTAACATTTCATCAACCTGCTCAATTTCAGGCACTACTGAAAAAAAGAAAGGATAAATGAAAATATATAAAACCATGTGTTTGGGCTTCCCTGGTGGTGCAGTGGTTGAGAATCTGCCTGCCAATGCAGGGGACACGGGTTCAAGCCCTGGTCTGGGAAGATCCCACATTCCGCGGAGCAACTAGGCCCGTGAGCCACAACTACTGAGCCTGCAGGTCTGGAGCTTGTCCTCCGCAACAAGAGAGGCTGCGACAGTGAGAGGCCCACGCACCGCGATGAAGAGTGGCCCCCGCTCGCCGCAACTAGAGAAAGCCCCCGCACAGAAACGAAGACCCAACACAGACAAAAATAAATAAATAAATAAATAAATAAATAATTTTTTAAAAACAACCATGTGTTCAATATGGTATTTCATTTTTTTAATAGGCTTTAAGAACATGCAGGACATAAACATTTAATTTTTAAAACAATTATATTTTTAAAGCAGTTAACAGATGTGTTGCTACAGCATAACACATCTGGACTGGGCTCCCAGATCCTCACATGCTCAGCAGCCCACAAGTTCCTGAATCGACTTGTTGAAAACAAGTGGCCAAGATTGCGGAGTAGGAAGACCCTGAGCTTACCTGCTCCCATGGGCACACAGAAATTACAACTATTTACAGAGCACCTATTGAGGAGAAAGACTAAAAGGATATCAGAAAAGATGTACAACTAAAGATATAAAGAAGGAACCACAATGAGATGGGTAGGAAGGGCAAAGATGTAGTATAGTCAAGACCCATATTCCTAGGTGGGCACCCACAGACAGGAGGCTAATTACGATTACAGAAGTTCTCCCCAAGGAGCAAGGGGTCCAAGCCCCACATCGAGCTCTCTAGCCTGGGGGTCCTGCACTGGGAAGCCAAGATCCCAGAAAGTTTGGCTCTGAAGGGCAGTGGGGATTACTTTGGGGAGAGTCAGAGGGCTGTGGGAAATAGACCCCACTCTTTTTTATTAATTAATGTATTTATTTATTTATTTTAGGCTACATTGGGTCTTCGTTGCTGCGCGTGGGCTTTCTCTAGTTGTGGCGAGCGGGGGCCACTCTTTGTTGCGGTGCATGGGCTTCTCATTGTGGTGGCTTCTCTTGTTGTGGAGCACGGGCTCTAGGCACACAGGCTTCAGTAGTTGTGGCTCGCGTGCTCAGTAGCTGTGGCTCACAGGCTTAGTTGCTCCTCGGCATGTGGGATCTTCCCAGACCAGGGCTCGAACCCATGTCCCCTGCATTGGCAGGCAGATTCTTATCCACTGCACCACCAGGGAAGTCCCTAGACTCCACTCTTAAAGGCACACACAAAATCTTACACTCTCCAGGACTCAGGGCAGAAACAGTAATTTGAAAGGAGCCTGAGTCAGACACACCTGCTGATCCTGGAGTAATAAAAGGGAGAAACCTACAAACAAGAATACTTTACCCAGCAAGGCTTTCATTCAGATTTGATGCAGAGATCAAAAGTTTTACAGACAAGGAGAAGCTAAAAGAGTTCAGCACCACCAAACTAGCTTTCTAAGAAATGTTAAAAGGACTTCTCTATGTGAAAAAGAAAGGGCCATAACTAGAAATATGAAAATTACGAAAAGAAAAGTTTTATCGGTAAAGGCAAATATATAGAAAAGGTAGTAAATTAGCCACGTATAAAGCTAGTAGGAAAGTTTAAAGACCAAAGAAGTAAAATCATCTATATCCACAATAAGTACTTAAGGGATGCACAAAACAAAAAGATGTAAAATATTATGTCAAAAACAGTAAACATGGGAAGGGGAGTTAAAATTCAGGGTTGTTAAAATGTGTTTGAACTTAAGAGATCAGCAACTTAAAATAATCATATTTATATTTAGATTGCTATATATAAACCTCATGGTAACCACAAACCAAAAATCTACAATAGATACGCACACAAAAAAGAAAAAGGAATTCAAACATAATTCTAAAGATAGTCTTTTGGCTTTAAAAGACACATGAGACCCAATGCACTCAACAGATATATAGAGAAAAAGATATCAGGCTTGTGGTTATCAGAGGTGGGGTTTAGGGGGAGGGGGAATTGCATGAAGGCAGTCAAAAGGTACACACTTCCAGTTATAAGATAAATAAGTACTACGGATGTAATGTACAGCATGATAAATCTAATTAACATTGCTGTGTGTCATATATGAAAACTGCTAAGAGAGTAAATCCTAAAAGTTCTCATTGCAAGGAAAATATTTTTTTCTATCTCTTTAATTTTATATCTACATATATGGGATGATGCATGTTCACTAAACTTACTGTGATTATCATTTCATGATTTATATAAGTCAATTTATTATGCTATACACTTAAACTTATACAATACTTGCATATCAATTATATTTCAAAAAAACTGGAAGGGAAAAAACCAAAACATTAACAAAATTAATAGACTGTTTAACAGCAGTTTTGGGGTTATCGAAAATTTAAGCAGAAAGCACAGAGAGTTCCAATATACTACCCTACCCCCTTGCTGTGGTTTCCCCTATTAATAATATCTTGCATTAGTGTGGTACATTTGTTACAGATGATGAACCAGTATTGATACATTATTGTTAACAAAAGTCTATGACCAGGATTTACTCTTTGTGTTGTATAGTTCTATGGGCTTTGCCAAACACATAAAGTCATGTATCCACCATTGTAGCATCATACAGATTAGTTTCAAGGTCCTAAAATTCCCTGTGCTCCACCTATTCATCCCTCCTCTTCGCCCCCCAATCCCTGCAAACAAATGATCTTTTTTGTCTCTATAGTTTTGTTACTCATTTTTTCAGTGTTTACATTAATTCAAATTTTTAGCTTCTTGTATTAACCATTCTAAGTACAAGACTATTTCATTCTCCCTCATTTATATAATATTTACAATACTTCTATATCCATGAAAACTTGAAAGAATTATCATGAATGTGGAAATGCATGGTCTGCAAGCCTACCTAGGCTGCTCTCAAGCCTGACCTTGTTCTTCTCTTAGGTATTGTGGGTTTCTGTTTGAAAAGAAAGTAAATTTTCAGGATAAGGTTGGTAGAAGTAATGCAAGTCTATAAAACTGTCAAGCAATGAGACCCTAAAACCAAACTAAGTTGCTTCCATTTTAGAACAATGAAATAGTATCATCTTAATCCTTGGAATGCATTGAGATATCCACTCAATAAACCAGAGCGGTCCAGAATTTCAGCTCTGGTCTAGCACTTGAGGTTAACTATGAACAAAGTGAGTTCATTTCCCCATTACCTTGCAGCACTTCATGTTGATTCTATCCACTTAGTTACTATTTTGATGGAAGTCAAAATATTCACTTTATAATTACCCTATGTTTCTAAATACTTGGCAAAAACTATTCTAAAAAAGATTTAAAAATTAAGTGAAAACTGTTTTGTTTTTTGCGGTACGCGGGCCTCTCACTGTTGTGGCCTCTCCCGTTGCGCAGCACAGGCTCCGGACGCGCAGGCTCAGCGGCCATGGCTCACGGGCCCAGCCGCTCCGCGGCATGTGGGATATTCCCGGACCGGGGCACGAACCCGTGTCCCCTGCATCAGCAGGCGTACTCTCAACCACTGCTCCACCAGGGAAGCCCAGGTGAAAACTGTTTTTAAGCATTATTGTGTTTTTCACTTCTATGAACCTCAGGATGATACCAATAAGAATCTTTTCCACAGGCCATTTAGGAATGAGGCTGAACACATTAAGCTCCACCTTCTTACCTGACTGCTATAAAAAGAACGGTAAGCTTACAGAAAATGTGTTATACAGAGTCCTGATCCTAATGCTTAGAAACGTACTTGGCCTAAGTCAGGGTTAATAGCACATAGTAAGTAATTCTATTCTAGAAGATAAATGAGCAAGAAATATTCCTAATACTCACAGATATTTCTACTAATCATATTGTTAAATATTCTGAACAGCTTTTCCTGTAACCTAAACCATGGCTACAGTGATAACTTAAAAAGAGATAATAATAAATCAAGCCCGTAGGCCACATCTTTCATACTGAAGGTTCCTAGCAATTGAGAATTCAATTACCTAAAGTTACTACTGAGTGAATCAAATCACATGGATTAAAAAAAAGGAGGTGGGGGGAGGGAGAAAGTCTCAAATCTGATTTAAGTTCACTCTTTCCTTTGGGAATAAAAAAAGAGTCCCGTAAAATACCAAATTTAGAGGGGATAGTAAAAAGTGGAAGGAAAGAATGGAATGAAGCTAATCTTTGATCTCTATCCAAATTCCTCTTTCTTTTACCTACAGGGTTTATTTCCCATTCACATGTTACCCATGTGATCTCTGGAGCCACAGATTGAGGCAGCTGAACTCTGAGTTATCCTTGCACAAAACGTTCAAGTGAAGTAAAGAAATAAACTTTCTACGAGGCCTAAGCTCTTTCTTCCCATCAAAGTAAGAAATTTAAGAACAACATTTTACTTCTATTAACCTGAGTTCTACCGTGTCCATTACTGCTGTACGTATATAAGAGGGATTAGAAAAGCTAAGTGTGGCTACCAATGTCAAGGTATTATTTTTCTGGATGTGAGAAAAAGAAGATTCAGTGGTGTGTGCATGTGTGCGTGTATGTGTGTTTATTTGAGAGGTTTTGTAACATAATTTTAATGGGCATAATTACAAGTTTCATTTAATAGTTTTTACTTCCAGCTTCACAAAAGCACAGAAGTTCATCCTACGTGTCACAACAAACTGAACCTGTACAGCTGAAAAATTATAGCAGAGAGCATAGCGCCAGCAAGGTTTTCCTCAAGGAGGTTCGAGTGTCTGGAGTGTGAGGGTTGATGGGAAAGAAGCGATCAAGTGAGAAAGTAAGTCTGTATAACACGGTGCATGTTGAGCTCAAGCAATTACAGATATGAAATGGGGTGGAACTGGGTTCTTAAGGTCCACATATACCTTTTGTTTCTAAATTTTTTTTAGAGGGTGGGGTACTTAGGGAGGAGCCTGGTTGCCTGGGGCAGCAAGATGGGCAGTATCAGGTTAGTGACTGGAAATGATACATATTCAGTGAAAATCAGCCTCAGAAGTTGTCCCTACCATGTGCATTGACTGTGACAGAATACTCTAAGAAATATTTTTCAAAGTGAAAGTTGGCACCTTAAGCTCTTCTGAGAAAATCTTCTAGAATGAGGCATTAACAAAATACTATCGCTACTACTTACTGTACTACTGCTACTGCCACTACACTAAAGAATACTATATATAACCTGGCTGTTTCAAAAAGCATTAATTTAATTAAATCAGCATTATTATAAGCATAAGAAGGAAGGTAACAAATCTTTTTTTTTTTTTTGATGACCGAACATACTGAACTGGTAACTACCAAGACTGAGACAGCACTGAGGAAGAGAATTGCAAGGGCATCTTCAGCTAGAAATCCTCTGATTCACTGGAAGCAAACTTAATTTTGTTGCTTCTGAAAAGAATATTAACTAAGCAGTAAATATGGTAGTGCTTCAAATGACCAATTTCACTGTGATTTCCCAAAATTCTATGAGGGTTCATTTCTGCTAAAGACGTCATATCGTGTCAGCATTTTTATTAAGTTTGGAGAAATTGTTTGAAATGAAAAGTTGCTCTAGGAAGCCTCAAAGATTAAACTTTAGATATATATTTCGTAACTTAGCCATTAGGACACAAAAGGATTCACCCTTCAAAATGGCATGTCTCATATGCTCCTCCCTAATGTTTCCCAAATAGTTCCCAGAATATTGGTAGTGCAAGGAAACAACCCTAACTTTATTTTAATTTCCATTTGAAAACAACTATTTTCAAAAGAAAAATTAACACATGTTCATTGTGGAAAATATGGAAATAGAAAATAGAAAAAAAAAGGCAAATAAAATTACGTAATATATAACAAATATGATATATGTTGTTATACATTATATATTTTTTAATAAATAATAATAAAATAATTATAATTTATATAATTATAAATCCAGTCCTACCAACCAGAAACAGCCAATCCCACTTTTGTGGTATTTCATGCTTATAGTTTTTGTGTATTTTTAAAATAAAACAGGATCATATTGTAATTTTTAATTTTACATTTACAAATACAAATATAGTGGAAAACATGTTTCATATACTCTGCAATATCATTCTAAATGTATTAATATACCAACTAATCCTCTGTTTTTAGATATTAAATTATTACTAGTTTTCAGCTTTATACATAAGGTTGCAAATAATATCCTCCTGTATGCTTGAAGCACTTATCTGATTCTAGTGTTATTATGTATATTATAGGATGAAAAGAGGCTTGCTTTTTTTTTTACTGCTAACTTTTCTTTTTTACCAGAGTATGAGATAGAACACAAATAGTAAAGCACACGATGGCAAGATGGGAATGAAGTTCCTAAACTTTATAAACTCCATTCATGTGCGTTCAGCAATGCCTGTTGTGGATAACTGAAACATTCTTATAGAAGCTCAGAGAAATGAGATACTCTTAGAAAGTCTGTTTTTATTATGAAATTGAAAACGTGTAGTGTATCAGAACTCTCTAGGGAGGCCAACACTGAGGGACTTCTGCTGTAGGTTGAAGAGGGACTTCTCTTCAACTTAGAGTGTAGTTAACCATTGCTATTTTGCCATCCTATAAAAATCACACTCGAGAATCAGCAGCCAACCCCCAAGAAAGGTAGGTACCTGGGTCATGATTCACTTGATTAATAAAGAAATAGTGACACAAAATGACTGATTAGAAATCATTTCACTTCTACTTGTAAATCTCCTAACTTTTCTGATATCAGTCTCCCATTCACTACAAGTGCTTCTTCACTATTCTTTCCTATGTCTGCCTAGGAAAGCTTCAAGTAAACAAAGCAAGAATGATAGAGGCAATCCCCCACCCCATGGTGCCATTTAGCAGAGGTAGTGGAGAGTGAGCAGCAGCGACAGTCTCTTTAGAAATATTGACACCTAATACGTTACTGATTTATGTAATTTTTGTAACTCTTTCTGATATGGTAAAGAAGCCTCAATAACAGTTTTACTCATTTTTTAACAGGTTAGTTTCATTTGGTCCTAAAATATTTGTGAAGACTTCATTGCAAATTCAATATAGTAGGGATCAATGGAGTCAGATACTTTTGTCCCGTTTTCATTTGCAATTTAATTTTGCACATCCACTGGCAAAATTTCCGTAGTTATGTCCAGGAAAGATCAACTGAAGAATGAACATACGGTAAAGTGTAATGACAAAAATTGTAGTCATTTTCCTCTCTAAACCCCTTAGTCATTAAGTTACCATGTTGTTCTTTAGGAAAATGCAGTCAAACTCAAGTTGAGAGAGAAGTTTGGGTAGCATGTGGCTGGCTCATGTATTGTGAGGCTCCCTAGCAGGACTTCAAAGCAGAAGCTGATTGTTGCAGATGGGAAGAATGGTCTCCACAGAAATACCTTTTTAAGAATTATGATGCTGTAATTCATATGGTAGGCACTTGTGATTCGTTCCTGATGATGTTGGGATCATTTAACTCACAAAACCATTGTCGCTACCATAAAATCCTTTCATCTGTAGCCAAAAAGGTTTATTTCATGCAAATGAAAATTTTTCATTAAAGCATCACCTTAATAATGGGAAAGGTATATATTTTCTGGTCATGTTTAAAATGTAAATTTATGAACATATTTTGAAGATTCATTTCACATTAAGATCTTTATTTATTTGATGTCCTGGGACTCTTTTCAAGTTCATTGAAACTGGAAATCAATTTTAGAAGAACTAAGGAGATTATTATCATTAAATCTTTCAGTTGGCTTATTCCAAGCAGCCCTATAAATATTGCATATGTTTTAAAGAAGGCACTTTCAAGTACAGTAAAAATCCTTTTACTGTTCCAGCCAGTGATGCTCCAGGAAGTAACTTTATATTCTCAGCACCTTTTGAAAACAAATGAATAGTTGGTTTGTATCCTAAACAAAATCTGAGACAAGAGAATACTTCAATGCCAGTATTTTGGAAAAATGAAATTTAAAAATATTTATCCTCAGGAATTCCTGAGAATAAAATGGCAAGAATGGTTGACTGGCATTTTGACCATCCATCCTTCCATCTGTCTGTCCATCCATGATCCATCTATCTACAAATCAACAGTTTATTTACTAAATGCCTACTATGTGCCACAGTTTTATATATAAATCTTATACTTCAAATACATGAACCTCAGTTTTCTCACCTGTAAATACAACTACGGATTATTTATTCTACCTCACAGATTTGAAATAAGTATCTAATCATAAAAAGCCACCTCAATATATATATAAACGCTATACATTGAACAGAACCTGGCACATAGCAGGTATTCAGTTTTTATATTTTTGATTAAAAGAGTTTAACCGTAGAACTTAAGATCTAGGAATGAATTTTAAGATTAAATACTCCAATCCTTTCGTTTTAAGATTGAGGAAACTAAGACTCAGAAAGGTCAATTATCAAGGCAAATGGTTAACTACAGAGTTGGGGTGAGAACCCAAAGCATTTCCCACTATTCAGCCAACCTAATAGATATTAAGACTGCCCATTTTTTCAGACATGATTTCCAGTTCAAAAGGAACTTTAAAAAGAGTTCCTAGACACCAAATGGCTTTTACAAATCATTGCTTTGGTGTGTTAAGTGTAAATGATCCAGAAACATGTGAATTAAATTTCCCTTAAAATACACAAATATAAAACCAGTGAGGAGATAAAAATCCCTAGAAAATGCTTTTGGATATCATAGGACCATTCCTTCCCACCCCTCAACGAAATTGTTTTTGCCAAACCCCAACTGCAATTTGATTTGCCAATCACTAGCTTTTACTGCTGTTTTCAATAATGCTTTAAACACATGGGATCTATTCTCTCATCGATGCTCACGCAAAATTGGCCAAGTGGGATGGAACAAGAGCAGGACAGACTCATGCTAAGCAGTGATGATCCCATTACAGTACTTTGCACTACTCAAATTCAACCAGTATTTACTGAGCACACACTCTAACAATAACTAGGGAAATACGTGGATGAATAAGATATAGTTCCTGCTTCCAGAGAAATTACATATAAGGGGCACATACACGGATAAATAAAATTTGACATAGAGAAAGATAATTGTTATAAAATAAACACATTTCTATAAAGCTTAATAGATGGAAGACATACATCTGTTTAGAAGAAACTCAGAAGATAATAGAGGACATATTCAAACGTTTGCAGTGTTATGCATTTGTATATCTTTGTCTCAGCTTCCCACTTCTGATACAGGAACAGTCATGTTGGTTAGTTTCAGTGAAATAATATATGTAAAATGCACCCACCCAGCACTTCACATCTAGGCAATATCAATAACTATTACTTCCTCACCAGCCCATCAGCCCTCTTCGTAATTCAGAAGCTCTCTTAGGTAAACAGGCAAAGTATTCTAAATGGTATCATTTTTTTCATTCATTTGCTTTTTCTACTAGTAAACTTAGTTGTAGAATTACTCAGTTATGCTCACATAGGACCATATATATTACAGTTCCAGACAGCAAAATGGGGAATGGAAAAATAAGTTTGGAGAACAGGAACCCATATTTCCAGATAATCCTATTCTTTAAAATTTTTTCTAAAAAATAAATTGCCAGAATTAATACATTCAAATCTAGCACCTAGCTTGGTACATAGTAGATGCTCAGTACATGCTACTGAAAGAATGAATGAATATGGAATGAATGTATTCTATTTAAGTTTACTTAATTCCATTTCAATTAGATAGTATGGTAGGCAGAAATCTCAGAATGACCCCCAATAACTTTTGCTCTTGTATAATACAGTCTCCTCTGAGTGTGGATGAAATCTGTGCATATAATGTATACTCCTGTGGTACGGCAAAAAGATGTTTCAGTTGACTTTGAGTAAATCAAAGGGAAGATTTCAGGCACTGTCAGGGGGAACTGGAGGGGGCTGGCTAAGATAATCTAATCGCATGAGCCCTTCAATTTTTTTTTTTAATTAAAAAAAAATGTTTTTTGGCCATGCCACGCAGCATGCAGGATCCTAGTTCCCAGATCAGGGATCAAACCCATGTCCCCTCCAGTGGAAGCGCAGAGTCTCAACCTCTGGACCGCCAGGGAAGTCCCGCATGAGCCCTTTAAAGCGGAGTTTTTCTCTAGTTGGTATTGTAAGAAGAAGTTAGGGAGATTTGAAGCATGAGAAGGACTTGATGGACCACTGATGGTTTGAGAATGTAAGGGACAATGTGAGGAGGAATGTTGGTAGCTTCTAGCCAACAAGGAAATGGAGACCTCAGTTCTACAAATGCAAGGGACTAAATAAACTCAGAAGAGGATTGTTCCTTACAACCTCCAGCATAAGGAGCCAACCTGGCTGATATTTTGATATCAACCTTGTAAGACCAGAAGCAGAGAACCCAGTTCTTGTGACCTAACAGAACCGTGAGGTAATAAATGGATGGTGGGGCTTCCCTGGTGGAGCAGTGGTTAAGAATCTGCCTGCCAATGCAGGGGACACCGGTTCGAGCCCTGGTCTGGGAAGACCCCACATGCCGCAGAGCAACTAAGTCCGTGAGCCACAACTACTGAAGCCTGTGTACCCAGAGCCCATGATCCACAAGAGAAGCCACCGCAATGAGAAGCTCGTGCACCACAACAAAGAGTAGCCCCTGCTCACTGCAACTAGAGAAAGCCCACGGGCAGCGACGAAGACCCAACACAGACACAAATAAATAAATAAATAAATAAACAAATAAATAAATAAATAAAAATTTTAAAAAAGGATGGTGTTTTGAGTTAATAAATTTTCACATATCCCTGAATATGCTATAGGCGTAAGATAAATCGATATAACAGTTCATGAGGTAAAAGTGAAAGTGTAAGGAAAGTTGGAATAGTAATGGTAACTACAACAATGAATAATTCTAAAATAGTTATCCTGTGACAGGTCCTGGGGTTCATACAGATGTTTCATTCAGTCCTCACACCAACATTATGAGGTAGCTACAGACAGTATCCAACTTTCTAGAGGGGCAAACAAAGAGAAGTTGAGTAACTTTCCCAAGGTCACACAACTACAATATAGTAATGTCAGGACTCAGGCTTTAGACTCTGAGGTCTTAACCACTGACCCTACTGCCTGTTTAAAATAAGTGAGAAGAGCCCCAAATAATTTTTAAAAAAACCCACACACATAAAGCATGTTTACTTTTCACTTAGAATAAGATGAAGTAACCAATGCATGTCACCATGTGCCCAAAGGGTTCATCTGTCCTCGCTATTCTCCACCCATTTCCCCAAGTAAGTGCCAATTGCCAGTATGCTGAGGAATAAGACACATACCTTGACAATGCCTGAACAAAGTGTCTGCTGGATCTGGAAGAAGTGGGTTGTTAAAAGAAAATAAGGTTATGATGAATTTTCAGTCATGATGAGATACTTCAAATAGAGTCAGTGCTGCTAGCTTCTCTGTTACCCTGAACCAAAGCCAAAATCTGTGGGTCACTTTGTTTAAAAGAACAGGAGAATCCCAGTCCTGGATGAACCCGGGTTTATGTAAATTAGGTGACCTTTTCTGGGCAGAGAGATTTCGAGAACTGTGAACTCTTCTAAAGAACCAAGGGCTCTGTATGATCGCTGGCCACATCAAATTGGACACTGCAAGCCTTTTCCAACTAACGCATCTTGTGCTCAAGGAACTATGGGAGGGCTTATACAGCTGAAAGAGTGTACAAGTTAGGAGACTCTGGGCCTGGAGATGGGCAAGCATCCCAGCAGAAAACTCTAGGCTCACTTTCAGAGAGCAGTGACCTCCATACACCAGCCGCCCAACCACTTGTCGTTGGCTTCTCACATTTTTCAGGATTAAATTCCAAGCCTGCAAGACATGGTCTCTCTCTCCAGCCCCATCTTCTGTCATGTCCCCACATTTACTCTTCCCTTGACGTAACTATTTATACAATTTGATGAACACAGCAACCAAACAATGCCCACAGTTCTGAGCTCCCACTGATGAAATGTCCTGTCCACATCCAGCTAACTCCTACTCACCTTTTAAATTTAGTGTAAGCAACATCCTGAGCGCCGTGGGCAATGCAGAATTGTTCCTATGTGCCCCTTTCACACTGATTTCTCTCTATAGTCCTTAATTTGTGAGTTCACCCTACGAGGTTATAAACTGCTAGACAACAGGGACCACATCTTGCCTGGCTTTGTATATCCAATGCCCAGTACAGTGCTTGGCATTCTCAGTATGTTAATTAAATGACTGATGTATAAATAGTAGAGAGACCTGAAGCTGACTTTATAGACCTGGATGAATGTGTGTTAATAGCTAAAGTGTCTGTGGAACTTATTGCAGGGTAGCCTCTTTACAACTTATTTAATGTTCAACACAGCTAACACACACACACACACACACACACACACACACACAGATATGAAAGAGGTATTACCATTATTCTCAATTTAGAGATGGGAAGTAAACACAGAGAGGTTAAAGTACATTGTCCAAGGTAAAACAGCAAAGGTAGGATTTAAACCTTCTGGCTCTGGAGTCCACACTCTTAAATTACAATACCCAACCTTCTGGATTCAGGGCCCATGGTGATACTGGAGAGCAATTTTTGAAGAAAAGTAAAGAAAAGCAAAGCCCTGAAAAATGTCATGCTCTTATAATATACCGACTACAGAATAACTATTTTCCTTTCTTAATGTTTTTAAAAAAATACTGTGGCCAGTACACGTAAAAAATCTTTCTCAAAGATTGGCTGGGGGAGCAGCCAGGGGAAAAGTTTAGGTCCAAAGAAATACAACAAGCCACAAAGAAAACTCAAGTCCCTGTCACAGACTGTTTCTTACACAGTTCTATGAAACTTGTAAGCAATTTCATTAATTCAGTTTTACAGAGTGAAAGTAGAATATAGGAACTGTGCTGGCCAATGAGGATATAGTTTTAAGCATAACAAAGACAGTCCCTTTCCTTACATCACTTAGAAACTAATGTTGGTGAGAGCTACCATCACCAGGTACCATGCTATGTGTTTGAAACACATTATCTCATTTAATCATCACAACTGCCCAAGTGGGAGAATGAGTAAAAAGAAATTAACTTGCCCAAGCAACACAGACAGTGGCAAAGCTATAATAAGTAAGTGGTTTGTTGATTCCAGCACGTGTCCTTCAAACCTCTCAGCTGTGTTTGAATCCACATACCGAGTACTAGTTCAATGTATTAATGCTACAGTCACGGCACCGACTGTGCCTGAATAACACTCCTCAAAAGTTAATGACTGTTACCCATTCTTCTTAATCAAGCTTTAACTTACATTCATAAAAACTGATTTTCAGGAAAAAAATAAATCCACTTTGATTTTCTGATATTACCACTTCGAAAAGAAATATATTACTTGCCCCCCTGCTAAAACCCCTAATTTCTTTTCGAATTAACCCTTGGAACTAAGCTTGCTTTTCAACGTTGGTTATAGCATTAATTCATGATGGCACTCCCCAAATCCAGCTCAGATAATGATGGTCATGGCAATTCTTGTAGTGACTACTGCCAAAAAGTTTATCTACTATACGTGTCCTTGTGGTTACTTCATGACTAATTGCTTTTTTTAAAAAATAAATTTATTTGTTTATTGGCTGTGTTGGGTCTTCCTTGCTGTGCGCAGGCTTTTCTCTAGTTGTGGCAAGCGGGGGCTACGCTTCGTTGCGGTGCGTGGGCTTCTCATTGAGGTGGCTTCTTTTGTTGCAGAGCATGGACTCTAGGCACACAGGCTTCAGTAGTTGCAGTACGCAGGCTCAGTAGTTGTGGTGCACGGGCTTAGTTGCTCCATGGCATGGGGGATCTTCCCGGACCAGGGCTCGAACCCATGTCTCAATGGACATAACTCTCATTGCCAAAAACATTTCCTTGGAATTCCATTTCCCAAATAACCCAGGTTTTTAATTTCAAAAAAAAAATACCTGATTTTAAAAGATAAGTTTCTACCCTCGGGGCAAAACTGATGATTTCTTATTTTTCTTGCCATAAAAGGAGATTCAGGAAGCCTCTGAATTATAGGTTTCAAGCAACCATTTAATTTAGATTAAATTAGACAGCAATTGTATGTTAAATAAATATGAAATGGCTCTGAATGTATTTGTCAAAGATTAAGCATTCTGTAATACTTGGCTTCTATTACACATTTGTTATTGCTGATTTTTAAAATAAATCACCATTTAATTGAAATATTTAAAGAACATTTACAAAGGAAAGTATAGTATTTAGCAAAACCCATGAGAATCTAGTAAGACCAGTAAGGTAGCTCTTTAAAAAAATAGTAGCCTATTCTCCAACATTGTGGTAGAAAATCTGTAGTGCAATTGTGGCCAGAATCCTATACAATCTTTACAAATGCCATGATTCAACTTGCCAACGTGCCAACATGAAACTGAAAAGTGTTTATTTTAAATATTTATTATCAAAGTACTTTTGGTCTGTTATAGGCTCTTCCCACCTGCCATTAAAAAAAATCATTAACTGAACTACAGGTAGATGAAAATAGGAACTTCCTCACATATCCATCAGTATATGAGTATAACTATCATTTTGGGGCGGCGGGGGGGAGGAATGAAATATTCCAGAGTACACTGCATCATGATTTTTATACTGTACTTTTTTCCTGCTTTCCCGAGCTGGAGATGTGGAACATGAAAAAGGAGTCTTCCCTAGATCATGCTAGAGGTCTTGCATCTTAAGGCCCAATGAGGCCCAATATCCAACTTACATAAGATACTCTAAAATGTGGCAAAAACAGAGTATTTCAGGGAGCGTGGTGGCTTTTTAGGTCAAATACTTCAAGGCACTTAAGAGACCTGAAAGATGACAAGACTGTAGCATTGAATGTTGACAGAGTGAACTAAGCAGAGGCCAGTGTCAGAATGGGTAGATCAAAGATAAAGAAGAGTTTTCAGGACTTTGGGCACTAGCTGGAGTCCAGCTAGTCCAAAGTCTGGACTACATATCAGAATAAATGAAGGAGCATAATCTGCTGGTAATTCCAGAATCATTAGAACTGGGAGGTCATGGATGTCTTTCAATAAGAGTCTGTAATGAGGGACTTCCCTGGTGGTCCAGTGGTAAAGAATCTGCCTCACAATGCAGGGGATGCGGGTTCGATCTCTGGTTGGGGAACTAAGATCCCACGTGCCGCGGGGCGACTAAGCCCGCACACCATAACTACTGAGTTCATCCACCTCAACTAGAGAGCCTGTGTGCCGCAAACTACAGAGCCCACAGGTCCTGGAGCTTGCACGCCACAACTAGAGAGAGAAAACCCACACGCCACAACTAGAGAGAAACCCGAGTGCGTCACAATGAAGAGCCTGTGCACCTCATCAAAGACCCCGCAAGCTGCAACCAACACCCGATGCAGCCAAAAATAAATAAAATAAATAAATAATAAATTTTTAAAAAAGAGTCTGTAATGAAATTAGGCAACCGATTTTCAAACTAAAGACCATTACAGATACACTAGGCTGGGAGTCAAGCTGGAATACACTTCAGATATGCACCTGTCTAGTCTATTGCTCCTCCCTTAAAGTGTCAGTACAGATTTACCAAAAAGAGTTAAAATTGCAGAATCTGGATATTAACAGCCTGATCCACAACTGAAAAATGTGGGAATTTTATTAAGGTATGACCACTGGCATTCTTCTTATCCCAATCAAAAGCGTCATAGCTTCAAGAAAAAAAAGAACTGAGTGACCAAAATTACCTAACTAATAACAGATGACAAAATAAATTTAAAATGACTGTTAAAGGAATGTGCCTTTTATCATAACTATTATGTCTCAAAAGAGTTGTGTAACTCATCATAAAAACTTTCAACCTCAAATTCATTAAGGAAAAATGACTTCTCTTGAGAGATACCCAGATGTTCTCTGCCAGCTCCTTAAATCCACCCAAGACATCTGTTGAGTCTTACTGCCTAAGGAATGTTAGTTTCTAGAAAAGATTATCTAGTCTATCTTGTGAAACATCAGTGACAGAGCCAGTGTGGCACTACTGATTCTGAGTTTGGGTAACATTAATCAACAATAAAAATGAATGTTATCGGGTCTTCCCTGGTGGCGCAGTGGATAAGAATCTGCCTGCCACCACAGGGGATACAGGTTCCATCCCTGGTCCGGGAAGATCCCACATGCCGCAGAGCAACTAAGCCCGTGAGTCACAATTACTGAGCCTGCGCTCTAGAGCCTGCGAGCCACAACTACTGAAGCCCACGTGTCTAGAGCCCGTGCTGTGCAACAAGAGAAGCCACCGCAATGAGAAGCCCACACACCGCAACGAAGAGTAGTCCCCGCTTCCCGCAACTAGAGAAAAGCCCGCATGCAGCAACAAAGACCCAACACAGCCAAAAAAAAAAAAAAAAAAAAAAAAAGAATGTTACCAACTAAATTCGAGTTCTGCTGGATAAAGCTAATTCCCATCTCTAGGTTTTAATTTCTCTATGGGTCAATTAAAGGGGTTGGATTAAGTATTTCTTAAAGTGAGGTTAACCTCTGGCTAATCTGAATCATGTAGGTGTTTATTAAAATGCAGATTCCTGAGGCTCATTCCCGAACAAGTTAAAATCCAAATCTCTGGGGTGAGACCCAGACTCTGCATTTAAATTTATTTATTTTTGACTGCGTTGGGCCTTCATTGCTGTGTGTGGGCTTTCTCTAGTTGCAGTGAGCAGGAGCTACTCTTCATTGAGGTGAGCGGGCTTTTCATTGCAGTGTCTTCTCTTGTGGAGCAGGGGCTCTAAGCACATGGGCTTCAGTAGTTGTGGCACTCAGGCTCAGCAGTTGTGGCTCGTGGGCTCTAGAGTGCAGGCTCAGTAGCTGTGGCACACGGGCTTAGTTGCTCCGCGGCATGTGGGATCCTCCTGGACCAGGGATTGAACCCATGTCCCCTGCACTGGCAGGCGGATTCTTAACCACTGCACCACCAGGGAAGTCCCCCAGACTCTTAAAATAAGGCCCTCGAATTACGTTTCAGAGCCATGTGACTACAAGATCGTGAAGGGTCCTTCCAGCTCTGCCATTTGGGTTGATCCTTTGATATTTGTAGTAGTCAACAATTTAAGCATATCAAGAAACAAGCAAAATAGATCCAGTTTTATTTTGCTTATCAACAAGACAAACAGACATCGAAATAAAGATAATAGACTTCATTGTTACTCCAGGTTTGGGCTGTCATGAAATTGTATACAAAGTAGAATTTCAACCTGGTATTTCACCCTTTCCCTGCCCTGTGTTGCACCCCAGTCTCCCTTTTTTTTTTTTTTTTTTGCGGTACGCGGGCCTCTCACTGTTGTGGCCTCTCCCGTTGCGGAGCACAGGCTCCGGACACGCAGGCTCAGCAGCCATGGCTCACGGGCCCAGCCGCTCCGTGGCATGTGGGATCTTCCCGGACTGGGGCATGAACCCGTGTCCCCTGCATCAGCAGGCAGACTCTCAACCACTGCGCCACCAGGGAAGCCCCCCAGTCTCCCTTTTAAGTGCAATTCTCCTCTTCCTTCTGGTCTCCATGAAATACACTTTTAAGAAGGGTTCTTACATGGTGAATTTATGTCAGTGGGTTATCTTTATCAGGAGAGTTTAGGCATCTCAAAAATTAAATGTTAACTTTTACAAAATTCATAAAACGGTGATCCATTATAATACGTTATATAACTTGTTAATTCTGGAATGATAAAAGCCTTTTTCCTCTATTAGGAAGCCTTCTCAAGTGAAACTGTGTCCTGGCTCTCCCCCAAAATATAGTCTTAAAGGAAATTATTAACTCACATTTAAAACCAAACCTTGTTACCATCATTTTGGTTACTCTTATGATAAATTATAAAGAGTGAAATGCCAACATGAAGAAGACATTCCACTAATGATAAATAAATAGTTTAGGTTATAATGATAATAGGCAGCTCTCTGGAAACAATAATTTGCAAAACAACATATTACTGCCCTTTTGATTTCATGTTTCTAAAGATAATAAAATTTTCCTTAAGCGCATTGAATTTTCTGTTGATTAGGCCTTTAAGTTAATCATGACTATTTATTACCTCAAGTATTTATTGAGGAAAGTTTTCTATGTTGTACTTGTCCCTTTATTACCTACTACTTCAAAGTGCAAGGCTTGATTTGAATAGAGGATCTGAGACATGCAATACTATTAAACAAAAAGACTTGGCCTATGTTCAACCAACCAGACAACTACATTTGAGGAGCCATGAGTCTTAATGGAAAACAATTTTTCAGGTCCATAAATTAAATTAAATTAAAACTAAGTTTATTATCAAGAGAACTCTGGTGAATCCCAACTGCCATCATCGAGCATAAAAGGAAAAGCAGATTCTTAGGATATTTCATCATTTCAATTGGTTGATTCAGTCAAATAATTGGATCTACTGAAGTTTTGTTTCTGGCTGAAACAACTGAGGGTGCAGCATTTGTAGGACTAAATGGTCAAACTGACTGTGTGTGAATATATCACCCAAGGATATACTAAGTTTTTAGTGAGGAGAGACAGACAATAAACAAGGGAAGGTAATAAAAGCATGGTTATTTTGGTGGCTTAATTTAGGGTCAATTTTTAATGATCACCTGAAGAAGGCCTGGAATTCTTATAACTATTCTTAGCATAAATAAGTGGGGAAAATTGTAAATCATTTATATAAATATCTCATTTAGTTACATTAGTCTACAGAATGTCTCTTTTTTTTTTTTTTTTTTTTTTTTTTGCGGTACGCGGGCCTCTCCCGTTGTGGAGCACAGGCTCTGGACGCGCAGGCTCAGAGGCCATGGCTCACAGGCCCAGCCACTCCGCAGCATGTGGGATCTTCACGGACCGGGGCACTAACCCGTGTCCCCTGCATCGGCAGGCAGACTCTCAACCACTGCGCCACCAGGGAAGCCCTAGAGAATGTCTCTTGAACGATACTGACTTTCTGTATCAACATTTTTTCTCCCCTGCTTTATGAAACGCTCTTCTCAACTGGCCTTATGCCATCATACTCTCAGGTGTCCCTCCTTCCTTTCCTGTTCCGAGTCTAGCTGCTGGCTCCTCTACCCCCTTCCTCCTGAGAAATGTGGGTACTCCCAGAGTTCTGCCCTCAGTGCTCCACTCCTCCTCTGCAAACTCTGTCTATCGGTGAATCCTTTCACTGCTACATCATTTACATCCATAATCACTAAGTCAAAGACTGAAATCTCCATCTCTCCTTACCCTCCTTTTCTAGATTTAACTCTCATTCACACATTGCCCAGTAGGGCATTTCTTTATACATCCACACTCGACTCTAACTGAACATGTCTAAATATTATCCATGATCCACCTTCCACAGCTTCTCCTCCTAAAATCCCCTTAACATCTGCCAATGACAATGCTCAAACTACCTGGTTTGGTAACCCAGGCCCCAATATGCCATACTGTCAAACTGACGATCCTAAAGATGCTTTCTTTCTGGAGATTGCTTTGGGTAAGAGCCACCACTGACATCTCAGAAATGTTCTTTAATTTTCCTGGCTCTCCATTTCTTCTTCTGTGAATTCGGAGTAAATAACACTTGAGATTATGGTGAATACATGGAAGACTGCACATTTCTGCTTAAGCACTATGTGAGGACACAGCAAAGTGCAACAAATGGTTGCTGGAGAGAGCAAATGCGATGTGTTTACTTATGTCTTTCTTTCCATCTGCTTTCCCTTCTCCTCTTATTTATATTTAATTCATCATCCAAGAGCCAGCTCTGCTGCCCCCTGTCACTACTCTTAGAGAAATTTCCTTGATCACTATACATTTTCCCTGCAGAATTCACTTAACCAGGTACTGTCTTTTCTTGCATGTCTTTTTTATTTTCAATTTAATTGTGAAATTCTGAAGGAGTTGTTCAACATCCCAATTTTTGACCTGTCATCCAAACCAAAACAGTCGTATTTACTGAATAAATAAAAAGCCAGTGTTCCTCATTCTCATGTGCAAAGGGACATTTAGATTGAGCGGTGCCTATGCTTGGACCTGAGTTCTTAGTCCTGACTGACCGCAAACACTGTGACAGTCGAGCCAGGGAGATCAGTGCTTTGGCATTCTCGGTGCTTTTTCCCAAGGAATGTAGGAAGATTTCCTATTTGTGAACTTTGAAAGCATTTCAGCTCACCTTTACTGACTCGTTTCTCTCCACCACGTGTGCTTGCAGAACTTGAAATGTAATGTGAATACTGAAGTGGATCGTCTCCTTCCTCTGGAGATGTGACTTAACATGAACAAAATGTGGACTCTACCCGAGCCACGCTCAGGAAAGCCTCTCAGGTCCGGAAATAAACATTCTGGGATACTCTGCAGGCCAGATGTGCAGACTGTGAGATGGCATGTGAGAGATGAGAGAAAGAACCCAAGCGCATTAAATCTAGCGTATTCCCAGGGTGGCTTGCTTTTCTTTGCAAAGATGTGGCGGGGAAGCCCTTTGCTCCTGGCTGCTGTATGCCCACATTTCCTGGCCGTTTGCTAATATCTATTAAAAGGTAGGTTTGAGAATAATGGTTCTGATAGGGAGGTAGAAAGCACCACCTAAACCCAAAATGTTTATGTGCCCCTTTCTCCCTAAAGCCCAAGAGCCACCTCATTAGACATAGGATATAGAATTCACCAAAATTCGACACCAGTTTACTGTGTTATCTTGAGCAAATCATGTTGCCACTCTGAGATGCAGCGTCTCCACTTTCTCATTTGTAAAGGAACTAAAACCTAGTTCCTTTACATCCATGATTCTTCCCGAGTGAAAGATTCATCTATACCCCCATGCAGCAGAGCTCTCCAGGTCAAACTCTAATTACTCTCTTCGGACCTCCAAGAAACGGCTGCCAAACCTCTGGCTGCTGACTGACGTTTCATATCCACGCTAGTGCACTTTCAAACACAAACCATCCTGAGCCTGTCTTTGTTCTTTGGGATGTCTGTTTCCGTCATCCCAAGAAAATGTAAGAACAGTCAAACACAGGTGTTTGGGCATGGCCTAACAACTACGGTTCTTTGTCTTTTTTTTTGAGGAGGGAATCTGTTTTAACGTATAGAAAAAGTCACAAAGGCTGATCCCAAAGTCTTGACATCCCCTCTGGTTGTCTGAAAATTCTCTCTGAAGTCCATGAGAATGCTGCACTCCATGGACCCAGGCCCGTAATTGGCAAATGAGGAAATATCTGAGGGGACAGAATTTTAAAGTTAGCAAAGAAAAAAAAAAAAAACTCTTAATACAGAAAAGGTGATTTTGTTGTTGTTGTTGTTGGAAAAAATGGGAGTTTAAACAGCACATTTATTTCCTTTTAATTTCTGGGCTGTCAGACATCAGCTCTGAAGCCCTGATTCGGAACACATGCAGAGTCCCTTTGAAGTTCTGGCTGTTTTTTTTTTTTTTTTTTTTTAACAATGGCAGAAAGATATAAAGAAATTAAACTGCAACATAATCATGAAACAGAACTTCGGGACTCCTGATTTACAAATTGTCATTCTTTCATTTTTTTATGGGCTCTGTTTTCAAAGCTTCATTGTGGCACATAGTTTTTTGTAATTTTTTTCCCTTTAAGCTCGATCTTCAGTTATTCTTTTCTCCTCCAAGATGAAGCATTCTACTTTTATTTTAATCAACTAAAAAATAGTTCATTGTGGTTTTCTGAAGACAAGAAAGGAACTGGAAAATCCAGAGTAATACATTAAACGGAAACTTTTTGATAAAAGCCATAGCAATATAGGGTTTAGCTCTTAAAGTACCCAATTCTCTTGGCAGAAAGACAAAAATGTACCTTAAATTTTCAGGCAGTCTAGAGAAAATGTCTACTTCGTTTTCATGCTCTAATTGCAAAAGATCATTACTAAAGGTTTCAAGGATTCTTAATAAAAACTGCATTTCAAATTTTGTCTGGTAGATGCCAAATTTGAAAACACACACACACATACACACACACACACACACACACTCACATACACATAAACACACACCACACACAAACCGATTTAATGTTGTCATTCAGAGGTCATACCTATTTACCTGAACAAGGTGCACATGAATTGTGTAATCCAACAGCCCCTTTAAAATCTACATGCAAATATGAATAGGCTAAAAGATTCTTAGTCGCCCCAGTCATTTTCCTCCTTCTATATTTTTTCTGTAAATCTTGTATTGGTTTTATCATATAAAGTACTGTAATATTTATAATCTTTCTTAATACTGCTACACCTTATTCTACCTCTTTCCATTGTTAGAGTGAAATTTCTCCTGCAGGGTTTCTTCTCTGCTATATTTTTAATGGTCAAAATTTCAAAAACGATGATTTCATCCAAAGTACTGACCTTCAGTGACTACTCATCATCTTTTATGTCAAGTTCCAACTCCATAGAGCAAAGTAATGTGGGAAGTTGGAAGAACTATCCCCATCACTGGTCAACTTATACTCACTTCTGAGAACTGGTGGCTAAATTTTCAGAGACTCTGCAAGCACAGCCATTATTAAATATTATATAAGCTTACAATTTAAAACATATTAAAAACAAAGGTATTAAATACTCAAAACTCATCATTTCCTAATTTTTCAGCACAGTTGCTACTGTATATGCTCCTGGGGTTATTTATCTCTATTGTAGTCCTCTGGTGGAAATACTATGTAACGGTTTGCTACTGCATATCTCTTCTTAACTTGTGTTAGTGACTTCACTTTGGTAGCTGAAATTGGCCACGTGCAAGTATTACACCACAGGCCTGTTTGTTTGTCTGTCTGTTTTAGAGAGCTACCTTTCAAACATTTACCTGCACCACTAATTGACCTCTGTACCTAAATTATTCAACATACCTAATTTACAACTTACAATGATCACTTTATATTTTATCTTGGGTAAATTCAAGTAAGAATTGGAAGCTGGAATTTATTTTTGTCAATCTTCCTTTTGCGGGGAGCATGGAAGGGGAGAATGAGAATACGTGTAATTATTTCTACTATTTCCACTTGCCTGCAGCCTGAAAGTCCTCAAATCTCCTTAACTGCATGCTATTTTTCAATCTCTTCACTGTTTTTCAACATACTGACTTTCTTTTTACGTTCCCAGCTTCCAGGGTTTTAATTTCTTTTCTGCCTAGAATAAAACTGCATTTTCACATCTACTGAACCACTTCTCAAGGCTTTAATGAAAATTTACATACTCTGTGATGTCAACAGTAATTAGGAAGGTTGGTATAAGATTCCTCTTATTTTCTGGGCCAGGATCAGGCACACGTGGTCCAAATGAAACAGAAAGAAAACTGTACATAATTTCTTTTTTTAAAAGGAGAGGGGAGTAAAGTGTCTATTGCTATGTCATTACCTTAGAATCCTGGACTGTTAAGTGTCTGGAAGGGGGGTACCAAGTATGTCAAGTAGCCTAATCCCTTAAGTATTAAATAATCATCAGATGGGCTGCCAAACTTCCTCTCATTCTACTTTGACAGCAGCCTCCATCTACAAATGAAAAACATTTCTCTGTCAAGTAGTTTAAATTCTATTATTCTGATATGAATGACTGTCTTGAATACAAACAGATTTTAGACAGAAAATTAAGATCTCTTTCTCCAGAAGGGATGTGGAAGAGATTTGGATAAGAACTGGAGAAAGTTTGACCATGGAAATTAGCCATGTGTTGAAAAGACTGCATTATTTATATATACTTACATAGCCTTTGGTCTAGTTCTCAAGAATGCTAGATTCCCCTCAATGCCCAAAAGACAAACAAAATTTCTAAGCAGAGAAAATTTCAGTTGTATGTGCTACAACTAAATAGAACTTTTTCACTGAAAATTCCTCTTTAGGTAGTTTTCTAATATTTAAGACTACTATTATTTGTAGTACAGGGATGAGAACAGCAGTATAAACATACCACCTAAGCTCTTGTGTAACATCATTTTTAGAGAGCATGAGCACGTCCTTAGTGAAACTGAAATACCTAAATCTCAGGCCTACATAGGTTCAGCACAAATCTGTCTCCTCCCAAATTCTAGCAAGGAGATTATTCTAATTTTTATTAGAATCATTACAATTAATGACACATACAAGTTTTTTTGTTTGTATTTTTTTTTGCGGTACGTGGGCCTCTCACTGTTGTGGCCTCTCCCGTTGCAGAGCACAGGCTCCGGACACGCAGGCTCAGCGGCCATGGCTCACGGGGCCCAGCCGCTCCGCGGCACGTGGGATCTTCCTGGACTGGGGCACGAACCCGTGTCCCCTGCATCGGCAGGCGGACTCGCAACCACTGCGCCACCAGGGAAGCCCACGAGTTTTTTGTAATTAAAAATTAGACCAATATTTCTCAGCCTCCACACTACTGATATTTTGGATCAGATAATGCTTTGTTGTAGGGAACCGTCCTGTGCCTTACAGGATGTTTAGCAACATCCCTGGGCTCTACCCACTAGATGCTAGTAGCACCATCTAGTTGTATCAGCTGCAATGTTTCCAGACATTGCCAAACATCCTCTGGAGTACAAAAATCACCTCTGGTTGAGAATCATTGAATTAGACTGATTTCCAGTGAAAATGTTAACTTGACACATAACACACGTTTAGAGGTTTCTTACCTACTGATGAAGAAGAAAACCGCATAATAATAATAATACTTCCGCCCACTTTTAAGATACTTTCGTAGTTTTTAAAAAGCTTTAAAACATTATCTCATTTAATTCTCATAACCTAAACATGTGGGTTTTTACGACGATTTTCAAAGATGAGAAAATTGAAAACAGAAAAAGAAATACCTTCCCAAAGATCACTCAGCTACGGTGCTAGATCCAAATATATTCTAACGTTCATATCTATACAGTCAATGAAAAATTACCAAGCACTGACTATATAAAAACAGTGCAACTGGTGTGGCTCTTAGCTTTTATATTATGCTTACTTCTAGAATATTAATCTTTAAAAAAAATACACATACATTTGTGAGGTGCCAACAATTCCATGCAACATTTACAAATGGGCTCCATATGAGGATATCTTCCTTCCATATGTTAAGAGACAGTGTAAGAAAGTATGTCTTTTCCTTTAGAATAAACTATCATGGAAAATATTGTAAAAATATCTAAAATATATTAGATATGTATACTACATATGAAAAGTAAAATATACTATGACTACGGCATACATTATAGGTACAAATTTCATCAGAACCAATTCTATGGAAGTCACCTTTAACCTTGATTTTCAAGGTTATTCTGTATCTGGATGATGCTGAAAATGACCTTAAATACTTATACCTATTCTCAGGATATCACTATTCTACCAATAGTCATTACACTACCAAGAGTAAAGTAAACTCTAAATGCCTCATATACCATGCATGTTGCCCTTTGGTGCATTTTGTTTTCTTTATCTGGTTTCACATCACTGGGTTGCATGACAGAGGATCACTGGTCTACTCTTCTCCAAGGAATAAACTAGCTATGGCTCCAAAGATCTATGGCCTTTCTCATAAGGATGGACCACAATGATATCATTGCTGGATTCTACTTTGCTCTTCAAGGTTGCAGTATGACCCACCTGTAATCAAATTTGGCTGTCAAATAATATGACACCACAACATCTGTGGGGAATTCTTACACTAGCAGCATGACTCAACTTGGAATAACATGAGTGATGTACTCTTGATATGCATCACAGCATCTTATGATGTGTCCCTCTTTAAAAATCTTTTTAGACAAAACTTCATCACCTGCAAATTAACTAATTTAAAATTCCTATTATTCCTCACCTAGTGACAAACGTTTTTAACAGACAGTTAATCTGTGAATTGTCTATTTTACCTGGGAAACATTTAACAAATCAGAGTGTTCTAGTGATTTGTGGGAGAACCTCCTTCCTTCTCTACCTTTTCCATCTGCTGAATAGAACTACATCCTGCAGGATGGATTCTACACCCTTGGGATCATTTGGTTTTTTTATTGGAGCTTGTTTTCATAGCATCTGCCTGCAGTTTCTAAGTCTTTGGATGCACATGGAGTTGGTTTCTTCTTTCACGTGAGGATGATCCTGATGTGAAGATGAAAGAGAGATCTTTCTTTCATCCCACATTCTCTCATTCCCCAGGTTTATACCTAAACTCTCCCATCTCTAAGGCAAGAGTTCTGGTATTCACTGATCCAAATGAGAGCTTTCCAGAGCTTAAAACCTTTAAGACATCCGTGAAACTATAAATATCCCACTATCCTCACCAGAACAAACCTAGATACTTCATAATCTTGGGGAGAGAAATGGGCTTTCCAAATTCTATGGAAAGGAGCTTTGAATACATCTTATCTTCTAAGAGTCAAGGTATTCTTGGTGTACATTTACCTACTCTAAGATGCTGTATTAGATTCCCAAGTGCTTGCAGGCCAATAAGAGACATAAGGCAAGGTCGTGGACTACAACAAGAAAAGATAAGGGGATGAACAAGAGAAGAGACGCCAACAGTATCATGAGCAGTTAACAAGAGCAAGTTCTTCCAGCTGGGAAATAAGGAGGCTCTTCAAGGAGGTGAGGACATTTCTGCTGAAGCTCAAGGATCAGACGATTTGGCCAAAGTGGGAGGAAGGGTAGAGAATCCACTGAGCACGTTACAGAGAAAGGAAAGGCCGAGGATTTGAGGTCGTTCTGCTAAACAAAAAGGAGAACTTTATGTAGAAGAGGGCAAACATCACAGTAAGGCGAGTCTATGACAACCCATGGAGTCTCTGGAATGTCATTTCTTCATAAAACCTGTCCTATTCCTGACCATCTTGACTTGAAGTGATCTTCCGAAAGCCTAGAGCACTTATTTTTGTCACTCATCCCACAAAAACCATAAATTCATAGAATTTTAGCTCTGGAATAAATGCAAATATATATGATAAAACAAGAGTTAGTAAGGTTTAGTTATCCTGCCTACTATTAGTTTAAATTTTCTTGCAGATGTATATGGAAAAACAATCTATTAAGATGTTAATTAGTGCCTTTTCTTCCTTTTGGGAAAATGACAGTATTTTCTTTCCAGCACCTGCTCCCCCATCTCCCACCCCTGCCCCATACACACACACATACACGCTGCCCACTTCTATTCACAGAGAAATCCCAGGCCTCTGGGTTCTGAGTGCTAGGTTCTTTGGTTTTCAGAGGCTATTGATGGTTTTTATGGTTCAGAGGAAATGAGAAGCTGCCAGATACCAGAAGACAATCTCCGCCAGATTTTTGTTTGGAAATCCAGCCTTATAAGATGATTTAATATAGATCATCATGAGAGGGAGGGAATTAGGGATTGGAGCCTGAGTTGAAAGGAGAGAAACTGGCCCAATTCCAGGCGTGGTTTCTTAGAGATGAAAGGGAGAATCCTAAACCTAAGGTAGCCATTGTGTCACTCTGTCATATCGCCTGATTTTATTTTTCATTTAGCACTTAATGCTACTAATACTATCCACGTTTAACTTTTTGTTTGCTAATTGACTCCCACACCCTCACCACTCCCAGGAAGTAAGTTCCATGAGGACAGTGAATTTATCTTTCTCATTCTCACCACTGCATCCTCAGGAAGCAGATGGCACCTCAAAGGGTGTGAGAACAGAGTTTAAAACAAAGGGACGGGGCTTCCCTCGTGGAGCACTGGTTGAGAGTCTGCCTGCCGATGCAGGGGGCACGGGTACGTGCCCTGATCCAGGAAGATCCCATGTGCCGTGGAGCGGCTACGCCCGTGAGCCATGGCCACTGAGCCTGCGCCGTCCAGAGCCTGTGCTCTGCAACGGGAGAGGCCACAACAGTGAGAGGCCCGCGTACCGCAAAAAACCCAAAAAAAACAAAAAAACAAAAACAAAAACGTTTTACTGAGGCTAGAGTGATACTTGCACGAGTGGAAAGCCACTGCAACGTTTAGGGCTGGGGGGCAAGGAGACAGAGTGAGACAATCTGGAGCTGTGGGGAAAAGGCCCCCTGAGAGAAGCTGGGATCTGAGGCAGAAGAACGTTGCGCCTGCCCAAGGCCGGGTGGGTAGGAGGAGCGGTCAGGGAATAGACACTCCACTCTCTCTCTCCTCTTGCCGTCTGAGCTCCTGCCAGTACCGGCATGGGCTCCGTGCATCTGGCATCAAGGGACCCTGAGGCTGCAGACTGTAAAGGCTGATCTCCGTGGGCACAGAGCAGGTTGGAGATGTGAAGTAGGGAGCAAACAGAGAATAATGCACGCATTTAAAATTCCCTAAATGAGGGACTTCCCTGGTGGCGCAGTGGTTAAGAATCTGCCTGCCAGTGCAGGGGACACGGGTTCGAGCCCTGGTCCGGGAAGATCCCACATGCCGCGCAGCAACTAAGCCCGTGCACCACGACTACTGAGCCTGTGCTTTAGAGCCTGTGAGCCACAACTACTGAAGCCCGTGGGCCTAGAGCCCGTGCTCCACAACAAGAGAAGCCAACGCAATGAGAAGCTCGCGCACCACAACAAAGAATAGCCCTCGCTCGCCACAACTAGAGAAAGCCCGCGTGCAGCAACAAAGACCCAACACAGCCAAAAATAAACAAATTAATTAATTTAAAAAATAAAATAAAATTCCCTAAATGAAAGACTAGTTTCTTGAAATGATAGGGAATTTTATCTTCCCTTGACAGTTTTTCTGGAAGTGGCAGGAGTGCTGATGGGGCAGCATACACATATTGACAGCAACAGAACACTCCAAGAGCTTGTGAAATTAGGAGCCAAAGGACAACAAAAAACATCCCTGTGCCCTAGCTTGGCACAGAGTGAGTGAAAATACATGCCTTCAAATGGATCACATCAGCCTGGACAGTGGACAACAGCAGCCGTGATGGAATGAAGGCTACAGCCCCCTGTGAAACTCTTTAACTACGGAAGCCCCCTTTACCCTCTCACTCAGGTCTCAGCATGACTTTGGGGATGGTTAGGGGGATCCCCATTGACCTTTGTTGAGGATCTAGCAAGTGGGAAACCCAAAGCCAGATCAAATTTGATTCAGAACAATAAATCAGCACAATATTTTATGAATCCAAGGGTGTACAGCAAATTCATCCCTGCTATGTACTGCTTATTCTTTCAAATAGACATTAATCTCCATGAGGATATTATGGGCTGAACTGTGTCCCCCATCAAATTCATATGTTGAAGTCCCAAACCCAGTACCTCAAAATGTAACCATTTTTGGAGATAATATCCTTAATAGGTGATTAAGTTGAAATGATGCCATTAGGTGGGGCCTTAATCTAATATGAATGGTGTCCTTATAAGAAAGAGAAACCGAGCCAAGGAGAGAGGCTCATTCTCCTTTTGTAATATATTGGGAGTGTGAGGAACAGTGCGTCTTTCATAATTATCTTCTACTTATATGGTAGGCACATGTGAAGTAGAAAACAAACCTGACCATTTCAGTCAAGTTCTACTTCTTACTAAATTAGAAAATAACTTTTATCTATTTTAAAAAAATAGGGAAAATAATATTTTTATTCAAGGAATTTTTTTTGTTTTAATTGGTAGGATTCTTTTCTTCATCTTCTTTTTTCCTGAAGTATAGCTGATTTACAAATTATTCAAGGTATTTTAAAGCTTGTACGTGTTCCAATTGTTGGGTGTTTTTGGAAAGACAGGAATCATGCTTATTGTAATTATGAGTATTTCAGTCTCGGACATTCAGCAGAATCTCTGTTCCCAGTCATAGCCAGCATTATACTGATTCTAGACCCTTTGCCAGTTGTGTAAAGGTCATGTGGAGGTGAGCAGAATATGAGGTATCTGGCTCCAATTCCACTTGAAACATTAAAGTGACTCCAGATTGATAAAATAGAGGAACAGCGTGCTGGACTACAAATATTGCAAACCAGAGCGAGTCAACCGGTACATTCTTGACTAATGGTGACTGACAATGAAAGGGAGAAGAGACCTTAGGAATGAATAAAAGCTCCATTTTAGTTTAAGGTGTAGTTAAGACGTACGAAGAGTATTTCGTAGAAAGATGACTGAAGACATGAGAGTGAACGGCTGGCAAGGACAAGAAAACAACGCTTCCTGCCAGGATATGAAAAGTCACCCTTTTCATGGTCAAATACTGGCACTCAGTGAGATAGGGATAAAAAAGGAAATTAAGAAAGTTAAAAACAGAAACTCTATGCCTATCTTCAGAAAATGCAAGAGAGGAAATTCTACTGGAGGTCTGTTTGTAAGACTGGCAAGAGGAAGACCATGGAGTAAAGAAGTTAAGAAAGATGAAAATGGATTAAAGCTTGAGAGGAGCATTATCGATTCAGTAATTCTGGTCTAACTTACCACTGCTTAGGCCCTATGCAAATGTTTTACATGAACTATGAGTATAGTGTTGTTTCTGTTTAATAAATGAGGAAACTGAAGTTTAGAGAGGTTAACAACCAGCCTAAAGTCACGTAGCGTACACAAGGCTGAGTCAGGACACAAATCCAGGTTTGCCTAGTTTCACAGACCTTGCTGTAATTAACCCCCAGGCTGAAAGTCCATCAATTCTCAAAGTGTTCCCTTTCTCCTACTGTGATCAATAAACTTATTCTCTGGCCTAAACATGTAAATTGTTTGCAAATAGCTCACGCAAGCAAACTGCCGACTATATTTGTTCCTTTCCCCCTGAAAAACTCTGTATCATGCTTTATTATATCAGACTGACCTTTCCTACAAGCAGGGGTTATCTGTGCACAACTTGTTTTGTTCATCCCTTGCACAATACCACAGGTAAATAAGTGCGCTCATTGTAGATGATTATTCTCGCTAGAGAACACTCCAAGGAACGAGATCAGTGAGACTCCTGACTTCAGAACGCTAACACATTTAGGTAGAGAAGTGTTTCACTTACAGTGTGAAATTTCTTTCTCCCAACCTTTCCTATTCCTCGGGTACTAAAATCGAGCGTTTTTCTTTTGTTATGTGCTAATTTGATAACTCAGCAAAATTATTACATTCTAGGAAATCCAACAAGATGTCTAACTGAGGTAAGTGTATTTTTATTTATTTCAACGATGTAATTTATTCAATAAATATCTTCCCCTGCCCTTGTTTCAGCTGCTCACAGGCAATTCTATTAGGAATGAAATATTATTAGAGGGGGTTCTCAAAAAGTGCTTTATCTTCATTATATTGAAAATTCTATTCCAAATGAATCTTTGGGGAAATCTTTTTTTACTGACACACTTTCTTTCATAGTTTTGTTTCAAACATGAGGAGCTTTTCCTGCCAAAGCCTCATTTTTCTCCTTCTTTTTGGCTAAAAGCTGTTTTCTGGAGACTGTTCCTCTCCCCCATCCCTTGGTGGCTCTCCCCATGATGACTCTCCGCAAGACACATTAGAGCGCTTTGCCCTAATCCATATTTTACTAAATAGCCCCAGGAGTGAGAAGGACCTCCACGAGGATTTGATTAAACAAATTCTTAAAGCTAATAAAACGTTTTCAAGTTGTAAGAGAAAGCAGCATAGTGCACATGCCCAAGGAGACCAGATGTCTCACTTTTCAGTCATCCTTGAGGAATATGGTTTGGGATGGAGTATATTCTCTTTGAGACCAGTTCCAGAGGCTTCAGCCTAAAGGGGCAGTCTCTCATGAAGGTAGCTTTATTGAACAGCGCAACACAGTTGTGACTTAAGCTATTTCTATACTTTTCAGAGCAATTTTATGTTTTTATTGAAAAGGTAGAAGAAAATAAATAGGTAAGAGCAGGCAAAGCTTCTGATTAAGCTGAGTCTGACGTAAAATCATGTGACTTACCCCTGGGAGAACTGGAAAAGAAAGCTACTTGTTAAATACAATAGATCAGAAATGTATACATGCAGGTCTGAGGATGAAAAAGATTAGATTAAGCATATTAGACTGATACATGGAGCCTATTTTTATAATTAAATAAGCTTGGTTATGAAAACAATACTATTGAATGTTCAGGAAATGGTTAAAATGAACCAAGTTGGTTGAAACATAGGTAATGGTCATGTTTATATATGCTAAAATACCTATATTATCCAGTGGGGAGAAGTCTAGCAACTAAGTGGTTAACTTGGTCCCTATCCATAGTCACAGAGATTCATTTATTTAAGGGGAAAGGAAAATCCTGTATAGGCATAGGATTCTCCCAGCTGACTGATAATAACAAACAGGCTCACTAGAAACAAATGGTTCTAAAATCTCCACTATATTATGTGTTCAATAGACATAGTTTAAATATCAAGTCTAGCTTTTCTTTTTCCTAATGTCAGCAATGCAGACAAATAACAGGCCTTTAGAGAAGAATTTTTAAACTTTGAGATATTTTAATTCTGCCCCAGCAGAGAAACAAAGAACCACAGAAAAAAATATATTATTCACATGCACACACACATACACATATGTAATAATGAGCGTCTGATCTGTTGCAGTATGGGAGCCCTGGGAATAAAACATCTTGTTGAGAATCACTGTAGTATTTTATTAGACAATCATGATTAATGTCACAGAATTTAAGCAATCTTTGAAAAGAAGTCAAAATGTGCCACAAAAATTCACTTGATTGTGCCAGTGGGAATATTTCCTAACATAGTCCCAAACTTCAAAAATAGTATAAAGCATGCAAATGGAGAAAGGGGCAGGGTCCATCCATTTCTTCCCAAGTATATTTAATTTATTTAACAGAAAAATGTTGGGAAAACTGTGACTCTCATTAGCATGAGAAAGGAGCATCCAGTGGTATCTATACACTGGGCTGTTCGCATTTTGTTTTTCCCAGGGCAAGGGAGGTATTTGAATTTCTTATTGCTTTATGTCACCAGTCTGTAACCCAGACTGTAACTTTAAGATGTTATCTCCTGGCTGCTCAGATAAACAGCCCATTATGTTTTTATGGTGGGCAGTTCCGAATCCTCAGGGGATTAGAAGATATTGGCTGGAATTTGTGGTTTCCTGCTAGATTATCAAGGGGTCCATGGGACCTTGTTCAGACTATATCTTTAAGCAAACACCTCTCTCATAATGGTGTCTCACGCTGCCTTCTTGGCCATGGACTTCAAAAGCTGATTGCAGGGAGGGCCAAGAAGGCAATAACCCCTAATATAACAGAACCAGCCTAGAAGGGACAGACAGGGCAAAGGTAAGGCGTCTCTGAGGTTGGCATTTGTGTGTTTAGCCACATGGGGTGAATAGGGGCCATCTGTTCTTGAATCAGCTAACTCATCGTTTTCACACCATCCCAGGATCAAGTACATTTCATGGCTACAGCTGTCACCAATAAGAGCTTTCCCAATCCTAATGATACATATTTTACATAGTTTATTTACCTTAATGCTCTAAATAATGATAGTATGTATAGACGTAAGAGAGAGAGAGAGAGAGTGTGTGTGTGTGTGTGTGTGTGTGTGTGTGTGTGTGTGTGTGTGTGTGTGTGTGTGTGTGTGTGTGTGTGTGTGTTGGGGGATTTGAGTTGTTCTTTGTAGATTTAAAAGTAAGACTATCACAATTAAAACAAAACTCAAGTATGTATTCATAAAACTCATACAGCCTTTTGGCAAGGGAAACACCCTGGAACGCTGTGCTGCTGGAATTCTTTGCTTTCTTTTGACTGTATTGTGTGAATTTTTTTTTTTTTTAATTAGAGAAACTCCCTGTTTGAGATCTATATGCAAAGAAATCCCTCCTCTGTCATCTTTCAAGTAGTTATGTATGCTATGAACATTTCAAAGAATGCTTCATTTCAGAAAACACACGAAACAGTCTCAATTTTAGAGATCTGGAAATAAGAAACAGAAACTTGAAATTTTTGTTAATATTTCAAACTCAATATAAAATTGTTTATTACATGGGTGTGTAGCTTATTAAATATTAAATGTGATTAATGTGGATATGTGTCTTTATCCACACAACTTGGTAGGTGATAAATTACATTGAATAATTTAGGGCTTATACAATGATTTTAAGTATTTTTAATCCATTGTATTCATATTCATTATTTTGTAAGTTAAGTTAGCCACCGCATCTTCTAAAGGATATATTAAAATGCTACCAATTTTAAGTTTGGACCAAAACAATTAAAATTTGTATCTTCCAGGGCCTATAAAATTTTAAAACTATGATTTATTTAATCAATACAAGGTCAGTTGAAATTTGCTACTAGTGGATGACAGTCTCCCTTTATTAATATTTTTAACACAACTAGCCTATGCTGTCAGATTCTTCACGAATCTCAGTAAAGATAACAAAAAAGAAGAAATCAGGCTCATATTCAGGTATAGAAGAGTGAGTTACTTTCAGGATAAGTGATGCCAGTGGTAACACCAGGACTTTGAGTGAACTCAATCATACTGGTTGCTGTTTACCAGAGTTCAGTTCAAATCTAAACACAACAAAGAAAGTGCCCTCTATTGATAGGACAATGAATTAGAATTTTGATTCTGAGAAAGAACAGTCTAGATAGCTCATCCAAAAGTTATGTTTTCAATCAGCGAAACCATAGCAAATACATCCTAAGATTAAAACATGATTTCTCATTAATAACAGTTTGCTTGGTGGAGACTCCAAAACCTAAGTCCATACTTTGGAAACTTTCCCCATGCAATAACTTTCTAACCCAGCAATCTTTATACTTTTTGGTAGCATAATCTTAACAGAATTTTAAAAACTCTATACTCTCTTGCATATTTTAAGAGCATGTCTAATATTTTTAAGAGCTAGTAATTTTTAAAGGATGCATTTTCAACATATTGTATAAGCAGTTCAAAAATATTTCTTCAAAATATTAGACCTCTTGATCCAGCTTATTCAATGTATGGAAAATGTCCACCATACAACAGAATTGGCAATACCAGTCCTGTTTGTCACACCAATTAACTAAATCACAGTCATTTTTTCTTTTCCAGGAAAAAGTATTATTCCCTTTTTCAATTCAAATATTGTATAAGTGAATTCCAACACAGGTAGAATGATGACAGATGGATGGACGAATGGATAAATAGATAAGATAGGTAGGTACATACATACATATGTACATACATACACATATATATAGAGGCACAGAGTCTTTTTGTGAGTTTGTAACCTAAATAAGATACTGTTTCCCTCAATATTGCTTACCAAAACTCACTTTGTTTTGTGATCACAAAAAAAATCCCTCAGAGATAATGCATTTTCTTAATCATTCTTGTTCACATACTCCAAACATTATCTCCATGAGGCCACTCATTATTTTCATGAAAATATTAGAATTTTTTTTCATTTATGTGAAATTTCCTTAGCTGTCTGCCATTTGGCCAAGTACCACTCAACATTTCATGCCATACTTAAGTTACCTTGTAAGCAAGATCTTTCTTTCCTCAAACAGGTAAACTGATCAACTACTTCATCTGTTTTCCCATAGGTTATTCTAAGTATTTATTTTACATCTATATTACCATAGTTGTATACATATCTCTCTTAATATGGTTCCTTATTATATTTAAAGACTTACTAAATGGTTTTAAATGAAACAAAAGAATCAACAAATGATTCAGTAGTTAAGAAATAGTTCCCTGGTGGCGTAGTGGATAAGACTCTGTGCTCCCAATGCAGGGGGCCCAGGTTTGATCCCTGGTCAGGGAACTAGATCCCACATGCATGCCACAAGTAAGAGTATGCATGCCACAAGTAAGAGTTCACATGCCACAACTAAGGAGCTGGTGAGCTGCAACTAAGGAGCCTGCCTGCTGCAACTAAGGAGCCTGCCTGCTGCAACTAAGAAGCCCGCCTGCCGCAACTAAGGAGCCGGTGAGCCACAACTAAGCCACAACCTGCCACAACCTGCCACAACTAAGCCACAACCTGCCACAACTAAGACCGGGTGCAACCAAATAAATAAAAAAATATTTTTTTAAAAAAAGTAGTAGCTCCACCAAGAAATGTCTGAAACAGTGCTTCGTAAGGACAGTAGTCATGTCTAAGTTCATGCTCCAGAAGAGGTGATTTCTCTAAATGCATAAAATATGCTTTGCTGATTTCTACACACACAAAAATTTACATGGTATTATCATTCTTCTTTATTCCTAAAGAGATTAATTCAGAGGAGACATTTCAAGAATGACAGTAAAAAGCAGCAATCTAGGAAGACCATACGTGGACATGGTCTTTTAATATTTAGCTTTAGATCCATGCCATTGTTCACTGGTGGCAAAGACTTATTAGCTGGAACGGGGGGGACAATGTTTTCTTAAAAAAAATTTTTTTTTAAAGGATATCTGAGTGGGGAAAAAAAACATTTGTCTTATCGTTTCTAAAATTTAATTATATCCATTTAACATATGTAACAAATTGCAAATACAATTTTAAATGGAAAATAATTCAAAAAATATTATACGGAGAATTATAGCCCGTTATTCATCCTTTTTGGTTGCTCAATCAAGCAGCTTAACCAGACCTTCTCCAGTAGAACATGGTCAAATTGTATGTGACCTACAACTTTGATCATTTGATATTCTGCAGGTGAAGGTAGCAGAAGGTAGCAGAAGCCCTCATACAGCATCCTTTAAACAATTTGTGGTAAACTGTAACACTGGATTTTAGGAGTCATGTGATATTATCTATTCTCTTATAGATATATCCTAAGAAAACAAACAGAAAATGTGTAAAGTCCCAGAGTTTTGATAAACCATGAATTCTCCCAAGTCTGAACACTGTTTAGGTTTCAGAAATTACTCAATAAGTGATCAGTTAAGAAATATTATTAATTTCTCTCCAAATGGCAGCCAAGTTTCAATAGACGTCTAACATATAACAGGACTTATATTTTCATATTTATTTATCACCCTCTGTTATAAATATGTAGAAAAATATCACTAAAGCCATTTCTGAAAAATTCAGTCAGACCAGATTTTGTTCAGCCAGCATTCTTTTCCATGATTTAAATTTTAAAAATAGGAAATGTTAATGAAAACAAGCTTTGAGACATTCAACGAAGTCACAGGTCATGATTTTATACTAGAAAAATATTAGCATCTGAATTTTGTGCATTGAATGAACATATGTTGCTAAATCTTTTAGAATGTCACTGAATGTAGAGGTAGTTTAAACCACTTTATTTTCCTTTGTTCACGTTTATGGTCTCAGGAACTGAGAATGAATTTCTTCATTGGACACATTAGAGCTTAATTTACCTACCTTCATTGTTTCTCAATAGACATCCTGTGTACTGAAAATTTCAGTAATAGAATTTGCACTTTGAATGTACTGGGTCAGAATTGGTAACTGTGAAGCAATGTTCTTTCTTCTCTAACAAGCCACAGGTCCTCAGGAGTGGTATGTGACCCGTTTTCACCATCACTAACAAAAAGTCATTTTACACAAAAGGAAAAACCTTTATAACTAAAAATAAAATCTTGTGACGCATTGTGAAAATTATTTGGTCTGACATTGGGTTTTATTATGCTTTGTGTTATTCGTGAGGAACAAAGAAGATCATGCTCAAGATTGAAAAAGAAAACACTTAAGGAGGTCTGGGCAGTTTTAACAGCATGAGTGAAATACAACACCAAACAGGATGTCTCTATTCCCTTTGAACTTGAGGCATCCCATGGACCCTAAGCTACTGAATTCTCTGGTTAGTTATGTGGTGCCAGACATTCAGTGGCACTTAATGAAGATAAGTTTCTACCTCGTACTTTTCAAGGTAATGGTGGACGAATCCTGCCTGACCAAATTGAGTGTTTTATCAAAGTCTTTGTGAAGTTGGAGAAAATGTACACATTTTTCTTAGGTCTTAAACCAATTGTCCACTTTCTATTTTTCTTCACTGACTGCCAACAAATCTTCCAATCAATAGGCAGAAATATGTCCACATTTACGTCTCAAGAATAAATGTATTTGCTTGTTCATTTATTTTATTTATTTTAAGGTTTTTTTTTTTTTTAATGTGGACCATTTTTTTAAAGTCTTTATTGAATTTGTTACAATATTTCTTCTGTTTTCTGTCTTGGTTTTCTGCCCACAAGGCATGTGTGATCTCAGCTCCCCAAACAGGGATTGAACCCACACCCGCTGCATTGGAGAGTGAAGTCTTTAACCACTGGACCACCAGGGAAGTCCCTGTTCATTTATTTTAAAATGTAAATAAGACTCTAATGGAAAATAACATTTAAATTTAAGCATCAACTGACTGTATCTCATTATATTTTCCTTCTTTTATAAATAACACTTAGAACTTCCTACATATTAGGAAAAGTGTCTTCTTGATTTTTCCCTTTTGCATTAATGAAAGAGGTACCTGTTCTTTTTTGAGGTTTCCCTGATTACGCAAATAGATCCATAGTTTCTTTATAGTTGTACAGTCAAGGAGTACAGAATCCACACTAGGACACTGCCATCCCTCTCTTTTAGAAATTTACTCATAAAGAAAGTAGCTAAGAATAATTAAATTATGCTTATTATTACTCAGCTTGTATTTGAAGTTTCTGTTCTGAAAACTCTTGGAAATTGAGTGGAACAAGAAGCTTATTCTGATCAAATGCAAACCCCAACACTGCACTGTCTTGCTTCACAACAGAACAGGCCAGAGATCCATCTGAGGCTACCTAAGGGGAACATGCCACCCTATTATTTTTGATTTTTAAATGTAAGCATCAACTGACTACATCTTATCAAAATTTTCTTCTTTCATAGAGATTAACACTCTAATTTAGACAAAGTGTGCATTGAACTAATACAAACTGAAAGTAACTCTCTACGTGAACTGATCTTTAGAACAGGATTTAGTGAAATCACTCATGATCATGCCTGGATCCTCTTATTCAGCAATAATTAGAACCCTTCCATAATATCAGTTCTAAGCACTCTCGTCTCTTATCATCACTGCCTATCTTTTCAGTTTACTCCTACTACTACAGCAACTGCAATAATTTTGAGATTGGCAATTCATTGATCCTATCCATTTTTCATTCCTCTTATACTCATTTCCCTCCTTTACCTGGTTTAGAATTCATAGTACATAAGATAGTCACTGCCTTGCCTCTTTCACTCTAATTCAGCCTTGGTTAAACTCTATTGCTCAACAGGGCTGGTGAAAATGACACAGCTTATGCTGAACTGTCTCACTTTGAAGCAATGCCCGTGAAAATTATGTGGGCCCTCAAAGTTGCTCTGTGTCACCTTCTGCTAGTAGATGCCTTTTTACTCTCCTAGCTACTTATGTCATTATCTTCTCTTCAGTTTTCAAACCCCCAAAATTTCCTCCCTGATGACCTTGGTTCCTATTTCACTGAGGAAGAAGTCAATCAGAAGCACACTTCATCAATCTCCTACCACTCCATTCAAGCACCTGCCAACATCTGGACCCATGTGCTCTGCTTTTCCTACTGTTACCATGGACAAGCTGTCCATGTATCTAAGATCTCATTCCCTTCTTAAATTCAAGGAAATTTCCCCAGAAATTAATTCTTTCCTCTCTCTATAACAGTATCAATTTTTCACCTTGTACTAGATCATCCCCAGCATCACATAAATATACTGTTATTTTACTAATATTATGTTTTTAAATGCTCATTTATTTTCTCTCTCCACCTGCTGCTCCATTATTCTGATCCCCTTTAGAGCAAAATTCCTCAAAAGATGAGGAATCTATGTGCATGTGCAGTCTTCAATCTCTCTCCTCCAATTCTTTCGTCTAATCAGGATTTAACTCATCAAACCCCTTAGTGACAAGGTCAGCAGTGTCCTCCCTGTTACTGAGCTTAGTGACCCCTCAACAACATTTCACAGGGCTGATAATGCTTTCCTCTTTGAACCGCTTGCTTCAGTTGGGTTCCAGGACACTAGCTAGTGAAAATCAACCAATCCTCACCTGGCTCCTCCTAACGACTCTGATGTTCTAATGCTGGAGCATTCTAGGTCTCACTCTTTACATATCTTCTCTATCTACCTATACTTGCCCCCTAGGTGATCTCATCTGGGCTCATGGCTTTAAATACCATCTACATGCTGATAACAACGACATTTATATCTTTAGCTCTGACTTCTACCCTGAACTCAAAGCACATACATCCAACTGCCTTGTAGACAGCTCCACTCAGATGTCTAGGAAACTTTTACAAATCTGTGCACAGAGCTGAACACCTGATCATCAGCTCAAACCTGCTTCCATGACCTTTCCCATTTCAGTTACCATCAATTCCTTTCTATCTGGTGTCCACACCCCAGACCTTGGAGCTATGCGTCCCCCCCTACCCTCACCCCCTCTGTTAGTCCAGAGCCAGTCTGTCAGCAAGTCCCATTCACTTACCTTTAAAATAAATCAGAGCATGACCACTCATCACTTCTACCTTCCTCTCCCTTGATCACTCTACCTCAGTGCCCCTTGCTTCTTCGCTCTTTGAGCACTCCAATGGACCTCTGCCTCGGGGCCTTTGCCCTGTCTCTTCACAGGACTAGAATGCTCTCACAGTTTGCTTCCTCATTACCTTTGGGTTTTCATGCAAACATCATTTATGAGCAAGGCCATCTCTGACCATCCTTTTCAAAATCGCAAGTCTCACTTCTCCCAGCATAACCTGATCCTTCCCCTACTTTAATTTTATTAATAGCACATCAACTCCTAATGTACTGTATGTTTACTTATTTATTTGGTTTAGTCTTTAGTAAATGCTCTATGAAAGAACTTTCCACGATGATGCAAATGCTCTATATCAGTGCTGTCCAGTGTGGCAGCAGCCAGCTATGTGTGGCTACTGAGCACTTAAAATATATAGTTTAATTAATTTAAATTAAAATTATCACATGTGGCCACTGGGTACCCTTTTAGACAGCACAGCTTGGATATATAAGCTACATGAGCTCAGGGAGTTCTGATTTTTTTAGACTGATGTAACCCCAGGACATAGTCAATGCCCAACATATATCCGTTGAATGAACTAAGCAATTTTTCCATTCTGGTTTCATTTTCCTGATTAAACAATGATGCAGGCCACGGTATTTGGTTGATGAAGGGAGCACAGGTTACATGGTTTAGCTCCCACTCACCCTGTAGCCCTTTGTGCAAATCCTAAACTGTGCAACAACAGGTGGTCATCCTGAATGACTTGGTTTTGCAGATAAACACCAGTTGTTTAGAGTCTGTAGCTTTCCCTCTCCTTTCTGACACAGCTATCACCAATTATGTGAAACGAACGGCAAGGACACAGTGAGAGAGCCCTAAATATGCCTGTCTCTGTCTACTGTCACTGCCTTGATGAAAAAGATACTTAGGGTTCCTTTTTTTCCTTCAATGTTTTTACCTACTTGAAACCCTGTGTAGGTTCTAAACACTCAGGTGAGAGAAGAGTCTCAACTCTGAGTTGGAAAATGGCCAAATATGAGAAGAATTAAGTAACAGGCTGGGAGAAAAAAAATAAAAGATCAGACATAAATTTAATCTTCTTAAACTCAATAGTAATTATCCTTAGAATGTAAATTTCATCTCTCTACCAAGAAGGAAGCTCCATCGATCTTACGTGTGGAAATTTAACATCATTATATGTCTGGGACAAAATCAAATGCACTTTCCCTAGCCCTCTGAATTTGTTTCTGTGCAATAAATCTCCTTTTCCCACTTTGTATTGCTCCTTTACTTATCTTTTACTAAAGCATCATGAGAGAATAGATACACAGGGACCCAGGTTTACCTCTTTCTGTCCTAGCAGGGAAGGGCCCAAGTCCTTCACGTTGGAGAGTTTTATGCTTTCAACACCCAAAATCACTTTCCAGGAGAGAAAGGAAAAGAATAGGAAAATGAGAGGGGGGGGGTGGGAGAGGGAAAGGGGAGAGGGGAGGGGGGGAGAGAGGGAGAGAGGGAAGGGGGGGAGAGAGAGAGAGAGAGAGAGAGAGAGAGAGAGATGTAGCCAAAGGGGTGAACTTAATAAACTTGGATCCCTACGGTGATGCAAGTCCTAAGCATGTCCTAGCCCTGCCTCTCCTTGTTTTCAAGGTCAATTTCTGATACAAACATATACAGAAGAATACATTTGACCAGCTCTGAAGCTAGACCACCTGTGAATCCCGACTGTAGCTCTTTTACAAATCTGGCATTTCTTATCTTTTTTATGCTTTAGTGTCCTCATCTATAAAATGGGGATCATAGCAATATTGCTTATCTTGCAGTGTTTTTATAAAGATTAAAAAAGTAAATGTAATGTGCTTACTATAGACTGAAAGTGCTTATTAAATGCTTGCAGCTCTTGTTATTCTAGATAGAGAACTTTAAAGCATTCTATTGGCTAGTCCAAATACTTCATTTTACAGGTGAGGACTGGAAACATCAATTCTTTTTTTTTTTTTTTGCGGTATGCGGGCCTCTCACTGTTGCGGCCTCTCCCGTTGCAGAACTCAAGCTCTCGACGCGCAGGCTCAGCGGCCATGGCTCACGGACCCAGCTGGTCCGCGGCATGTGGGATCTTCCCAGACCAGGGCACGAACCCGTGTCCCCTGCATCGGCAGCCGGACTCTCAACCACTGCACCACCAGGTAAGCCCTCCTGGAAACATCAATTCTTTAAACAGATATTTAGTGTCTGAATAAGGATGAGAACATAGTTCGCCTAACTTCCTAGTTAGTGTACTTTCCAATATACCACTCTAATATTCACTGTGTCCCCTTATTCCTTTCCCTCTTTTTCTTGATTGTTACATGGAAGTAAAAGGAGTCAACAGACTCCTTAGGAAAATTGGAGGTGGAAATGGTGGCTTTGGTTGAAAGCAAAAAGTTACTTAACATTGCGCTCTTCACATTTTTCCTTCTCTGATGTGGGAGTCATCAAAATCAAAGCAGACCAGTGGGAAGTCTCTGCCTCCTAACCCCAGAGAGAACAGATCCATTCACACATCTGCCAGGCTGCTATAGCACCAATGCCTCTGTTCTACATGGAAGGTGGCTCTAGGGCTGCCTCCAGATGGATAGATGAGGCAGGCCTACTGGAAAGAGTGAGCAGATGGACTCTTGAACAACCTTGGGCTATTCTTTGGCCAGGCACTTATCAGTTATTAAGGCTTGTACTCAACGATTTACAGAACCTGCAGTGGTGTGTTTTCCCAATTGCTGAGATCCCATTTTGCACCCTAGTGCAAACAGTGCCAAACAGTCCCCCTGAGACTACTGAGTAAAACAACAGGAACAGTCCCAATAACCAGCACAGTGCTTAATAAAATGCAGCTCTTAAAGTAGATGACCTTCCAGGAACCGACCCAAGTAGCCTGACACTCCTCTGTGTTCTTTAGGCCCTTCATGAGCCTCTCAGTTACTGAAATTAGCTACATTTAATAAACGTTTCCCTCTGCTGGCTACTTGGAAAATAAAGTGATTTTAGGAACTCTTATGTGTGCCTTATTTAGATGATTACCCTAAAACAGGAAGGAAATATTGTGCATAAGGACAGTGCTGTGGGGAGAAGTCTTTGAAAGAAATAAAAACGCCTGAGGAAACGGTTTATATCCAGAAAACTGCAAATAAATGAACAGAGCTGGCAACACATTTTGAATTTGAGATAAGTGATTGTAAATGAGATGACTGGATTTTATACAGTGCTCAAATATGTGCTATGAAACCCAGATCAGACAGACTTCCCGAAATACCTACACTGTTACAGTTAAGTCATGGCTGGCCAAATAAATTAAATCCTGAGTGCACCGCTAAATTAAGTCCAGTCTCTCTAGGCTTACCTTTGTCTTTTCATCTCGACCTCTATCTATGCTATTATCTTTCTATCTTCTGTCTTACTTTAAAATATATATCATAGTACTATCAATTTCCATAGTATTGTTCAAACGTAAATATTTTCTCTTATACTGTAGTAAATTTCCTTACTTTATAAAGAAAACCTGCTTCTGAAAAGATAATCAGTCACAATAGATGTGGTATAATCACAATCAACACTAGAAATGTTCCCTCAGGTGTTTTTTTAATTAAAAATTTTTTTTTTGATTTTTTGAATTTTATTTTATTTATTTTTTTATACAGCAGGTTCTTCTCTTTTTTTTAACATCTTTATTGGAGTATAATTGCTTTACAATGGTGTGTTGGTTTCTGCTTTATAACAAAGTGAATCAGTTATACATATACATATGTTCCCATATCTCTTCCCTCTTGCATCTCCCTCCCTCCCACCCTCCCACCCTCCCTATCCCGCCCCTAGGTGGTCACAAAGCACGGAGCTGATCTCCCTGTGCTATGCAGCTGCTTCCCACTAGCTATCTATTTTACGTTTGATACTGTATATATGTTCATGCCACTCTCTCACTTTGTCACAGCTTACCCTTTCCCCCTCCCCATATCCTCAAGTCCATTCTCTAGTAGGTCTGTGTCTTTATTCCCGTCTTACCCCTAGGTTCTTCACGACCTTTTTTGTTTTTTATTTTTTTTTCTTAGATTCCATATATATGTGTTAGCATACGGTATTTGTTTTTCGCTTTCTGACTTACTTCACTCTGTGTGACAGACTCTAGGTCCATCCACCTCACTACAAATAACTCAATTTCGTTTCTTTTTATGGCTGAGTAATATTCCATTGTATATATGTGCCACATCTTCTTTATCCATTCATCTGATGATGGACACTTAGGTTGCTTCCATCTCCTGGCTATTGTAAATAGAGCTGCAATGAACATTTTGGTACATGACTCTTTTTGAATTATGGTTTTCTCAGGGTATATGCCCAGTAGTGGGATTGCTGGGTCGTATGGTAGTTTTATTTGTAGTTTTTTAAGGAAATCTCCATTTGGTTCTCCATAGTGGCTGTATCAATTTACACTCCCACCAGCAGTGCAAGAGTGTTTCCTTTTCTCCATACCCTCTCCAGCATTTATTGTTTCTAGATTTTTTGATGATGGCCATTCTGACCAGTGTGAGATGATATCTCATTGTAGTTTTGATTTGCATTTCTCTAATGATTAATGATGTTGAGCATTCATTCATGTGTCTGTTGGCAATCTGTATATCTTCTTTGGAGAAATGTCAATTTAGGTCTCCTGCCCATTTTTGGATTGGGTTGTTTGTTTTTTTGTTATTGAGTTGCATAAGCTGCTTGTAAATTTTGGAGATTAATCGTTAGTTGCTTCATTTGCAAACATTTTCTCCCATTCTGAGGGTTGTCTTTTGGTCTTGTTTATGGTTTTCTTTGCTGTGCAAAAGCTTTTAAGGTTCATTAGGTCCATTTTTTTATTTTTGTTTTTATTTCCATTTCTCTAGGAGGTGGGTCAAGAAGGATCTTGCTGTGATTTATGTCATAGAGTGTTCTGCCTATGTTTTCCTCTAAGAGTTTGATAGTTTCTGGCCTTACATTTAGGTCTTTAATCCATTTTGAGCTTACTGTTGTGTATGGTGTTAGGGAGTGTTCTAATCTCATACTTTTACATGTACCTGTCCAGTTTTCCCAGCACCACTGATTGAAGAGGCTGTCTTTTCTCCACTGTATATTCTTGCCTCCTTTATCAAAGATAAGGTGACCATATGTGCATGGGTTTATTTCTGGGATTTCTATCCTGTTCCATTAATCTATATTTCTGTTTTTATGCCAGTATCATACTGTCTTGATTAGTGTAGCTTTGTAGTGTAGTCTGAAGTCAGGGAGCCTGATTCCTCCAGCTCCATTTTTCGTTCTCAAGATTCCTTTGGTTATTCGAGGTCTTTTGTGTTTCCATACAAATTGTGAAATTTTTTGTTCTAGTTCTGTGAAAAATGCCAGTGGTAGTTTGATAGGGATTGCATTGAATCTGTAGATTGCTTTGGGTAGTAGAGTCATTTTTACAATGTTGATTCTTCCAATCCAAGAACATGGTATATCTCTCCAACTATTTGTATCATCTTTAATTTCCTTCATCAGTGTCTTATAATTTTCTGCATACAGCTCTTTTGTCTCCTTAGGTAGGTTGATTCCTAGATATTTTACTCTTTTTGCTGCAATGGTAAAATGGGAGTGTTTTCTTAATTTCACTTTTAGATTTTTCATCAATAGTGTATAGGAATGCCAGAGACTTCTGTGCATTAATTTTGTATCCTTCTACTTTACCAAATTCATTGATTAGCTCTAGTAGTTTTCTGGTAGTATCTTTGGGATTCTCTATGTATAGTATCATGTCATCTGCAAACAGTGACAGCTTTACTTCTTCTTTTCCGATTTGGATTCCTTTTATTTTTTGTTCTTCTCTAATTGTTGTGGGTAAAACTTCCAAAGCTATGTTGAATAAGAGTCATGAGAGTGGACATCCTTGTCTTGTTCCTGATCTTAGTGGAAATGGTTTCAGTTTTTCACCATTGAGGACGATGTTGGCTGTGGGTTTGTCATATATGGCCTTTATTATGTTGAGGAAAGTTCCCTTTATGCCTACTTTCTGCAAGGTTTTTACCATAAATGGGTGTTGAATTTTGTCAAAAGCTTTCTCTGCATCTATTGAGATGATCATATAGTTTTTCTCCTTCAATTTGTTAATATGGTGTATCACGTTGATTGATTTGCGTATACTGAAGAATCCTTGCATTTCTGGAATAAACCCCACTTGATCATATTGTATGATCCTTTTAATGTATTGCTGGATTCTCTTTGCTCTTATTTTGTTGAGGATTTTGGCATCTATATTCATCAGTGATATTGGTCTTTAATTTTCTTTTTTTGTAGTATCTTTGTCTGGTTTTGGTATTGGGGTGATGGTGGCCTCGTAGAATGAGTATGGGAGTGTTCTTCCCTCTGCTATATTTTGGAAGAGTTTGAGAAGGATGAGTGTTAGCTCTTCTCTAAATGTTTGATAGAATTCACCTGTGAAGCCATCTGGTCCTGGACTTCTGTTTGCTGAAAGATTTTTCATCACAGTTTCAATTTCAGTGCTTGTGATTGGTCTGTTCATATTTTCTGTTTCATCCTGGTTCAGTGTTGGAAGGTTAGATCTTTCTAAGAATTTATCCATTTCTTCCAGGTTGCCCATTTTATTGGCACAGAATTGCTTGTAGTAGTCTCTTAGGATGTTTTGTATTTCTGCGGTGTCTGTTGTAACTTCGCCTTTTTCATTTCTAATTTTACTGATTTGAGTCCTCTCCCTCTTTTTCTTGATGAATCTGGCTGATGGTTTATCAATTTTGTTTATCTTCTCAAAGACCCAGCTTTTAGTTTTATTGATCTTTGCTATTGTTTTCTTTGTTTCTATTGCATTTATTTCTGCTCTGATCTTTATGATCTCTTTCCTCTGGTAACTCTGGGTTTTGTTTCTTCTTCTTTCTCTAGTTCCTTTAGCTGTAAGGTTAGATTGTTTATTTGAGATTCTTCTTGCTTCTTCAGGTAGGCTTGTATTGCTATAAACCTCCCTCTGAGAACTACTTTTGCTGCATCCCACAGGTTTTGGATCGTCGGGTTTTCATTGTCATTTGTCTCCAGGTATTTTTCGATTTCCTGTTTGATTTTTTCAGTGATCTCTTGGTTATTTAGTAATGTGTTGTTTAGCCTCCATGTGTTTGTGTTTGTTATGTTTTCTTCCCTGTAACTGATTTCTAATCTCATAGCATTGTAGTCAGAAAAGATGCTTGATATGGTTTCAATTTTCTTAAATTTACTGAGGCTTGATTTGTGACCCAAGATGTGATCTATCCTGGAGAATGTTCTGTGCACACTTGAAAAGAAAGTGTAATGTGCTGTTTTTGTCTGGAATGTCCTATAAATATGAATTAAATCTATCTGGTCTATTGGGTCATTTAAAGCTTGTGTTTCCTTATTAATTTTCTGTTTGGATGATCTGTCCATTGCTGTAAGTGAGGTGCTAAGGTCCCCCACTATTATTGTATTACTGTCAATTTCCTCTATTATACGTATTAGCAGTTGCCTTAGGTACTGAGGTGCTCCTATGTTGGGTGCATATATATTTATAATTGTTATATCTTCTTCTTGGATTGATTTCTTGATCGTTATGTAGTGTCCTTCCTTGTCTCTTGTAACATTCTTTATTTTAAAGTCTATTTTATCTGATATGAGTATTGCTACTCCAGCTCTCTTCTGATTTCCATTTGCATGGAATATCTTTTCCCATCCCCTCCCTTTCAGTCTGGATGTGTCCCTAGGTCTGAAGTGGGTCTCTTCAGACCTATATATGGGTCTTGTTTTTGTATCCATTCAGCAAGCCTGTGTCTTCTGGTCGGAGCAGTTAATCCTGTCACGTTTAAGGTAATTATCGATATGTATGTTCCTATGACCATTTTCTTAATTCTTTTGGGTTTGTTTTTGTAGGTCCTTTTCTTCTCTTGTGTTTCCCACTTAGAAAAGTTCCTTTAGCATTTGTTGTAGAGCTGGTTTGGTGGTGCTGAATTCTCTTAGCTTTTGCTTGTCTGTAAAGCTTTTGATTTCTCCATCCAAGCTGAATGAGATCCTTGCCGGGTAATCTTGGTTGTATGTTCTTCCCTTTCTTCCCTTTAAGTCTGTCATGCTACATGCTATCTTCTGGCTTGTAGAGTTTCTGCTGAGAAATCAGCTGTTAATCTTATGGGAGTTCCCTTGTATGTTATTTGTCATTTTTCCCTTGCTGCTTTCAATAATTTTTGTCTTTAATTTTTGCCAATTTGATTACTATGTGTCTTGGCGTGTTTCTCCTTGGATTTATCCTGTATGGGACTCTCTGTGCTTCCTGGACTTGGCTGGCTATTTCCTTTCCCATATTATTTCAACTATAATCTCTTCAAATATTTTCTCTGGTCCTTTCTCTCTCTCTTCTCCTTCTGGGACCCCTATAATGCAAATGTTGGTGTGTTTAATGTTTTTCCAGAGATCTCTTAGGCTGTCTTCATTTCTTTTCATTCTTTTTTCTTTAGTCTGTTCCGCAGCAGTGAATTCCACCATTCTGTCTTCCAGGTCACTTATCCATTCTTCTGCCTCAGTTATTCTGCTGTTGATTCCTTCTAGTGCATTTTTAATTTCAGTTATTGTATTTTTCATCTCTGTTTGTTTGTTCTTTAATTCTTCTAGGTCTTTGTTAAACAGTTCTTTCATCTTCTCGATCTTTGCCTCCACTGTTTTTCTGAGGTCCTGGATCATCTTCACTATCATTATTCTGAATTATTTTTCTGGAAGGTTGCCTATCTCCACTTCATTTAATTATTTTTCTGGGGTTTTATCTTGTTCCTTCATCTGGTACATAGCCCTCTCCTTTTCATCTTGTCTATCTTTCTGTGAATGTGGTTTTTGTTCCACAGGCTGCAGGATTGTAGTTCTTCTTGCTTCTGCTGTCTGCCCCCTGGTGGATGAGGCTATCTAAGAGGCTTGATGGGAGGGACTGGTGGTGGGTAGAGCTGGCTGTTGCTCTGGTGGGCAGAGCTCAGTAAAACTTTAACCTGCTTGTCTGCTGATGGGTGGGGCTGTGTTCCCTCCCTGTTGGTTTTTGGCCTGAGGTGACCCAACACTGGAGTCTACCCACGCTCTTTAGTGGGGCTAATGGTGGACTCTGGGAGTACACGCCAAGGTGTACTTCCCAGAACTCCTGCTGCCAGTGTTCTTTTCCTCATGGTGAGCCATGGCCACCGCCGCTCCCCCGCCCCCCCTGCAGGAGACACTGCAACACTAGCAGGTAGGTCTGATTCAGTCTCCTATGGGGTTACTGCTCCTTCCCCTGGGTCCTGATGCACACAGTACTTTGTGTGCCCTCCAAGAGTTGAGTCTCTGTTTCCCCCAGTCCTGTAGAAGTCCTGCAATCAAGTCCCACTAGCCTTCGAAGTCTGATTCTCTAGGAATTCCTCCTCCTGTTGCCAGACCCCCAGGTTTGGAAGCCTGACGTGGGGCTCAGTACCTTTACTCCAGTGGGTGGACTTCTGTGGTATAAGTGTTCTCCAGTTTGTGAGTCACCCACCCAGCAGTTATGGGATTTGATTTTATTGTGATTGCGCCACTCCTACTGTCTCATTGTGACTTCTCCTTTGTCTTTCCACGTGGGGTATCTTTTTTGCTGAGTTTCAGCATCTTTCTGTTGATGACTGTTCAGCAGTTAGTTGTGATTCCGGTGCTTTCGCAAGAGGGAGAGAGAGCACATCCTTCTACTCCACCACCTTGAACCAATCTCCAGTTTTTAATTTTTGTCTGTGTTGGGTCTTCATTGCTGTGCATGGGTTTTCTCTAGTTCGGGCCAGTGGGGGCTACTCTTCCTTACTATGTGCAGGCTTCTCATTGTGGTGGCTTCTGTTGTTGTGGAGCACGGGCTGTAGGCATGCGGGCTTAAGTAGTTGCTGCACGCGGGCTCTAGACTGCAGGCTCAGTAGTTGTGGCACACTGGCTTAGTTACTCCGTGGCACGTGGTATCTTCCTGGACCAGGGCTCGAACCCGTGTCCCCTGCATTGGCAGGCGGATTCTTAACCACTGTGCCACCAGGGAAGTTCCTTCCCTCAGTTTTATTCCTTGTTTTTATCTTAAACAACATGAAGGGTCCTTTTTTTTTGCACATAAAAATCTTTTAGGTGTTTATGGAAATTCTTACTAAATGAAGAAGTTTGCTGTTTGTCCCAGGTATCATTAGCCTGTACTACCTATATGAGCTTGTCTAGCTAGACTGACTCCTTGTTATGTAGGTGTCTGGGAGATTTGTTCCACCAACAAATGTGATCCCCCAAAATCTACAGACTCATGCATTTTGTTAACAATTGCTGATTATTGCTGTTTTCATCTGTAAATTAGTTTGAAGTATTTAAAAGCCATATAGTTATATTTTGTTATCAAGACACAGATCCAGACTTGTTCAATTCCAACAAGCGTAGTGTTCTATGACTGTATTAAACTTGTAATCCAAAGCACTTTCAAGGCACATGATACTTTTAACAGTATATAATTCTGGCTAAGATTTGTTGAGGGCCTATTAAATGTTAGTTTTTAGGGTGAAAATGGGCTGTTTTTATTTAATCTTCACAAACCTATGAAATAGTCCCACTTGCAGAAGAGAAAATTGAGTGTCACTAAAGTAAAATAAGTTACCCGACGTCACACAATTAGAAAAGTGTCAGAACCAAGTGTCGATCCTAGAGAGGTACGCTTCAGAGCCTGCTTTTTTGAACCACTATCTCATACTGCCTGCTAGTCTGGTTATTGTTTCTTTTCTTTCTTTTTTTAATAGCAACAAACATGGTTCAACTTGGATGCTTATAAAAGTATCTTGAATATACACCCATTTACCGAACTTTTCAAGTAAAAGAAAAAAAATAGATTGACTTTGCAGAATTTAAATACATTTTTAAATGAGGTCATTTGATTTTTTTAAGAGAAAAATCATCCAATAAATGAAAATCAATAAATATCTTTTGAGTCTGGACAGTGAGTGAGGAGATGTTTTAGGCCTGGGGATAAATAGTTAACAATACAAAATAGCCTCAAATTGCATAGTTTTGGCAAATAGCAATTAGGGCAAGCAGTAGAGGATGATTGGGGGGGCAGGGTTGGACACGTGGTTAGGGAAGAACTCTCTGAGAGGATAATACCTGAGCTGAGAAAACAGCCAGGGAACACTGAAGGAGAGAGGGTTTCAGACAAAAGGAATATCCTATGCACAGACCTGACAGGAGTCTGGCCAGTTTGAGAGATGGAAAGATTTGCAGGTCTGGAGCATAATGAACAAAGAGGAGGACCAAGGAGAATAGGGTCACGTAGAGAGAGGAAAGAGGTCATGTATGGTAGGAAGTGCAAATTATATTGTAGTTGCAGGAAAAGAATATTAAGCATAGGGATGACCTGTAATAGATGGTCAATGATTTGGTAAAATAATTTCTGAAGCAGACAGCTCCTCCAGTTACAGACATATTCTATCAAGGCAGAGAAAAGAGGAAAACAGTAGGGAATGAAGAGCTTACCTATACATTTATATCGTTATATATGACTCCACCTAAGTCACTCCTGAATAAAGGCTGAACATTAGAGAAATATGCAGTAGTTGAAGCAGAGATTTACAAACTGATGTTCCTAACCCTAGGCATTTCTCTTTCACTTCCAACGTGAAAATAAACATCAAATTATTTTATGCAGCTGACTCATTTAGATTGAAAAATTCTACACATTAAAAATCTGAAGAAATGATAGGAAGAGATAAATAAGAGCTTACAATCTGGTTAGATCCATACAATTTCTTATGGAACAAGCTGGTACTAAGATTTAGAGGTAGGTTGGGGAGAGGATGAAAAAACTTCTTTAAAATAAGTATGGCATTTTAAAAACAACTTGGAAGAAAAGTCTCTATCTATCTCATCATCTATCTATCTATCACCATCATCTCTATCTCATCACATTTCACATTGTTTGATTGAAAATACATCAAATTCTGGGGGCTTCCCTGGTGGCAAAGTGGTTAAGAATCCACCTGCCAATGCAGGACACACGCGTTTGGGCCCTGGTCTGGGAAGATCCCACATGCCATGGAGCAACTAAGCCCGTGCGCCACAACTACTGAACCTGTGCTCTAGAGCCCACGAGCCACAACTACAGAGCCCACGTGCCACAACTATTGAAGCCTGCATGCCACAACTACTGAGGCCTGCACACCTAGAGCCCGTGCTCCGCAACAAAAGAAGACACCGCAATGAGAAGCCCGTGCACTGCAAGGAAGAGCAGCCCCCACTTGCCACAAGTAGAGAAAGCCCACGCACAGCAACAAAGACCCAGCGCAGCCAAAATTAAATAAATAAAATAAACAAATTTTTTTAAAAAAAGAAAAGAAAATACATCAAATTCTGAGATCAGGAGAAAGCTTATTTCTTTTTTTTTTCAACCACTTCTTTTTTATTGAAATATAGTTGACATACGTTATGTTAATTTTAGGTGTACTACATAATGATTTGACACTTGCATACATTACAAAATGACCACCATGATAAATCTAGTAACCATCTGTCCCATACAAAGTTATTACAATATAATTAATCATATTTCTTATGATTACATAAGAATCATAAGATTCTTACATTCTGTGTATTACATCCCCATGACTTATTTATTATAGAACTGGAGGCTTGTACCTCTTAATCCCCTTCACTATTTCACCCACATTCCCATCCCCTTCCTTCTGGCAACCACCTCTTTTTTCTCTGTATCTATGACTCTGTTTTCATTTTGTTTTGTTTGTTTGTTTTGTTTTTTAGATTCCATATATAAGTGAGATCATATAGTATTTGTCTTTCTCTATCTGACTTCTTTCACTTAGCATAACACCCTCTAGGTCCATCTATATTGTCGCAAATGGAAAAATTACTGATACTTTTTTTATGACTAAAATATTTCATTATACATATACCCCACATCTTCTTTATCCACTCGTCTATCATCAAACGCTTGGGCTGCTTCCATATCTTTGCTATTGTAAATAATGCTGCAATGAACGTTGAGTGCATATATCTTTTCAAATTAATGTTTTTGTTTTTTGCAGGTAAATACAGTACACAGAAGTGAAATCACTAGGTCACATGGCAGTTCTATTGTTAATTTTTTGAGGAAACTCCACACTGTTTTCCATAGTGGCTGCACCCGTTGACAATCCCACCAACAATGTTTGAAAGTTCCCTTTTCTCCACATCCTCACCAACACTTGTTATTTGTTTAGGAGAAAGCTGATTTCTAAAGTACTCTTTCTACCAAGGGACCTGGTAGAGTTCATTGTACTCTACTGAGTAACAATTATGTTATTTAGGTGAAGAGATAAGGGGAAGTCCATGGAAGTGACTGAGGGAAATACTGGGCAGAGGAGGCTCATTAACTGTAATGCTCCGGAATCATAAGAATTTGTGTTAAGACAGTTGCCACAATTCCTGGTGACTTATCTGTGGCCATGAGCCCCAGTGTCACTTGGGACAAGTCTGGAGGTTCTGTTGAAAAAGATTCAGGGAGAAAAGAGATATGTGGGACTCCAGCCATCTCCCTATAAAAAGCAACAATAGCTACCTATTTCAGATGTTTTAAAATATCTTTAAATATTTAAATATGTTAAACATTTAAAAATAACTAAATATTTAGAATATATTTTCATCTAAGAATGAGAAGTTGTTTTGCCTTAGAATTCTGAACCCAGCTTACTTGTATGAAAACAACAATATCCCCAAATTTAATGGGTACAATATCACTGATATCTTCTCATATTTACAGTATCATATATTACAAAGCATCTTTTCAAGTTTATTACCTCATTTGATTCTCATAATAGCCCCATGCTTAGCCAAAACAAATATAATTTGTACTGTTTCTGTTTGAGAGACAAGAATATTAAGTCACAGAAAAGTGAGTTGGTTGCCAATTAGACCCAAAATACAGATCAACTAATTCCAAGTCCTGTGTCCTTTCTTTATATAACTAGCCCCATGGTTCTCAAAGTGTGATCCCTAGACCAGGAGTATCAGCACTCACCTGGGAACTTGTAGGAAATGCAAATTGCAGGTCCTACTCCAGACATAATGAATCAGAAATTCTAACAGTGGGGCCCAGCACACCTAACAAGTCCCCCAGGTGATGCTGATGCCTGCTAGTTCGGAAACCGTGGTACTAGATGGTAGTGATTCTCCAGCCCATGAGAGCAGTGTGAGGAAAACTTCCTGTAAGAGGAAAGTACACATTCATTCCCCATAATTTCCATGATAACTTCATCAGCCTCACATGTGCTAGTAGATGATTATCAGTCATGTAGCTGTGGCCCAGGCCCTTATACTACTGGCTCCGACCTATGACATTACTTAATAAATCGTTTGACTACCTGACTCTTCACTGTACTGATTTGATTTGTAAAATGAGTTGGAAACCAGTTTTACTTAGCGTGATCATCACGATTTCAGGCCAAGGGGAAACAATTTTTTGTCTGAATTAAAAGCAAACCCATTAAGAGAATCCACTACCTGAAATTTCTCCTTGATAATACTTTTGGTTGTTTTATATTATATTATTGTTTTAATTTTTACTTTCTCAAGACTCTATTCAATCATTGGAAGTCTGTAAAGGAAATATGAAATGGAAATCTAAGCTATAATTTTAGTATGGTCTTTGGCTGGGATTTTTAAAACAACATCTCAAAAAGTAAAATACTACATATTTCATTTAGTCTAAGGTGTCATCAATTACAGCACAAAATAATTGTGACCATGTTTTTACAAACCACTATGTAAATTAAAAAAAAAAAACATTGCCCACCCAACAATTAAATGCCATCAAATGCAAGAGGTATTCCGATTCAGACATGTTAAAGTATGAAAAAGTATCAATGAAATATAGCATGTATTTTACTGTACAGTTGCAGCTGTCATCCTCCTTCAGGATGTATGTATTTTATTTTCAAAAGCAATGTTGACCTGGCCCCAGTTATGGTACAGTTACAGTAATTTTGCTCTTCAAAGTTAAGCAGTAGTCATCGTAGCCTAAGGATTGTTTCATGACATCAGTAACTAAGCACTGCAGATGGAAAATATTCTTCTATAATTTGGTATCTGAGCTGTCATGTGGTATAAGGAAACAGGCAATTGAGTGAGAAAATGAAGGCAGGGTAACAGTAAAACATGGAGCTCTCACTGAATAAATCTTTTGCTTGTCATTTAAAAATAAAATCATTCCCAAATCTAAGATTTGTAATTTTTTATATGCTGACATTTTCCCTTCTTAATTAACCATGCTGCTTATTATAATGACTGTTAGTTACATATAAGGAAGCCGTGTTGCATAAGACATTTCTGAATATAAATGTCCTGTAAATCCACTTCCCCCTGTCTTTGCAGGGGGCAATGTACTTGCTTAAGAGCACAACAAAGAGATGTACTGGTATGCAGAAATTTTGAGCCAAAGACAAAATGAGTCCCTAACTAGTTCTTGCACAGAAAGCTTCATGAGAAACAGTGCACACGGTCTGCAAAATGGTAAGCTCCCATATGTTAAAAGAGCTCTGGTTACTTTTTTGACTTGGAGAATTTTATTTAAATAAGAACATTTTTGTTGTGAAAATTTCCTTTTATTTTTTCTGTATTTTCTCAATTTGGAATAAGCTTCTACAGTAATTAAAAACTCTCCTTATTTATCTGGGATATTTTTAATAACCCATTGAGCCAAGTGGAAAATATGCTGAGCTGGAAGTTAAAAGACATGAGATCAAGGTGTGGTTTTGTTATTCCTCAGCTCTGTGAGCAAGTCACTTAATTTTTCTGTCACTTTTTTTTAAATTTGGAAGTTATGTGACTGTAAAATCCATGATTGCAGGGTATAAAACAAAAGAGTGCTTCATATATATTATCTCATTTAATCATAAAAATGAAATGAGAAAATGCAGGGAAGTATTGTGTACAGTGCCTAGCACAGAGTAAACACTCAATGATTTCCAGTAGGTATTATTACTGTACCAACAATAAAAACAACACTGCCAGAACGAAATTAACGTTCCTTTTCCAGGTAAGAAAACAATCTTCAAGACGTTGAAATGACATTCCTGTGGTGTTCCTAAGGGCCCAGGCCAGGATTATGACTTGTCTACTGGATGACCAGCCTGTGCTTTCAACCTCAGAGCCATGGTGCCCTCCACAGTCATTCACAGCATAGCCAGTCAGATGGGCTTTGAGTAGCCCATCTTTTCGATTTAAATTTAATTCCCAAAGTACTGCTTAAAAACACCTTAAAATTATAATATTTTATCTATCACATGATTTCTAGCCCATTAAAGTTCGGATGAGACTTGAAGAATTTTAGTACCCAATAGCCTCTCTGCCAATTTTAACTTGAAAGGAAGGGGTGTATATACAAAGTGTAAAATGGTAAAGAGAAGAGGAAAGAGCAGATTTGGTGGGTGTATGTGGTTGTGAGACAAAGGACATGTACTGCAGTTTGAGGAATAGTTATGGAAGGTAGAAGGCATTCCTTCCTTCTTCAGCTGCCTCCCTCCATGTTTGTAAGTGCTTCATACTGAAAAAGAGACAGAAGCCCAAACTGACTAGAAACGTCAGGTAAGGTAACATCCAGGCAACAGGAGACTTGTGAAGGGATGTTCACTTCCACACTATTCACAATAGTGAGAACCTGGAAACAACGTAAAGGTCCATTGATAGGAGGACAGATAACGTACACTATGGTGTCTGTCCATAATGGCCCAGTACAGAGAAATTAAAAGGATATATAAACATTCATGAGCATATGTCAAAACAAAGATATTAAAAGTGAAAAAAAGCAACTTCCTTAAACTATATGTACAGAATAATGTAAATACTTACCTTTTGCTATATATGGTAAATTAAAAACCATACTCACTAAAATAATATTGTATAGTGTGTGTTTGTGTGCAAGTGTGTGTGTGTGTGTGCATGTATGTACAGGAAAGTATACAAATTATGACAGTGGTTATGAGGGGAATGGGAATAAGACTTAGAGACAGTGATTCAGTGATTAAAGGGAAGTCCTCACTCATCTGCAATTTTTATTTCTTTTATAAACAAAAGATTTGGAGTAAACATAATAAAAATATTTAGCTGCTGCCAATTCTGAATAGTGGAAGTAATAAAGTTGTTATATAATTCTCTGTATTATACATCTTTTAAATCGCCCAAAATAAAAAATATTTAGAATGGATGTATGATTTTAGACAAAATTTCTAATTTCCCAAATTACACTAGTTTATTCTCTCTAAAATGATGACATATCAATGTGCAAATCCTTGATATGATGTTTAAAATGTCGGTGTGACTTCCAGTTATGAGATATGAAGATTAGCTTGCCCTGCAACACATATCTGAAGTTTGTTTTACAGATAAGAAATCTCTGGAAAAACTGAACATTCATTTTTTTTTATTGTCTACTTCAAAGTTCAGTAATATATAACAAAATAATTATGCCAGGCATAATGGGAGAAGCAAATCAGCAAGTAGAAAGAGACAAACTATTCTCTGCTTCAAGGTAAAGATCGTGTGTGTGTGTGTGTGTGCTTGAGTGTGTGTGTGTGTCTGAAGTGAAGCCTATGGACCCCTTCTCAGAATGTTTTAAAATGTACATAATAAAGTACACAGAAAACAAAATAAACTACTATAGAAAGGAGCTACCAAAATATGGAGGAAAGCCATGGTGTAATACATCTAATTCTATATTACTGCATCAAAGAACTAATTGAGCAGCTGGTCTGACATATATCATCACTTCAAAGTAATGGTGAGAATAACTGATCATTGGAAATATCTACACAACAGTAAAGTGATATGAAAACAGCTGCCATTTCTATTGGCGACAAGGCTACCTATTTTACTGATATCGCTATGGTTTGTTGCCTATATTTATAATGGGAGAAAATACATTCCTAAATTCATACAGCTAATAAGGGGCAGGATTAGTAAAAATAATGTAATTTTTTCCCATCCAAGTTCATGAGCCCCATGAATTCTATCCATGGATTCCCAGGAGGCCTGCAAACTCAAATTTAAGAACGTCTGAGACAGAAATATGCCCACCATCCATTCATCTACCTCTACTTCCAAACTATTGCTTAAATTTGCATCAGTTGGAAAATTAGATAATCAAGTATGCTAGTTATATACACAAAGAATTAAGCAGAATCTCAGTAAGAGCAAGAAGGTATGTCTATACATTTATAAGTGGACCTTCTGCATCAATTTTTGCATTTCAGAAGTTCTTCTGTTTTCTGATTCTTAACTGTGTTTCAGATAGTTCAGTTGCTAAAAATGCACCACTGGATAATTTCTTCTGCATCAGCATATTAATAATGTCAAGATCCAAGCACACCTCAATATACCAAGACAAACTGCAGAGTTTTTAGGCAGGCAGTGCCTGAGTTATCCTCACTACAAAATAATGATGTCTCATTTTTCAAAAAAGAATCGTAATTTATTCCAATTGCCCCAGACTAATTACAATGTGAGAATGCATGTGGATACGAAAATGTGAGACAAAGGTACTTCTCCTCCTAACCTGACTTTTAACTGAATGGACATATGCTTTTTATTCACCTAGAATCCTGAATAGCTTCCTAGGACCATTCTGACCATTTTGTTCAAATAAGAGTATAAAATTCTTCTTACATTTGCGTTGTGTATTTTGTGTTCAAATACCTCATCTAAAATCTCAGACTTCTGTTGAATGTTTAGAATTGTTGAAATGATATCCACAATAAAATTCAAAACTATTACCTCACAATGCTTAATCATTCATTCCTTATGTTGTAAGTATAATTATTTCCCTACTCTCCTACTTTTTTTTTTTTTGGCTGATTAAGAAACTAACTTGATTACAAAATTAATTAGGAACAAAGTTGAGATTTAAACATAGAGCTTCTGACCCCCCCAAACGAGCTCTTCTGCACTCTCCCATATTTTTTCACACTTATTTCAGGTATATTATTTAAAGGAGTCACTCTCCCCCTGTCCTGTTTTTCTGAGGAGAGATGAAATGAGTTTTCGCACCATCTATATTCTAGCAGTTTTTAATACTCAGTGCTTCTGCCCAAGGCCCATTATTAAGGAAATCATTACTTCCCATTTAATATTTACAATATTTTCAATAATATTTCTATTAAAAGAAATATTGAATAAGTGACCATTGTCAGAAACACAGGGCTGTGTTCATTAAAATATTATAGGAGTTATGAATATGTAGTCTAAGACCTGGAAATAAGTAGCAGTGATAGAGGGATAGCAAAACCAAAAATAATCATGAACTCCCAATTCAAGTAGCATCAAATATACTGGAAGAAAGGGTCTGAGTTAGCTAAGAAATCATGGGTTCATTTTGCCTTTACTCATTAAAAAGAAATAATAAAGTTACTTAGACTATGTGCCAGGTGCTGGTCCAGCTTCTGAGGACACAGCACAGAAGTATGTAACAGAGGTTAATCTGATGATAGATGGATGGGAGGATACTTTGAATAATCAACCAGCATGATATTCCCCCAATTTCCACCCTAATATAAAAGAACAGAAGCAGTTCAAGTTTAAGGTTGATCTTTCATGAAGTGACATTTGGTAGGTGTCTTCCAGACACTTCTTTTCTCCACACCTGTTTGCTGTGGCCTGAAATTCTATTATGAGAAGACAAACCATTGTTGCCACAATTGCAGAAAAATAATAAAAGATTCAACTGCCAAACAGAACTAACACACTAGCTGGAATGTACTCATTTAAAAAAGTATAATCGGGTAATAAAACACACAGTGAATATGATCAAGTCCTTTACAGGCTTTGATAATGGGGAGAAAATTAGAGACCTCAGACAGCCATGGACATTTTAAGGTAAAAGCAGAATCATTAGTGAGGGAAGAACAAGTAAAAATGAAAATCTACTTATACTTCTGGCTCAGTCTGCCTTCAATTCTATGGACAAATAAAACGCATGGCAGAGGACACTGTGAAACAGACCCTCCTGAATACGCACGAGAGAAGCACAAACATCCATCATTAGCAGATGAAGTAGATCAGCATCGCCTCATATGTTTAACGAACTTGTCTCCTGGCACTGATTTGTTGACTGGCTTAGCACTCAACTTCTTAGAGACTTATTTCTGGAGAATTAACCAATGAAGGAATTTTTGTCCTTCCCCGAGATTAACTCACAGCTACGTACCACTTCAATTAGACAGGTATCTGCCCCACAATAGTGTATCTCCCTGACAGACATTCCACAAGGGAAAAAGGAAGGAGAGGGTCACTCAAAAGAATAAAACATTCTATCAAGGAGAAGATGGTAATTCAAAACTCTAAGACATGTTATTTGATTTTTTCCCCAACTATTATCTATTCTTTGTTTGTCAAAATAACACTTGTGTATTGGCTGAGGGAAGTGGTTTCTATCTCAAGGACTATAAAACTACTCTCTGTTTATAAAAAGAGCATGTGTTTGCTTTTTTTAATCACACATGGCTATCATCTCCCAATGATTTTTGCATTATTCCAAAGAAAGGGAAGTTTTTACACGATAAAAGCAATTTGCACATATGAGTTCACTACCTGAAGCCATGGAAAACAGAAAATATACAGATGTATGGAAAAGAAAGAAAAAATATGTTTTGCTGTAAAATGAATTTGAACTAAAACTTTTTTTTTAATGGTGACAACACTGTTAAGCCAGGGGGTGCTGCAATATGGTGAATCAATTTTACTCAATTTTACTGTTTGAACATGGCACTTAGTTGTTTTATGCCAAACTTCTTAAACTGTAACCTGAAGACGGTTCCAAGATCCAAACAAGAGTATTTAAAAAGATAAGCTGATAACTTTAAGGTAAAGTTTGATGTAAAGTTTAGGGTAGGACACAAAGATACTCATTCCATTCAGCTTGGGCCTTAATCCTGGTGGTTAATTGGAAGAACAGCATAGATTTCAAACAACTAATTAAGCTAATTTATTTAAAACTTCAGCACAAACAAATCTGAATATTTGTATTCTACTCTCACAGCAAAGAACGTTCCATATGTGAAGAGATGAGAGGAGAAAAGAGGAAGAAAAATACTACTAGCCAAGAATCAACTTTAATTTTAAATTACCTCTATATGTGAGCTGAGACTTTTGTCAAAGTATCAACCAATACTTAAAAAAAAAAAAATCAGGGAATTAATTAGATGTTTAAAAACAAAAACACTTTCATTTTGACTTATCTTTTCCTTTCAGAACTATCAAACAAAAGTTTTTTAGAGGATTTATTCAATGTGCTAAGACAAAATTTTGGCATCTCTGACAAGACAGTATCCTCCAAACTACTCTCTAAAATCCTTAAACATTCTACTTCGGGCAAGGGTGGGTTTTGCAGGAATGGGAAAGAAATGTGTTTCTTTCATTTCTACCTGCTTTTTACTTTAGGTTTTAGCCCATTTCTAGCCTCATTTTGGGACTCCCCTCAAATGGAGAATGACTTCTGGCATAGGACAGTGAAGGACCAATATTAATTGTCTGTCCAGACCAAAGCAATATAAATGCATTTGACAGGTGGTTAGAAAGGAAAAAAAAGAGACCCAGGTGTATGCTATTTGGGGAATAACTATACAGTGGTCCAGTAATCCTAACCTCTACCCAGTTAGGATGGCAGCATCTCTAGAAAATATAGCTGGCAAACTGAGACCTGCATGAGATGATCTATACAAAAAGTTGCTCATATATGATGTCCTGCTGTTTTTCATTTAAGTAGCATGGAACTAGTCGGTGTCTGTCACAGACTGCTTGTGGTTAAGGGTCCTGGGCACCAAAATGGCCTCTGTAGTATGCACACAAGTTCTCTATTCTCATGCATTTTTTTTTTTTTTTTGCGGTACGCGGGCCTCTCACTGCTGTGGCCTCTCCCGTTGCGGAGCACAGGCTCCAGACGCGCAGGCTCAGCGGCCATGGCTCACGGGCCCAGCCTCTCCGCGGCATGTGGGATCTTCCCGGACTGTGGCACGAACCCATGTCCCCTGCATCGGCAGGCGGACTCTCAACCACTGTGCCACCAGGGAAGCCCCTATTCTCGTGCATTTTATGAAACGTTTTTCTTTGTGGAAAACATCCAGTAAAAGCTTATGCAATTTCATCTAACTACAAATTCAGGATAAGCACTTGGGTTTTAACCCCAAGTATTTCAGATGGTAAAATAAATTCATCTTCTCATCTATGAAATACGTGAACTGTTTTAGATAGCCTTTACCACAGCCTCTTTGGGTTCTAAGATTGCCTCTCCTCATTGTGTATCTTTTCCTTATTAAACTGCATATACTCAACAAAGGGTCAATTTTTAAAATTTGTATCTGTGTTTTTCTTAGGAAACAAGTCAGCTAGTAAGGAAGCAATGTTCTGTTGAATAGAAAAGACAAAAAAGAGAAGAAATAGATTGGGGGGGGACTGGAGAAATTATAGATAAACTTATCCTGGGATAGAAAACAACGAAGAGCATCCCCCCAAATTATAAAGGAAACACAACATAAAGAAGGTCTTGGTGCATTGTATTAAAGCTAACAAGAGGTAGAAACTTCCAAGATGACACTTGAGATTTGAGTTTGAATTTGACTTGGCAAAACATGAACAAATAAACAAGCAAACAAAAAGATTAGTTCCTTCCAGCTAGTTCAGACTTGTTACAACTTTTCCCCTTGGCAGGGAGAAAGATCCAAATATAGACATTCCTCCCTCTGAGGGAGATTCTTGGATTTAATGGCAAAGGACACCTTTTCTAGATTTCCATCTTTGCTCCATGTGTTTTCTATTGTTTGGGTTTTTCTCAATTTAGGGTACAAGCATTTTTTTCCCCTTTATTTAAAGTAAACTATTCACCAGTCTTGACTCAAATGAGGTTTATCTGCAGTGAAAAGACTGACTTCCATGTGAGGGGGATTCCACAAAGAAAAAGGATAATAAAGATATGGGATGTGAACAAACACCTCTCTATTCAATTTTACCAAAATTGTGAATTATGCTTTGTTTGTGTTTGTAGAGCTGCCTCTTTCAATATATTTTCAATAGACAACAAGGCACCAAGAACGCTGAGTAAATAACAGATGTTAAAAATAGCTACTACCTAACAACGTTACTGGAAGAATTAAAGTGCAGAAAACTCTGTCACATGTAAAGCCAATTTAAAACAAAGGCTGGCATAATACTGGTTCTTTGGTTCTTTTCAAATTAATAAAACACATTAGCTCCAAACACATCTCTCTCACTTAAAACTATTTGGGTTGTTTTCAGTTTGTTTCTTTTCAACCCCCACTAAAATACACAATAGTGGATACTATTCTTGGTGTAATTTTGCTTTTTTCCCTTCATCTTTTTTAAAAAATATATATCCAGAGTGCCAGCATACATCTGCATGTGTGGACTATACATATGCCTTGTTTTCATACTCGGAGAGCACGGAAATTCTTCTTAAAGAAAGACTCTTTATACCAGATTCCATTAGGTCATGTTATTCAAATACAATATGACACAAAATTCATTTGTTCATTTGGTGTCTAGCTACTAAGGAATACAGCCAAAAAGTTAACCTTTGCAGAACAACAGAATACCAGTAGAGATCCTGATCATTGCCCATAGGCATGTACAGAACCTCTGAGCAAGGGGAACTACACTTTTGTATTAAAACCTAGAAGAGCATAGCATTATTGGGAAACTGCTATTTCTACCCCATATACAATGAAATAAATGCAGTGACTTCCATTCTACTTGCAAAAGCCCAGTAGCTTTTCTAGACCTCTCAAGTCATTTAACATATTTTAAACAGAAGCCCTATCACTTCTGCCTTTAAATAGCAAAACACAACTCCTGAAAAACCAAAGGTGCTGAAATGTCCCTTCAAGCCCACCAAAGGCAATGATTTAACTTTGCTTTTCTTAAAGACCAATTTCTACAGAGGAGTGAATCTGACAAAGCAGTGAACACCATCTAAAATCATTTTTGAAAGTCTCACCTAAGTTACTATTCACATGTAAAAAATGCTGTCTATTACTTACATTTTGCTGTCACTTTGTAGCCCCCCAGAGGAGGGGCGTGGCCTTCTAATGCATCAAATCCAGCAGAAACCAGGACAATGTCCGGATCAAACTCTTTGGCCACAGGCTTCACTATAGTCCTGCACGGTAAAAAGGCAACCAGTTACCCATGGGAATGGCAAATACCTTTAAAAATTGTGCAGTGAAAATGACTTGGTACAACCTCAAGAACATCCCAAGAATAAAGAAAAGGGGAAAAGAAAACACTATTTGAATGGACCAAAAACTTATCATTTTCTTAATACTGAATCACTGTTATTTTAGCATCCCAATTCAGTCTTTTTTCTCCAAATTAAGAAAAAAAAAATGCTTTGCAGGTACATTCTAAAGCCCGTCATATTACATGAACATCTGTGGCTGTTTTATCCCACTGCCTATAAAAAACTGCTTCTTCCAAGGGAGTGACTAATGTTTTACAGAGGAAAGTCGAAGCTTTAGTGAAAACCCGGCTTGCTCCAGTTAGTGAGAACTTGGTGTAAATTTGAACTATAAATTTCTTTTGGGAAAAAGTTGCTTTTCCAACTTTTTTTAAGAAACATTTTAAAATGTTTGTCGTGGTAGGGGGTGACTCTTGCAAAGGAAAAACACGAAATTCCTTTAATAGAATCCAGATTATAATGTTAAGCGAGTCCAAGGTCAGAGACACCAGGAATGTGGCAGTCTCATCCCTGACAGCAGCCCCTGCTGGTCCCACTCAGACACTTCAGCACTTACCTCCTCAGCCTTCTCAGCCTTCCCTAACCCCTTCCTCCTCAGAGCTGGATTTGAGAGAGAATGACTAGTGGATGCTACTGGGCTTTATAAAACCAAATGGTTTTTTGCTGCAGGCTTCAAGACCAGTGTGCCATCATTTAAATTCAAAATTTCAAAGACTATTTAATGAAATGGGAATAGTTCACACTACCGTGAATTTAAAAATTAGTAAGTTCTCTTTTGTGTGTTTGGGAGAAACAACTAGACCAAATATTAAAATAGCTATCGTTGAACGATGACATAATTAAGTTCTTCTAACTTTTGTATATTTGCAAATTTCCCATATTTTTTACAATGACCACATATTAGTTTTATACTTAAATCTTTTTGCATGTAAACAAGAAGTTGTTCACGTTATAAAATAAAAAAATACTTATTTGAAACTTACCTACATAGAGATAAAAATGAATTAAATATCTTTCTTTCATAACTGTACTACTGTCATAAAAGTATAAATGTTCAATCCTTCAAAATCATAAATGTACATGTAAGTGACTTCCACGATAGCCTTGCCAACATTTGGAAAGCTACTTATACCTGAATTGGCCCGTCTGTGAAAGTGAAAATTTAATTTTGTTTACCATGTACCACTTCATTATTTTACTCTTCAGTAAAATTAAGAATCTCTAACACATTATCAGGAGAGATATGCAATACTGTTCCTTCCTAATAATACCAATAATTTTTTACAAAAGTGTCACATGTTATGAAGACACTACTTTTCATATGTGTGAAATAGCCATGTTATGTATGTTGTTGGAATATTAGATGTTGGAATAAATTGTCTCAAAGAATCAAGAGTGTTTTACCAAGGCACTCCATCTATTTAGCTTGATTAATCCTATGTACAATCTTAGAGAACAAACACTACACTCTTAGGAAAATATGGAGGTAGATGATTAAGCAATGCTGTCCCTTCAGTCATATGCATTACAGTAACCATGCATTATAGTTTTCCACCTCCTTTCCCTCTCTTTGGAAGATTTCCTCCCCTACTATTCTTTCTCCCCAGTCAATCTATACTTGTAAGATTAATTGAAGGGTAAACATCCTTCAAGGCACAGCTCACTTACTACCTTCTCCATAAAGGCTTCTCTCTACATATGGATATAAAATGTATATGTATATATTTTTGAAAGACAAAGATAGAACAGGAGACAAGGTCTGCAAACATAATTTTAGAATATGGGAAATTTACAGATGATGTACAGAGGGGAAAGCTGAAGCATAAGTGTAAATCTGCAGAGAGGGAAAAAAGCAAGCTGACTTTTCTCTGTCTTCCTGGAGGAACAAATTGGCCAAAGAGAAAATACCTAGAGAGACTGACATTTCTGAGTCACTCAGACCAACAGTCAGGTTTTTTCCTCTATTTTCCTATAGTGAATTCACCAGTCAAAAAGGCCCCCTCAGTTATACAGAGCTCTCACTTATCTTTTCAATGCCCCTTTCTCAAATATGATGGACTGTGTGAAGAAAGTTTCTAGCATGAAAGACAAGAAAAGTAACATGCAAACAAATGAATAAATGAAAGGGAACTCTGCAAACAAGAGAAAATGCAGGGAAGAGACTATAATTACAGAAATTTTGATTATCCTCAAAGACATAATACATCTATGAAATGAAAAGAGGGTGCTATTAAGAAAAAGAAGAAACAGCAAACAAAATGTGTAATAGACTTTTTAGAAGATAAAGTTGACAAATTCTCTCAGAAAGTACAACACAAAACGGAGATGTGAAAAACAGGCAAGAAAACTGAAGGACCCATTTAGGAAATTATGTTATGAAGGAAAGTCTAAGGAAAATATTTTAAAAATTATAATCTCATATACATCCAAGTTGCAAAACTGAGTAGATAATAGAGTTTCAGATATTTAAAATATCAAACAAAAAGATATTATCTCCCACAAACATTATCAAAGGAAGGTATTGGATGCCTCCATCAAAATGAAGGCATAAACTAAAAAAGAGAATGAGACACAAACCATTCCCTCCAACAAAACATTTTTGTAAATGTCCATTTTTGCCATAATTTAAAAAAAAAGGTCTAACCTTAGAACAAAATAGAAATTTGGTCTGCAATTGGAAATTTGATATGGACTGGAGTTGGTTTTAATTCCAATGCAACTATTTTGTTAATAAAGACCTTACCCACTTACAGAGGAAATATGTTTATTTGGAGATACGCTACATATCTCCAAATATACAGAATCCACTAGTTTCTGTCTGAAGCAAATACCACATTTGTTATGTATGTTATTCCTGAATATACAAACATGGATTTTACAATTTCACACAGGCTTTCAAAATGCTCTATTTCACAAGACTAATCCTATACACTTGAATTCACTCCAAAAAATAAGGAAAAATGGAAAATTTGAAAAACAATACATCACTTGATAAACTCCTTCCATTTAAAAATATACATGCTTAGAATTGTGTCCGAGTAGTAGCTGTTTGTTGAATGAGTCAATGATGCACTATTATAAGAGTTGTGTAAAGCTATGCTACAATAGATTCTGGGTATTGAAGAACTCTATGATAACAGGTGCTTATTGGTGGTGATATTGATAAGGTTCATTCAGGCATTTTAACAAGTATGGATTCAGTGTCTACCATGTTGCAAATACTGTTTGGCTTAAAGATGTGCTAAATTTTGAACTGAAACTTATTTATTTTCCCATTGTTAGTATTAAACTCTTTAATACTCAGTTCTCTGATAAACTGATGAGACTAAGACTCCACAGATCTCCTTATTGTGGCAAGTATTTTAGCAATGTACATGGAAGTGTTTGTACTCTTCTTTTTATGTTAGTCTAGATTGATATTTATTCAAAAGATCTATCATGTTTGAAAGACTGAAAATATATTGGGAGTACTGAGTGGGGAAAATAATATAATTTTTCTTAAATAGAACAAATCCTCAAAGGCATTTATTTAATATTTTATCTGAATTATTGGATTTTATGGTAAAACACAGCAAACAAAGCATACGTGTTAGTCCCTCATTATTTCCCAATATCCCACTGGAAGAAAATTATAAAAATATACATATGGGGGCTTCCCTGGTGGCACAGTGGTTGAGAGTCCACCTGCCGATGCAGGGGACACGGGTTCGTGCCCCGGTCCGGGAAGACCCCACATGCCGCGGAGTGACTGGGCCTGTGAGCCACGGCCGCTGAGCCTGCGTGTCCGGAGCCTGTGCTCCGCAATGGGAGAGGCCACAACAGTGAGAGGCCTGTGTACCACAAAAAAAAAAAAAATGAACTCATGGCTTTAAATATATAGCAGGCAAACAGACCCAGAAAAACCTTTAGATATGTGTGTATGTATGGGTTATTACGCATTTCCTAAAAGCAAAGACAGCACAGTAGCAAACAGTACAGTTAGCAACAATCTGCAAAAAAAGGATCCAGGGGAGGAGCTTCAAGATGGCGGAGGACTGAGACATGGAGATCTCCTTCCTCAAAACAAATACATCAGAAATACATCTACATGTGGAACAACTCCTACAGAAAACCTACTGAAAGCTGGCAGAAGACCTCAGACCTCCCAAAAGTCTGAGCTGTGTAGATGACAGGCTCTTTGCACTCCAGCCAGGTGTCAGGGCTGTGCCTCTGAGGTGGGAGAGGCAAGTTCAGGACACTGGTCCACCAGAGACCTCCCAGCTCCATATAATATCAAATGGCGAAAACCTCCCAGGGATCTCCATCTGAACGCCATGACTCAGCTCCACACAATGACCAGCAAGCTACAGTGCTGGACACCCTATGCCCAACAAGTAGCAAGACAGGAACACAACTCCATCCATTAGCAGAGAGGCTGCCTAAAATCATAATAAGGTCACAGACACCCCAAAACACACCACCAGACATGGGCCTGCCCACCACAAAGACAAGATCCAGCCTCATGAGCCAGAACAAAGAAACTAGTTCCCTCCACTAGGAAGCCTCCAAAACCCACTGAATCAATCTTAGCCACTGGGAACAGACACAAAAAACTGGAAACTACGAACCTGCACCCTGCGAAAAGGAGACCCCAAACACAGTAAGTTAAGCAAAATGAGAAGACAAAGAAACACAAAACAGATGAAGGAGCAAGGTAAAAACCCACCAGACATAACAAATGAAGAGGAAATAGGCAGTCTACCTGAAAAAGAATTCAGAATAATGATAGTAAAGATGATCCAAAATCTTGGAAATAGAATGGAGAAAATACAAGAAACATTTAACAAGGACCTAGAAGAACTAAAGAGCAAACAAACAATGATGAACAACAAAATAAATGAAATTAAAAATTCTCTAGAAGGGATCAATAGCAGAATAACTGAAGCAGAAAAAAGGAATAAGTGACCTGGAAGATAAAATAGTGGAAATAACTACTGCAGAGCAGAATAAAGAAAAAAGAATGAAAAGAATTGAGGACAGTCTCAGAGACCTCTGGGACAATAAATGCACCAACATGCAAATTATAGGGGTCCCAGAAGAAGAGAAAAAGAAAGTGTCAGAGAAAATATTTGAAGAGATTATAGTTGAAAAGTTCCCTAATATGAGAAAGGAAATAGTTAATCAAGTCCAGGAAGCACAGAGAGACCCATACAGGATAAATCCAAGGAGAAACACAACAAGACAAATATTACCCAAACTATCAAAAAGTAAGTAAAAAGAAAAAATATTAAAAGCAGCAAGGGAAAAAGGACAAAAAACATACAAGGGAATCCCCATAAGTTTAACAGCTGATCTTTCAGCAGAAACTCTGCAAGCAAGAAGGGAGTGGCAGGGCTTCCCTGGTGGCGCAGTGGTTGAGAGTCCGCCTGCCGATGCAGGGGATACAGGTTGGTGGGTTTGTGCCCCGGTCCGGGAAGATCCCACATGCCGCACAGCGGCTGGGCCCTTGAGCCATGGCCAATGAGCCTGCGTGTCCGGAGCCTGTGCTCTGCAACGGGAGAGGCCACAACAGTGAGAGGCCCGCATACTCAAAAAACAAACAAACAAAAGAAGCGAGTGGCAGGACAGATTTCAAGTGATGAAAGGGAAAAACCAACAACTAAGATTACTCTACCCAGCAAGGATCTCATTTAGATTTGATGTAGAAATTAAAACCTTTACAGACAAGCAAAAGCTGAGAGAATTCAGCACAATCAAACCAGCTTTATAACAAATTCTAAAGGAACTTCTCTAGGCAGGAAATACAAGAGGAAGAGAAGACCTACAATAACAAACCCAAAACAATTAAGAAAATGGTAATAGGAACATACATATCGATAATTACTTTAAATGTAAATGGATTAAATACTCCAACCAAAAGACACAGACTGGCTGAATGGATACAAAACAACACCTGTATATATGCTGTCTACAAGACACCCACTTCAGACCTAGGGACATATACAGACTGAAAGTGAAGGGATGGAAAAAGATATTCCATGCAAATGGAAATCAAATGAAAGCTGGAGTAGCAATTCTAATATCAGACAAAATAGACTATAAAACAAAGACTATTACAAGAGGCAGAGAAAGACACTACATAATGATCAAGGGATCAGCCCAAGAAGAAGATATAACAATTGTAAATATTTATGCACACAACATAGGAGCACCTAAATATATAAGGCAAATACTAACAGCCATAAAAGGGGAAATCGACAGTAACACAATCATAGTAGGGGACTTTAACACCCCACTTTCACCAATGGACAGATCATCCAAAATGAAAATAAATAAGGAAACACAAGCGTTAAATGATACATTAAACAAGATGGACTTAATTATTATTTATAGGACATTCCATCCAAAAACAACAGAATACACATTTTCTCAAGTGTTCATGGAACATTCTCCAGGATAGATCATATCTTGGGTCACAAATCAAGCCTTGGTAAATTTAAGAAAATTGAAATTGTATCAAGTATCTTTTCTGACCACAACACTATGAGACTAGATATCAATTACAGGAAAAAATGTGTAAAAAATACAAACACATGGAGGCTAAACAATACACTACTTAATAACCAAGAGATCACTGAAGAAACCAAAGAGGAAATAAAAAAAATACCTAAAAACAAATGACAATGAAAACACGATGACCCAAAACTTACGGGATGCAGCAAAAGCAGTTCTAAAAGGGAAGTGTATAGCAATACAATCCTACCTTAAGAAACAAGTAACATCTCAAATAAACAACCTAAGCTTACATCTAAAGCAATCAGAGAAAGAAGAACAAGAAAACCCCAAAGTTAGCAAAAGGAATGAAATCATAAAGATCAGATCAGAAATAAATGAAAAAGAAATGAAGGAAATGATAGCAAAGGTCAATAAAACTAAAAGTTGGTTCTTTGAGAAGATAAAAAAAATTGATAAACCATTAGCCAGACTCATCAAGAAAAAGAGGGAGAGGATTCAAAGCAATAGAATTAGAAATGAAAAAGGGGAAGTAACAAGTGACACTGCAAAAATACAAAGGATCATGAGAGATTACTACAAGCAACTATATGCCAAAAAAATGGACAACCTCGAAGAAATGGACAAATTCTTAGAAATTTGTCCTACCAAGACTGAAGGAAGAAATACAACATATAAACAGACAAATCACAAGCACTGAAATTGAAACTGTGATTAAAAATCTTCCAGCAAACAAAAGCCCAGGACCAGACGGCTTCACAGGCGAATTCTATCAAACATTTAGAGAAGAGCTAACAACTAATTTTCTCAAACTCTTCCAAAATATAGCAGAGGGAGGAAGACTCCCAAACTCATTCTACAAGGCCACCATCACCCTGATACCAAACCATACAAAGATGTCACAAAGAAAGAAAACTACAGGCCAATATCACTGATGAACACAGATGCAAAAATCCTCAACAAAATGCTAGCAAACAGATTCCAACAGCACATTAAAAGGATCATACAATATGATCAAGTGGGGTTTATCCCAGGAATGCAAGGATTCTTCAATATACGCAAATCAATCAATGTGATACGCCATATTAACAAACTGAAGGAGAAAAACCATATGATCATCTCAATCGATGCAGAGAAAGCTTTTGACAAAATTCAACACCCATTTATGATAAAAACCCTCCAGAAAGTAGGCATAGAAGGAACTTTCCTCAACATAATAAAGGCCATATATGACAAACCCACAGCCAACATTGCCCTCACTGGTGAAAAACTGAAACCATTTCCACTAAGATCAGGAACAGGACAAGGTTGCCCACTCTCACCAGTATTATTCAACATAGTTTTGGAAGGCTTAGCCACAGCAATCAGAGAAGAAAAAGAAATAAATGGAATCCAAATTGGAAAAGAAGAAGTAAAGCTGTCACTGTTTGCAGATGACATGATACTATACATACAGAATCCTAAAGATGCCACCAGAAAACTACTAGAGATAATCAATGAACTTGGTAAAGTAGCAGGATACAAAATTAATCCACAGAATTCTCTTGCATTCCTATATACTAATGATGAAAAATCTGAAAGTGAAATTAAGAAAACATTCCCATTTACCACTGCAACAAAACAAATAATACCTAGGAATCAACCTACCTAAGGAGACAAAAGACCTGTATGCAGAATACTATTAAGACACTGATGAAAGAAATTAAAGATGATACAAACAGACGGAGAGATATACTATGTTCTTGGATTGGAAGAATCAACATTATGAAAATGACTATACTACCCAAAGCAATCTACAGATTCAACGCAATCCCTATCAAACTAACACGGGCATTCTTCACAGAACTAGAACAAAAATTTTCACAATTTGTATGGAAACACAAAAGACCCCAAATAGCCAAAGCAGTCTTGAGAAAGAAAAAGGGAGCTGGAGGAATCAGGCTCCTGGGCTTCAGACTATACTAGAAAGCTACAGTAATCAAGACAGTGTTGTACTGGCACAGAAACAGAAATATAGATTAAACAGAAACATAGATCAATAGGAAGCCCAGAGATCAACCTAAGCACATATGGTCACCTTATCTTTGATAAAGGAGGCAAGAATATATAGTCGAGAAAAGACAGCCTCTTCAATAAGTGGTGCTGGGAAAACTGGACAGCTACATGTAAAAGAATGAAATTAGAACACTCCCTAGAAAAATAAACTCAAAATGGATTAAAGACCTAAATGTAAAGCCAGACACTGTCAAACTCTTAGAGGAAAACATAGACATAACACTCTATGACATAAATCACAGATCCTTTTTGATTTACCTCCTAGAGAAATGGAAATAAAAACAAATATAAACAAATGGGACCTAATGAAACTTAAAAGCTTTTTCACAGCAAAGGAAACCATAAACAAGATGAAAAGACAATGCTCAGAATGGGAGAAAGTATTTGCAAATGAAGCAACTGACAAAGGATTAATCTCCAAAATTTACAAGCAGCTCATGCAGCTCAATACCAAAAAAACAAACAACCCAATCCAAAAATGGGCAGAAGACCTAAATAGACATTTCTCCAAAGAAGGTATATAGATTGCCAACAAACACATGAAAGAATGCTCAATATCACTAATCATTGGAGAAATGCAAATCAAAACTACAATGCGATATCATCTCACACCAGTCAGAGGGGCCATCATCAAAAAATCTACAAACAATAAATGCTGGAGAGGGTGTGGAGAAAAGGGAACCCTCATACACTGTTGGTGGGAATGTAAATTGATACACCCACCTGGAGAACAGTATGGAGATACCTTAAAAAACTAAATATATAACTACCATATGACCCAGCAATCCCACTACTGAGCATATACCCTGAGAAAACCATAATTCAAAAAGAGTCATGTACCACAATGTTCATTGCAGCTGTATTTACAATAGCCAGGAAATGGAAGCAACCTAAGTGTCCATCAACAGATGAATGGTTAAAGAAGATGTGGCACATATACAGAATGGAATATTACTCTGCCATAAAAAGAAACGAAATTGAGTTATTTCTAGTGAGGTGGATGGACCTCGAGTTTGTCATACAGAGTGAAGTAAGTCAGAGAGAGAAAAACAAATACTGTATGCTAACACATATATATGGAATCTTAAAAAAAAAAAAAAAAGGTCATGAAGAACGTAGGGGCAAGATGGGAATAAAGATGCAGAACTACTAGAGAATGGACTTGAGGACACGCAGAGGGTGACGGATAAGCTGGGACAAAGTGAGAGAGTTCTAGTGTATATATGCACATATATACACTACCAAATGTAAAATGGATAGCTAGTGCGAAGCAGTCGCATAGCATACAGAGATCAGTTTAGTGCTTTGTGACCAGCTAGAAGGGTGGGATACGGAGGGTGGGAGGGAGGGAGATGCAAGAGGGAAGACATACGGGGGTATATGTATATGTATAACTGAATCACTTTGTTATAAAACAGAAACTAACACACCATTGTAAAGCAATTATACTCCAATAAAAATGTTAAAAACAACAACAAAAAAGGATCCAGGGATCCCTGGAGAAGTGATTGATTCCAGGCCTGTGTCAGGGAAAATACAAAGTATTTCTGGAATATCTTCTGGTGACAGAAAACAATGAAAGGCTCAAAGAGATAGGGGCATGTCAGTAGGGCATATAAGGCAAGGTGAAAGAGCTCCCAATGGCCAAAGCTGTGACAATCTGAGGAGCAAAATAAACAATGATAGTACTGGATTATAAGCCATAGAGTCAAGTAAGTATCTAAGAATCCTTACAGAGATTAAAAAATAATAGAATAAATACAGAAAAGAAGAAATAGCTCTGCCTAAGGAAAACTTTCAACTAATAAGTATAGAAGAAATGAGGGAAATAGAAAATAAGCACTTGACCAAGATATTGTCGTAATAAAGTGATCAAGGTTTACATCTCTAGTGATAAGACATATTAACCTCACTACTCCCTAAGATAGTCAGATCAGTTCTGTAGTATTCTTGCTAAAAACATACAACCTCAAATCTAATAATGAGAAAATATCAAACAAACCCAAATTGAGGGATATTTACAAAATAAACTGACCAGTACACTTTAAAAGTCATGGTCAGGAAAGACTAAGGACTTGCTACAGGTTGGAGGAGACTAAGGAGACATGACATCTAAGTGCAACGTAAGGCTCTGGATTGGATACTGGAACAGAAAAAGGACATTCATGGGAAAACTTCGGTTCCATATAAAATCTGTAGCTTAGCTAACAGTATTATACAAATATTAATTTCTTAATTTTGATAATTGTGCTGTGGTTATGTAAGTATTAACATTAGGGGAAGCTGGGTGTAGGGCATACAGGAACTCTGTGCTATTCTTATAACTTTTCTGTTAAGTCCAGTAGTATTTTAAAATAAAATGCTACCAAGTATCAGAATCCAAAAAAGTGAATAGATGTATAACAAAAAGTGAGGATGTGAGAGTTGTCAACAAACAGATATTTTAAGTAAACTTCCAGAAAAGGGAAATTCCAGAAAAGGTGCATATTAAAAGAATGAAACAAAAAGAAGGCTACCACAGAAGAGATGGGAGACACTCTACCCAAAGGAACCCCACTGAAGAAACAGGTATGGTGAAGGAAAAAGAGGCAGGACTGAAAACAAGAAATTTTAAAATGTTAGCTGGTTAAGGAGGCCAGGACTATAGCTCAACACCTTAATTACCTTTCCTCTATGCCAGCAACCCAGGGAAAACATTCAGATGATTCTTTCTTAAGAAAAGGATGTGTCTGGAGAAAGCCAAGCCCTCTAATGTGGATACTGTCCCCCATGTACAGTCATTTAGGAAGATACAGAGACCATGAGCCATCTTCTGGAATGCTAACCCTAAGCGGGATTTGACGGTCCATACACTCTAACCCACAGTGGCTGACACAGAGCTCCCAGTTGACCCATTTACACAACCACAGGGAAAACTGATACCAGTTACTACTTTCATGAATATCAATGGCAAATTAGGAATATCCCAGCATATACAAGGAGACATAATATTATGAAGAAAAACAAGTTTAAAATAAACATAAACAACTCTGGACAAAACAGAGATAGTTCAGGAACAGAAATAATAATCTCAAAGAGATTCAAGAAAACATTTTATCTAAAACGCAGGTATGCTGTTATGAAAAAGAACAATTAAAGAACAAGGGAAGCACTTAAAGATAAAACTGCAATTGCATAAATTAGTAAGGTATCTGAAAAAGTAAAAATTGAAGTAGTCCCTTATAAAAGGAAGCAGATAAAATATATAATGACAAGGGGGAAAACAGACATAAATTATCAATATAGAAGTCTTGTATTCGAATAATAGGGTCCGTGAGAATGCTGAGAAAGAGAGAGAAGAAAATTTTCAACTAGTAGCAGGAGATAATTTTAGGAACTGAAGAATGACTCAAGTCTCCAGATTTGATAAGTCTAACCACTGCCAAACTCTACGTATAACAACATATACACACTTAGACATATTCTCATGAAACTTCAAATCCCCAGAGATCCTTAAAAAAAAGTTATCCTCAAAAAGAGATGAAGAATGAGATTGGCATTAAACTCCTAATCAGAAACACTGAATGTCCTTACATTCTGAGGGAAAATTATTTTTTATTTTTTGCGGTACGCGGGCCTCTCATTGTTGTGGCCTCTCCTGTTGCGAATCACAAGCTCCGGATGCGCAGGCTCAGCGGCCATGGCTCACGGGCCCAGCCGCTCCACAGCATGTGGGATCTTCCCAGACTGGGGCACGAACCCGTGTCCCCTGCATCAGCAGGCAGACTCTCAACCACCACGCCACCAGGGAAGCCTGGGAAAATTAGTTTTAATCTTTAATTCTACTTCTAGCCATTACATACTAGGATTAAAGTATGTTAAACATACTTTAAGACATGTAAGGACTCAGAAGTTTAATTTCAACGTACTCTTTCTGAATAATTCACTTGGGAATGTACTTCTACAAAGCAAGGAAGTAAAACAAAGAAATAGACAGGCATAGGACCAAAGTAGTATATATATCATAGGAAAATGATAAAGAGGGCCCACTGAGGATTTGTACATGTATTTCTTTGCTAGAAAACAAATGACTGGACAATCACAACTAGCTGCTGGACAATCATCGACAGGAAGACACTGGAACTCAACAAAAAAGATAGCCCCATAAAAGACAAAGAAGCCACAATGAGATGGTAGGAGAGGCGCAATCACAGTAAAATCAAATCCCATAACTGGTGGGTGGGTGACTCACAGACTGGTGAACACTTAGACCACAGAAGTCCACCCACTGGAGTGAAGGTTCTGAGCCCCATATCAGGCTTCCCAACCGGGGGTCCGGCAACGGGAGGAAGAATTCCTAGAGAATCAGACGTTGAAGCCTAGTGGGAATTGATTGCGGGACTTCTACAGGACTGGGGGGGAACAGAGACTCCACTCTTGGAGGGCACACACTAAGTAGTGTGCACGGGACCCAGGGGAAGGAGCAATGACCCCAGGGGAGACTGAACAGGACCTACCTGCTAGTGTTGGAGGGTGTCCTGCAGAGGCGGGGAATGGCTCTGTCTCACCGTGGGGACAAGGACACAGGCAGCAGAAGTTCTGGGAAGTACTCCTTAGTGTGAGTCCTCCCAGAGTCCATCATTAGCCCCACCAAAGAGCCCAGGAAGGCTCCAGTATTGGGTTGCCTCAGGCCAAACAACCAACAGGGAGGGAACCCAGCCCCACCCATCATCAGTCAAGTGGATTAAAGTTTTACTGAGCTCTGCCCACCAGAGCAACAGTCAGCTCTACCCACCACCAGTCCCTCCCATCAAGCCTCTTAGATAGCCTCATCCACCAGGGGGCAGACAGCAGAAGCAAGAAGAACTACAATCCTGCAGCCTGTGGAACAAAAACCACATTCAAAGAATGATAGATAAGATGAAAAGGCAGAGGGCTATATACCAGGTGAAGGAACAAGATAAAACCCCAGAAAAACAACTAAATGAAGCGGAGATAGGCAATCTTCCAGAAAAAGAATTCAGAATAACGGTAGTGAAGAGGATCCAGGACCTCGGAAAAAGAATGGAGGCAAAGATCGAGAAGATGCAAGAAATGTTTAACAAAGGCTTAGAAGAATTAAAGAACAAACAAACAGAGATGAACAATACAATAACTGAAATGAAAACTACACTAGAAGGAATCAACAGCAGAATAAATGAGGCAGAAGAATGGATAAGTGACCTGGAAGACAGAATGGTGGAATTCACTGCTGCGGAACAGAATATAGAAAAAAGAATGAAAAGAAATGAAGACAGCCTAAGAGACCTCTGGGACAAGATTAAATTCAACAATATTTGCATTATAGGGGTCCCAGAAGGAGAAGAGAGAGAGAAAGGACCAAAGAAAATATTTGAAGAGATTATAGTCAAAAACTTCCCTAACATGGAAAAGGAAATAGCCAACCAAGTCCAGGAAGCACAGCAAGTCCCATACAGAATAAATCCAAGGAGAAACACACCAAGACACAGAATAATCAAACTGGCAAAAATTAAAGACAAAGAAAAGTTATTGAAAGCAGCAAGGGAAAAATGACAAATAACATACAAGGGAACTCCCATAAGGTTAACAGCTGATTTCTCAGCAGAAACACTATAAGTCAGAAGGGAGTGGCATGATAGACTTAAAGTGAAGAAAGGGAAGAACATACAACCAAGATTACTCTTCCTGGCAAGGATCTCATTCACCTTGGATGGAGAAATCAAAAGCTTTACAGACAAGCAAAAGCTAAGAGAATTCAGCACCACGAAACCAGATCTACAATGAATGCTAAAGGAACTTCTATAAGTGGGAAACACAAGAGAAGAAAAGGACCTACAAAAACAAACCCAAAAGAATTAAGAAAATGGTCATAGGAACATACATATCGATAATCACCTTAAACATGAATGGATTAAGTGCTCCAACCAAAAGACACAGGCTTGCTGAATGGATACAAAAACAAGACCCATATATATGCTGTCTATAAGAGACCCACCTCAGACCTAGGGACACATTCAGACTGAAAGTGAGGGGAAGGAAAAAGATATTCCATGCAAATGGAAATCAAAAGAAAGCTGGAGTAGCCATATTCATATCAGAGAAAATAGACTTTAAAATAAAGAATGTTATAAGAGACAAGGAAGGACACTACATAATGATCAAGGGATCAATCCAAGAAGAAGATATGACAATTTTAAATATATATGCACCCCACATAGGAGCACCTCAATACATAAGGCAACTGCTAACAGCTATAAAAGAGGAAATTGACAGTAACACAAGAATAGTGTGGGACTTTAACACCTCATTTACACCAATGGACAGATCATCCAAAATGAAAATAAATAAGGAAACACAAGCTTTAAATGACACAATAGACCAGATAGATTTAATTGATATTTATAGGACATTCCATCTGAAAACAGCAGATTACACTTTCTTCTTAAGTGCGCATGGAACATTCTCCAGGATAGACCACATCTTGGGTCACAAATCAAGCCTCACTAAATTTAAGAAAACTGAAATCATATCAAGTATCTTTTCTGACCACAACGCTATGAGTTTAGAAATCGATTACAGGGAAAAAAACATAAAAAACAGAAACACATGGAGGCTAAACAATGTGTTACTAAATAACCAAGAGGTCACTGAAGAAATCAAAGAGAAAATCAAAAAATACCTAGAGACAAATGACAATGAAAACACAATGATCCAAAACCTATGGGATGCAGCAAAAGCTGTTCTAAGAGGGAGTTCAAGCCTACCTCAAG